>NC_081560.1:110296089-110611663 GCF_022355385.1 Mustela nigripes
TAATCTCACAAAACAAACTGAGGGTTGCCGGGGGGAGGGGGTTTGGGAGAAGGGGGTGGGATTATGGACTTTGGGGAGGGTATTTGATTTGGTGAGTGCTGTGAAGTGTGTAAACCTGGTGATTCACAGACCTGTACCCCTGGGGATAAAAATATATGTTTATAAAAAATAAAAAATTAAAAAAAAAAAAACAAAAAAACCCTAACAGCTAATAATACAGAGCACCTTTTCATGTCCTTATTTGCTATCTCCCCAGTGAAATGTCTTTTTGAGAATTTTGCTCATTTCCTAACTGGATTGTTTGAGGATTGTTTGATTTTTGAGGGTTCTTTATACGTTCTAGACATAGTCCTTTGTTGACCATATGGTTTTTAAGTATTTCCTCCGAGGTTACAGCCTATCTTTCCATCCTACTAATAGAGCACTTGGAAAGAGGGTGTGTTCTGTTGGATCTGGGTGGGCTGTTCTATAAATGTCGGTTAGATCCTGTTGGTTGATGGCTGTTGTTGAGTTCTTCGACGTCCCTGATGACCTTCTTGCAGTGGTTTGGTCGATTGCTGACAGAGAGGTATTGAGGTCTGCAAAGATAATAATGGATTTGTCTATTTCTCCTTGAAGTTTCTAACAATTTTTTAAAAAATATTTTATTTATTTATTTGACAGAGAGAGATCACAAGTAGGCAGAGAGGGGCAGAGAGAGGACGAAGCAGACTTCCTGCCAAGCAGAGAGCCCGATGTGGGACTCCATCCCAGGACCCTGAGATGATGACCTGAGCCGAAGGCAGAGGCTTAACCCACTAAGCCACCCAGGTACCTGTTTCTACCAATTTTTACTGCGAACACGCTGCAGCTTGGTGGTGTGGTGTGCACACATTTAGGTTCTTTACGGTTCCATGGACTGACCTTTTTACTGTTACATAAGGTACCACTGTCTCTAGCAATTTTCTTTGCTCTGAAGTCAACTTGATGTACTATTAATACAGCCATTCCTGCTTTGCCTTGGTTCATGTTTGTGTGATATATCTTTCTTTTTCCTCTTTTACTTTCAACAAGGCTGTACTGATATATTTGAAGTGAGTTTCTTATAGACAGCATGTAATTGGGTTGTGTTTTCTAAACCCACTCCATCAATCTCTGTCTTCTAATTGGTGTCTTTTTTCATTTCATTTAAGATCTTACTGGCTTTTGGTAAAATGAGAGATTTTCTATTGAAACCGCAACGTCTTTGTATTCTGCTGAGACTGTGAATCTCATTTAAACCTCTGCTTTAGCTGTTTATTTCTGATCCCACTCTAGAAGAAAAAAGGAGGTGTGTCACATCATTACTGCTTGCACATGTGGAAATTGTTGTTTCTAAATTCTACAGCTAGTAGAATTTGTGTGGGTGATGGGGGAAGGCTGGCCTTCTAATTTCATGCAGGAGATACAAATATCAGTTTATCAATAATAATATTAATACAGACAAGAGAAAAATAATTTTATATCTTCATCATCTAGAAAAATGGAATAGATTTAGAGATCATCTCCAACATAGGACATCCAATCATCAGATCCAGCATTTTCTATCCATACTTGGGATTTCAAAATCAAATCTGTATACTCACTGTTTTTCTTTTTATGAAGTGGAAAATCCCATCATGTTGATTACAAGCATGACATAACTGTACTAATTGTTTAAGCATTAATACCATAGTGTAAAATACATAAAACATAATTTGACCTTGTAGTTTAGAAAAAGCTTTGAAACCGCTGTATTTTAGAAACACAAGGACAAATTAAAATGAGAAACTTTCAGAATTGTTAATGTACTACATGAGTACTCTTTTATACCTGGCCTAGAAGGGTTTCTGCCTCAGCACCTTCCTTTACGTGTTCTCTGCTCTTTTCTTCCGCTATCTGGACTCTCCCTGCCTTTGCCCTTCCAGCCTTGGGGTAAAGAGAAGACCAGACCAAAGGGGGCATGACTGTCTGGAGCCCAGACCTAGGTCACACTCTGGGACTTAGGGCCCAGGAATTCCCTGGCCCCATGCATATATCCAGGACCTGCATAGGTCTCTTCCAAAGTCTGTCCTCCTAAGGACAACCCCTTACGCCAGCATGTGCACCTCAGGACTGAAAGGTACCCAAGGGGGAGTTGCCTTGGTGAGCAGGCATGTGGAGGAGGCACCTAAAGGTCTATGTGCTGGTGAGGTTCTCTGGTGAGGTTCACTGGTGAGGTACAGGATGGAGCCAGAGCTGGGAAGGGATGTGGCACACAACTTTCAACATGGCGATGTTCCAATGCAGAACCCTGTGAGTTCTACTTGGCTTTTCAAGTCATTAGAAAGGTATATTTGTCAGCACAGAGGCTTAAAACATACATGAAAGTTGTTGCTTGATTTGTGACATTAAAATACTTACCAGAGTCTGAGTCCTGGTCTGACCTTGCCTTTGAGCCATGTCCAACCTAGCATTATAGTTCAGTCCCAGCTCAAAAAACCTAAGGGCAGGTCTTATCATCAATAAGTCTTTGACCATGCTACTTCAAAAAATAGATGAGAAAACAGAGGATTTGAAATAATTAATAATGCATAATTTCAAACACTTAGGCTTATAAACAATTTATATGCCTTCTCTAATTTTTACAAAACTGTTTAATACACACTCCCTTTTACTGATATATACTGGTTGCCTTTCAATGTCATAAAAATGGAAGGCATTAGGAAGCTGGCTTTCAGCTTCTCCATAAACATGAAAAATATCTCAAGCCTCTATCTGTCCAATTCTTCCTGCATCAAAAGGAGACTGGCTGCATTCTCTGTCCCACGGGGCTCAGGCACCTCTCACCTGACACTATGATGTACTGCGCAGCAGAAGCCAAGAAGTCAATTCTCAAGAAGGAAAGGCCAGTAAATCAGAGGCACATGTCCAGAGAGAATATGAGCACGAAGACGGCATCATGAGGTAGACTACAAAGCCAAGTGTAGGTGGTCTCAGCAGACAGAAAAGGAACAGTGAGGATGGCTTTGTCAGGACACAAGACAAAACTAGTTTTTGGGTCCCCTAGATCCTCTGTGTTTATGATCTGGATCTAATTTTTTTTTTTTAAGATTTTGTTTATTTATTTGAGAGAGAGAGCATGAATGAAGAGGAGGGGCAGAGAGCTGAGCAGGGAGCCCGATGCGGGACTCAATCTGAGGACCCTGAGATCATGACCAAAAGCAGACGTTTCACTGACTGAGCCGCCCAGGTGTCCCTGGCTCTATATTTTAGGGTCCGGGAAGGAGTGGGCAATATATAGTCTCATCCCTACAATTTTTTATTTTTTTAAATTTTATTTATTTGAATTGTGGGGAAGTATGAGAGAGGAGAAGGTCAGAGGGAGAAGCAGACTCCCCTCGGAGCTGGGAGCCCGATGCGGGACTCAATCCTAGGACTCCAGGATCATGACCTGAGCCGAAGGCAGTCGCTCAACTAACTGAGCCACCCAGGTGCCCTACAATTTCTTGTTATTGCTGTGAAATTAATATAGCACCTAATTTAGCTCCTTTTCAGTACTGGAATATTTACAGTAACTGAGACCCTTCATAAAATAACATTTTAAACAGTTGTTTTTACGTGTGCTGGGCACAATTCAAAGCACTTACAAACTGTTCCTAAGAAGGTATGTAGAGTCTTTGTAAGCACTTAGTACTCATGACAACTCTGTGAAGTTGGGATTATTACTATCATTCCCATTTTAAAGTTAAAAGCCAGCCACTGAGGCAGAGGGAAATGAAGGCATTTGTCTGAGGGCATGCAACCAATCAACAGCGGAGCTGAGATTCACACCCACGGGGGTCTACTCCAAAATCTGGTCCTTTTGACCACTGCATCTCCCTGTCTTCTAGGGGGAGCCTCTCTCATTCATACACTTGTCTTTAGCTTCAGGTAAATAGGCAGGTACAATAAGCCATTGGATATGGGCTTCTACCCCTCAAAGTGCCCTGAATCTTCTATAGGAAAAACCCCTCCAATGTGCGCTTTCTTCTATGGTCCCATTGATGGATCCTGTGGGGACACAACATTCACCACGTGGCCAGCTCGGAGGCTCGGAGGTCTGAGTCCTGGGCAGCCTAGGCGTTTGAACGGCAGAGGCTGGGAGCGACAGCAGGCCTGGAAATACCCTCCCGTGCACCTCTTCTCTCTCTGCCAGGCCAAGACCCTCGGGCATGTTTACCCACTTCTCGGGGTTCTGGTTAAGCTTCAGGAGGAAGGAGTCCCAAGCAGCTTTAAGGCTGCTGAGTGTTGGTGATTGTCCCAATTTCAACTCATGGAGGCACTACATGTCCATCAAGCCTTGCTAATGAAATGATGGTGCTTCTGGCCCTCGCTTCTAACTGTGACAAATGCTCACTGGGGGCTGCACATGGCCTGCTGAACCATGACTTCATTGCCATCACTGGCCTGATGTTTTAATTAAGCTGCAGTGCTCTCTAGGTGGCTGCAGGCATCCAGCCAGGATTGTCTGCATGAGACACTGTCCCAGTAGAAGGATTCATTTCCTTCACTCGTCACAGGCCCATAGTGTCTTCAGAGGGGCAGAATGTGTCCAGAACTTTCCAGTGTGGCACAAGGCCCTCACCTACCATGACCAGTCTCCTCACTGTAACAGGTGTGGCAGGTGGCCCAACCAGCTGCTGTGCCTCGGGACACGGGGAAGAGTAGGGATCAAGAGGGGAGGGAGAGACAGAAATCCCGAGACCCTCTCACTGTCAGAGCCCCCCTCGCTCCTCCCAGTACATCTGTCCAGCTCTCTCTGTGAACCTGCCCATGACACTCTAATGATCTGCTGTGACTGCACCCGACTGTGTTCTGGTGTTCACACCTGCATAGTCCTCTTCCTCTGAGTGTGATGGAGCCTGCAGCTTGCTTCTCCTGATGGAACGGGGAATGGAACAGCACTCCCATAATGACATTCTATTCCAGAAGCCTCCATCTGGCTCACAGGCTTGCATGTACTCTCTCCACCAAATCTTTGAGGAAGCTCCTAAGAACATGTGCGTGCAGGGGCACCTGGGTGGTTCAGTGGGTTGGGCCGCTGCCTTCAGCTCTGGTCATGATCTCGGGGTCCTGGGATCAAGTCCCGTGTCAGACTCTCTGCTCCGCGGGGAGCCTGCTTCCCTCTCTCTCTCTCTGCCTGCCTCTCTGCTCTGTCTACTGTGATCTCTTTCTGTCAAATAAATAAATAAAATCTTAAAAAAAGAAAAAAAGAACATGTGCGTACAAAATTGTGTATAGCTATTGTCATTTCTCTGGAGTTGATACCCAAGGATTGCTGGCTCGTATGATAAATTTATGGTTAGATCTCTAAGAAACTTCTAATCTGTGGCTATGCCATTTTACATCATACAGCAGTGTACGAGGGTTCCAGTTCCTCCCCACCCTTGTCAACACTTTTTTTAGCCATCCTAGTGGGCATAAAGTGGTTTGTCTTTATGCTGTTGAACATTTTGGACAACAGATCCTTATCAGACATATGATTTACAAATATTTCCATGCATTCTGTAGACTAGTTTTTACTTTCTTTTCTTTTTTCTTTTTTTTTTTTTTTTTAAGATTTTATTTATTTATTTGACAGAGAGAAATCACAAGTAGATGGAGAGGCAGGCAGAGAGAGAGGAGGAAGCAGGCTCCCTGCTGAGCAGAGAGCCCAATGCGGAACTCGATCCCAGGACTCAGATCATGACCTGAGCCGAAGGCAGCGGCTTAACCCACTGAGCCACCCAGGCGCCCCTATTTTTTACTTTCTTAATAATGTCCTTTGATGCACAAAAATATATAATCTGCATGAAATCCAATTTATCTATATTTTTTCTTTTATGCTTGTGATTTTGGCATCATTTCTAAGAACCTATAGCCAAATTCAAGGTCATGAAGATTTACGTATATGGTTTATTTTACTAGTTCTATGGTTTCACCTCTTATATTTAGGTCTTTCCTCTACTTTGAGGTGATTTTTGTATATGGTCTGAGGTAGGGGTCCAACATTCTTTCGTATGTGGATATTCAGTTGTCTCAATCTATTTGTTGAAGAGACTATTCTATCTCTAATTTGAATGGTCTTGGCATCCTTGTGAAAAATCAATTAGCCACAGACATATGGGTTGATTTCTGGACTTTCATTTCTATTACATTGATCTATGTCTATCCTTACATGAGTGTCATGCTATCATAATTACTGCAGCTCTGTAGATTTTGATATTGAGTGAGATCTGTGAGTTACCTCCAACTTTGTTTCTCTTTTTCAAGGTTGTTTTGGCTCTTCCATATGAATTTTAGAAACAGCTTTTACATTTATACAAAAGAGGCCACTGGCATTTTGAGTGGGATTACACTGAATCTGTAGATCACTTTGGATAGGTACTGCCTTTCTTAATAATAGGAAGTCTTCCAATTCCTGAACATGGATTTTTTTCCATCTCCTTAGGTCTTAATAATTTCTTCCACGGATAGTTTGTACTTTTCAGTGTACAAGTCTTACACGCCTTGGTTAAATTTACTCCTAAGTATTTTATTCTTCTGGTGCTATTGTGAAAGGTGCTGATTTCTTCATTTCATTTTCACTTTGTTCAATGTTGTTGTATAGAAATGCATATGACTTTTGTGTACTGATTTTGTATCCTGTAATTTGGCTGAATTCATACATTAGCCCAAATAGGTTTTTCTAGATTCATTAGGGCTTTTTATACATTTTAAATTGTTACATCCTTTTGACTGATTGATCCTTTCACTGTTATGAAATTTTTAACTCTGCTAATGCTCCTTTTCTTAAAGACAACTTTGTTTGATTGTTAGTATGGTCATCTCAGATTTCTTCTGGATGATGCTGGTCTATTTTTTCCATCTTTTACTTTCTATCTATGTCCTTATATTTAAAGTGTATCTTTATAAACAGAATATAGTTGCATCATACATGTGTTATGCAACAAATCCAAGGATTTGTATTCACAAGTCCTCCTTTTAACTTGGAATATTTATCCCATTTATATTTAATCCAAATATTGATCTGCTGTGTTTAGATCTACCATATTGCTTTTTTTTTCTGTTTCCCCCTTTTTTTGTTAGGCCCTTTTTGGGGTGGGGTACATAATTGAGTCACTTCAATTTTATCTTGCCCATTAGTATTTTGCTAGTTAACCCTTTGTATTGTTTTTTTTATTGATTACTCTAGTGATTACAATTTTTACCCATACTTTACCACAGTCTAACTTGGAATATTAAATCACGTCACATATATTGTAAGAACCTCATATAAAGTGTTTCTATTTAACCCTTTCTGTCCTTTATGCAATTTTTGTATTTTACTTTTATATATAAATTTATCCTACAATACATCAATATTATTTGGGCTTTTATTAAGTGTCTTTTGAAGAAATTAAGGGGAGAAAAGTTTTTCATATTTATCCACATGGCATTTACTACATACAGCAATTTTATTTGTTTTTAGAGCCTTTTTAAAAATCTGAGTGTCCATGTGAAATCATTTTCTGTTAGTCTGAAGTAGTATTTCCTTTAGCATTTTCTTCAATGTGGATCTGATGGGAAAGAATTCTCTCAGCTTTTGCTCACTGAAAATTTTACTGAAAATTTTTTGTTTCACCTTCATCTGTGTCCAATATTTTCATTGGTCACAGAATTCTAGATTGGCTGCTATTTACTTTTACACTAAAGATAACATTCAGTCATTTGTTTTCTCTCCTCTTTTGCTTCTGGTGAGAATGTGGCTGTTACTTTTATCTTTGATCTCTTGTATGCAGTGTGCTGTTTTCCCTCTGGACTCCCCTGCTGCTTTTCATAATTCTTCTCTTTATTTCTGTCTGCAGATTTAACCCAAGGTCAGCCATTCTTATCTTTAAACATATTTTGAATCTATACACTACTTGTTTCAGTGTCATGGAAATATGAATTTGCAGAATTTTTCCCCTCCTTGTTGCTTTTGCATGGTTTACAAAAGAAGAAAGGGAAAGATACTGATGTAGGCAGCCATTTTATCATTAACTATAACTAGTTGTAGATATCTGCAAATATTACTTATAAGTTATTTTTTAAAAGATTTTATTTATTTGAAAGAGAGAGAGAGAGAGATAACAACAGAGATAGTGAGAGAGAGAACGAGCCAGGAGGAGAGGGAGAATCAGGTTGCCCACTGAGCAGAAAGCCCGATGCAGGGCTAGATCCCAGGACCCTGGGATCATGACCTGGGCTGAAGATGCATAACTGACTAGCCACCCAGGTGCTCTTGTTTATAAGTTCTTTACATTTTTTTTTCCTTATTGCTGTTTTGTTTAAGGGCAGGGCAAGTCATTTACTTGACTTTGCCTCAATCTTTCTAATGGTATTAGAATAGTCGTCACCTAAAATAAGGTTCAGTGGTGCTAAATGTCTGTAATATTTGAAGTGATTTTGTATACGTGAATAAAAAATTTTTATAGAATTGAGAAATATTTCAGTAATTTTGGGCTTGCCTATAGGTGGAATTATTTATTCTGTATTCTGATCTAAATCAGCAAATAGTAAAACTGTGAGGCCACAAGCAGGGAGAAGTTGTATCTTTATCTAATTCCTTTTGTATACATACCTACCCTTTAAACATAATATATAAATGTAATAGATAGTTACCATACGTAAAATTGGGCTCTTACTGAAAAGACCTCTCATGGCAACATACCTCCTATAAAAACATAGAAATAATAAATCTTTACAATACTATGATTTGATAAAATATTTTCCACTGTTTTTTGTTGTCTTTTTGTTTTTGTTTCTTTTTCCATATCTGTACTTGTAGCCCATAGAACAGAGAAAAAATATGAGTAGCATGGAGAAATTCTATCTCTCAATAGAAATGGTCAAGAATGGAGGTACCTGGGTGGCTCAGTGGGTTTAGCCTCTGCCTTTTGCTCAGTCATGATCTCAGGGTCCTGGGATCAAGCCCTCCATCGGGCCCTCTGCTCAGTAGGGAGCCTGCTTCCCCCCTGCCACCACCTGCCTCTCTCCCTACTTGTGATCTCTGTCAAATAAATAAAATCTTTAAAAAAAAAAAAACAAAAAGAAATGGCCATGAATGTATCTGTAAAGATAGAGGCTTTCAGAACTACATTACACAAGGATTTTTAATTATGAATAATTTCTCATGCTTTTAGTACAGTATGACTATATTCTTTGTGAGATGTTTTTATGTAATATAATTTTGGTATTCTTTCACAAGACTTTAATAAATATATTACAGATTTTTATCAGATTTTTAAATTGTACTTACTATATATAGTGAAACATGTTTGCTATTTCTTCATTGATTGCTTATACACAATAAACATTTAACAGACTTAAAGCTAATTCTCCCAACTCACTGCCTTTTTATTTCATATGTATTTACTTTTCAGTTCTTTGACAGATCAGAGCCATCTTTATAATTCCCAACCTCATTTTAGATAGACTACAGACATACCTCAGAAATACTGTGGGCTTGATTCTACTACCGCAATCAAGTGAATTTTGCAGTGAAACAAGTCAATGAACTTTTTGGTTTCTCAGTGCATATAAAAGTTATGTTTACATTATAACAGTGTCTATTAGGTATGTAATAGCATTATGTCTTAAAAAATAATATACATACCTTAATTTAAAAATGCTTTTATTGTAAAAAATATACTTTATTTCTAAAAAATATTAACATCTATTTTCAGCAAGTCATAATCACTGATCATAGATCACTGTAACAAATATAATAATAATAATAATTAAAAAGTTTGAAATATTACAGGAATTACTAGTAATGACACAGAGACACAAAGTGAGCAAATGCTGCTGGAAAAATGGTACCAAGTAGACTTGCTCATCACAGCACTGCTACAAGTCTTCAGTTTGTAAAAAACAGCATCTCTGAAGCATGGTAAAGTGAACCTCAATAAAATGAGGTATGACTGTATCAATATTTTAAACATTTATAAAAGATTCTTATGTTGAAGTGTTTTACATGCTTTTTCTAGAAATTCAGAGTACAGACAAGTATAAGGAATAAAATTAAAATAATATAATCTAAGTCTCATTTCCTGTCCTATCTGAAAGAGCTAATATTTTAATTGCACATATGCCCCTTGAACAAAGTTTCAATTTATACATTATTTATGTGTATTTTTATATAGCAATTTCTAATTATATTAATTTCCATTTCCACTGAGAGTCCCTAGAAACCTAATTATAATGGCTGTACCGTATTACATTTTTGCATGTATCCCAATTTATCGTATAATTTCTCCTTTGTTGTACATCCAGGAAGTTCCAGTTTCCCTTATCATAAATATTACAATTAAAACTTTGTACATAACTCTTTGGATGAAAGAGTTAGGGTATTTTGCTAGAAGTAGTTATTCATTAGGATAGATTGCTAGAAGTGGTTATGACTGATCAAAGGTTAGGAAATTTTCAAGGTTTTTAAGTTGCATTGACAAATTCCTTCCTGGGAAGCAGTCCCAACTTATAATTCCACTAACAGTATAACAGAATGCTCCGCTTGCTTTATCTTCACAAATATCAAGTATTAAGGTTTCAATTATCTAAATTTATAGTAATTTGACAGCCATCTTGTTTTCATATTAATTTTTTTCTAACAGGTTGAATATTTTTATCACATTTCTTAAATATTCATGTTTCTTTGGTGAAATTTTTTATAGTTTTTCCCAGTTTTTCTATTGAAATATGATTTTTTAAATTTATTTATATAACTTTTTATATGTAAAGGGGGCTAATTACTCAAAATGTCTCTTAAAGTTTTCAGGAATTTTTCTAAATTGATACATAACATTATATTAGTTTCAGGTATATGACATGATTCACTATTTGTATAAATTGTGCCATGATCACCAGAGTAGGTCTAGTAGATGGCACTCACTGTACAGAGTTATAATTTTTTTTCTCGTGATGAGCACTTTTAAAGTCTACTCTCTGGTCAGTTTCCAAATATACAATCCAGTGTTGTTAACTATGGTTACCATATTGTACAGTATATCACCAGGACTTACTTGTTTTATACCTGGAGGTTTGTATCTTCAATTTCCCTCCACCCCGTGAGCTTATTTCACCCACTCTCCCACCCCCTTCCTCTAGCATCCCCCACTCTGTTATAGGAGACTTTTTTTTCTTCAACATTCTACCTATAAGTGAGACAGACATTTTTTCTTAAAAACTATTCTTTTGCAGAACATTTCGAGACATATGATGAATTTTTTCATTGTTGTTTCAATTAAAGAAATAGATTTCCGTTATGCCATCTAGTAATTTATTATTAATATAAAGAAAAACTATCGATATTTGTATACTTATCTAATGTCTTGCCCATTCAGCTAACTCACTGAATTCTTATAAGCAATTGTCAATGGACTTTCTGTTTTTCAGGTATATTATCAAATAAACTGTAAGAAAATTAATTTTTTTCTTTCTTTTCAGAGCACTCATTTCCTTTTTTTTTTTTTTAAAGGATACTCTTTTTTTAAGATTTTATTTATTTGAGAGACACAGAGAGAGAGAGTGCAAGCACAAGTGGGGGAAGAACAGAGGGAAAGGGACAAGCAAACTCCCCACTGAGTAGAGAGCCTGATGTGGGGCTCGATCTCGTGACCCTGAGATCATGACCTGAGCTGAAATCAAGAGTCGGATCCTTAACCAGTGGGGACACTCAGGTGCACCCAAAGTTACTCATTTCTATTTCATACACAATTTCATTGGCGAGAACCTCTCAAACAGTATTAAATAATGATGGTCCTAGAAAGTATTCTTGACTTACTTCTGATCTTAATGGAAATGACTCCAATATTTCATTAAGTCTGATGTGGATTATTGGGTCAAGGTAAAGCTCTTTATCACAGGAAGATTATGTTATTATATTCCTAATTTTCTAAAGACTTTTAAAAATCTTGAATAAATTTTAAACTTTACTCACCTTTAGACAATATATTGAGATTATCACATGATTTTTTTTGTTGGACCCATTGAAGTGATGACTTCTTAGACTGCCTAAGATTAAACCACCCCCGAATTACTTTATAATATACCAATGAATTTAATTTTCTAGCATTTATTTATGATTGCCCTATCTATATTCATAGTAAAATTTTATCTACAGCAAAATTTTCCAAATTGTTTCATGAACACAGCTTTTTGAAACCAAATTAGCCTTGTGAATTCCATGTGCTGAACCAACCATGGTGATTAAATAATATACATAAAATATTAAAATATTAAGTTCAATACTATAAAGACCAGAAGAGAAACAAAAATTTGTTGAGCTTTTCCTCTACAACTTTCAAAGGTTTTCTCTGTGTAGAGCTCCAGCTTTATTTTGAGTCAATTTTGCTAATCCACACTTTTTTTAAAATTTATTTTTTATTTATTTTCAGCATAAAAGTATTCATTATTTTTTGCACCACACCCAGTGCTCCATGCAATCTGTGCCCTCTATAATACCCACCACCTGGTACCCCGACCTCCCACCCCCCCGCCCCTTCAAAACCTTCAGATTGTTTTACACTTTTTAAGAATACATTCATTTCTGCATCAAACATAGTGGCAACAGCTTAAGTATAGGTGTTAAACTTCATGATTACTAAAAAAGGTTTCTTTTTCTATTTTTATAAGCACTCTAGTGTGCTTATGAGAGAGGTTGCAAAGGGCTCAGAAGTTACATGCCATTTTTAAAGTGAAAGTTCTCTACATTCACAGCTGATACTATTTGGATGATTTTCAAAACGGTGAGGACAATACTGTTGTTATCATCAGTCAGGGTTCTGTGCTTCCTAAGTGCATGTGGCATGATGGAAGATGTCAACAGAAATGTAGTCACACTATATATTTCATACATCTACAATATTAAATAGAAATGAACAATATCCTACCCAAAATTTCCAAGTTAAATTTCTCAAAGTGCGCTTCTCAAACTGCATGTTTTATTTTTTACATAAAATGAAACTGACATACTATCATGGTTCTTAAACACATAGGTAATTATAATAGTTGATTTTATATGTCAGTTTAGCTAGGCCACGGTGCCCAGATGTTTGGTCAAACATTATTCTGAATGTTTTGGGGAGGGTATTTTGGGATAACATTTAGATGGGTAGGCTGAGTTAAGCACACTGCCCTCCATAATGTGTGTGGGCCTCACCCAATCAGTTGAAGGTTTAAATAGAAGAGAAGACTGATCTCCCTGAGGAAGGAATTCTGCCAGCTGGCAGCTCTGGACTTGAGCTGCAGGATCATCTTATTTTTATTATTTTTTTCTTTCTTTTTTTTTTGGTCTCCAGCCTACTGGACCACACTGCAGATTCTGGACATGTTAGCTTTCATAATCCCATGAGCCAATTTTTAAAAATAAATCTCCTTATCTCTCTCTCTCTCTACCTATCTCTGTCTCTGTATCTCTATATCTCTTTATTATATATCTCTTCTATTGGTTCTGGAGGACCCAAATACAGTAATGAACTGTTAATGTCTTACATGTACAGAATTTTAGAGCTGAAAGAAACCTGAGAGATCATGTAGGTCCATAAATAATCATCAAACAATACTGAAATAAGGCAAACATCAGTGCTTGATGCTCTGCTAAGCCCTGTAGAAATGAAGTCACACATAGCCAGCTCAGGCTGCCAAGTGATTTAAGATTAACGCAGGCAGCACTAGGTACATAAACACCACCAGGAAAACATAAAAGAACCACAATACTGTTAACACAAGTCAAATTTCATCACTTTCCATTTTAAACATACTTAAGTAGTACCCATTTGTTTACACAAATACTAAATTCCTTAACATGAAGTTCAAGGCACTAAGAAAATGTAACCACATGTAACCTACATAGTAGGGGCAGTGGTGGCTATTGTTATTTCTCATGTACCAAATTTGCTCAAAACACCTCATTCTCTAATTGGAGGAGAAACCTAGAGATCAATGGAGGTGACATTCCCGGCACTCACTGAAAGCTGGAATATACTACTTCTTGTAAGAATGTCTCCATTTATTCTGAGCAAGCCCAAAACAAAGACACTGAGGGAAAATCTATAGTAGGTCAAAATCTATAGTGGGTCTGGTCAGTCTGGTCAGTAGCTAACAGGAGGAGTAATATGGAAGAGAGCTGGATTATGTCTTCTGGAGATAACAGTGATTCTCTCTGCTTATGGGCTTAGTGGACTGAATGAGGTAAAAAGTATAATAATTATGAATTTTAATTCAAGCAACAATCCATGGGAAGTAAGCTCTGCAGAGAGTCCTTACAATAAAAAGAGAAGTCTGGCCACTGGGACAAGACTTGCCTTGACAAGACTCGAATGGTTTCCTGGGCCACTGAGGACCACACAATAACAGGCATCAGCAGGGTGATTCCAGATGGAAGCCAGCAGAGCAGCCTGTGAGGCCACAGGAATACTGAGCATCTTTGAGAAAGGATTCAAGGCGAAGTGACAAGGATTTTGGATTAGCAAATGATAGCTAAGGATGGAATTCTCTTGATGCATTCATAGTTCATTTGGGGTGCCACACCCAAGACAAGTAGCAGACGATTGTGTACATGGAAGGGAAATCATGGCAGTTAGTGATGGCCTGCACAGATGGAAGACACAAGTGGTATATTGTTTGGGGGTACAGATTATCTGCGCAATCATTGAGATTATGATCTCTTGGGTGGTCTTACAAGAGGAGAGGTCCCAGGCTGTGTAGCATAATGGACTGCCCATGTGTCTGGGCAGGTGCTCAAAATAAGAAAAGCATCATGAACCATC
Organism: Mustela nigripes; assembly: GCF_022355385.1. Classification (NCBI taxonomy): domain Eukaryota; kingdom Metazoa; phylum Chordata; class Mammalia; order Carnivora; family Mustelidae; genus Mustela; species Mustela nigripes. The sequence continues at coordinate 110,310,876 of NC_081560.1, forward strand.
GGAAGGAAGCCAAAGGTGCCTTGGCAGAACAGCTATTCTTCTATGGAAGCACAGGTGACAATTATTTACAAATAAAAGGGGGGAGATAAAATTCAGATATTTCAGATAAAAGGCAGTAGAATAGTTTTGTTTTAAAAAGGAACATGTAAAGGGGTGCCACTCCAAACTAACTACCTGTATTATATTCCCTAGTCAACTTTCTCTTCTGTTCTCCACCAAATATTCTTTTCAGGCATTCCTCCCCATTCTCAGTCTCAGCAAATTACCTCCCCGTCTACTTCAGGGAAAACAGAAGCTCTCTGGAAAAGAATCTCTGCACTTCTTATTATGACCCTACAATCTTAGCTGCACCCTCCTCCATACTTTCCTCTTTGCCTCCTGACATGGAAGAAGACTTCTGTCTCCACCAGAATGTCTGCCACCTTGCTCCTAGATGGCTAGCTCATCAAGAAACAGGAAATATCAGTCTACAGGCTTTATTCTAGATGAGGCTTTTTTCCATGCAAGTATCATTTAGTCTCTGAGCTGAACGGAGGAAACACAATTTTGATAGCCACTGTGGGTGTCATGAAACATTGGGATCTTATGAAATATCTGGATTAATCATGTTTACCAAAGCGGTGTCAGTTACTTCATGCTATGGTGTCTGGGTTAAAAAGAAAGAGTATCTTATTTCACTGATAGGTTACTTTGGACGTACAAGGTGATTGTCACTATTATTACTTATTAATATTTTGCAAGCAAAGAAAACTTGTATATATATATAGATATAGATATAGATAGATATCTATAGATATAGATATAGATATAGATAGATATAGATAGATATATCTATATATCTATATCTATATCTATATATCTTCTTAAAACTATTGTCTCTGTTGTTCAGTCATATGGGCTTTCAGAAAAGTCCTCTGGCTTAAAAATGGAAGACATTAATTTCTTCTCTTTCCCACAGAAAACAACTATCAGTAAAAGTAACTCTTCATAAGGGTCAAGATTAACCTCCGACATTTTTAGAATCCTGATTCCAAGTCTTTTCCCTTCACTATCTCTACACATTCTGTGCCCTGGTTTCTACTCTTATCTCCTCTCACTGTTCTAGATATTTCCCTGTATTCATGGCAGTTTTCTTTCCTCTCCATTATATGTATGCTTCCCAGAGCATGGTCCTAGTCATTCTACTACTATCCACTGCATCTGAAAAGAAGGATTCACTCCGAGATTTCGATTACATTTCTGTGCTACTGACTCCTTCCAAATCAATATTTTCAGTATGAACCTTGCTCCTGAGCCCCAATTAGATGTCTGATAGGTGCTTCTAGTTCACCATGTCCAAAACTGCCTTTATCCTCCAACCCCATAACATAACCTTTGTTCGCTATTCCCTTAGATGCCACCATGACAGCTCTGCTAGAAACTCTCCCTGTCACCCACACCGTCCAAACACCTCAGTACTTGACAACCACATCTTGATGTGGGAACTTTACTGGCACAAATTCTGTTTACCTGAATCTACCAACATAGCCTGACCCTGTGCTCAGACCCACATGCCTCACAGGGATGAAATGATATATCATTTGATAACATTTTATGAATGGTTCATGCATGCCAGACTAAAAATTTTTTTTAATTTTTTGTAAGATTTTATTTATTTATTTGACAGAGGGAGATCACAAGTAGGCAGAGAGGCAGGCAGAGAGAGAGGAGGAAGCAGGCTCCCCGCTGAGCAGAGAGCCCGATGGGGGACTCGATCCCAGGACCCTGAGATCATGACCTGAGCCGAAGGCAGCGGCTTAACCCACTGAGCCACCCAGGCGCCCCAGACTAAAATTTTTTAAAAACATTTAGCTGAGGAATGCCACACACACTAACAAAGAGAGGGGAGTGGGTGGAGAGGGGGTGCAAGGTGCCAGCCTTTGCTTTGTCCTCAGCCAGGCTCGTGCTCCCTCATTATTTCCCCCTGAACAATTTTACCCTTAAATCTTTAAGGTGGTTGAAGGAGGACGGTTTCATCTTCTGTAACTTCTTCCTCCTGAATAGGGGCGTAGAGCTGTCCCTACCCTAACCACAGGGTACATAACCTGCCATCCCTCACAACTCGGGGCAGCAGCTCTTCCTGCCCACAGTTCCTGTCCCCGTGATTAATAAACCACCATTTGGCACCAAAAAAAAAAAAAAAATTTAGCTGATCATTACAGGAAAAAAGTACAGGAATGATGATACCTGGAACAGTCTTTCCAATGTTCCCAAACGGCGAGCCTCCCCTTGTGGCATACTCATATTCACACTCTATTTCTTAAGTGAACATGACACAAGTCCTCGCTCAGTGACAGGTGCTGGGGGAGCAGAGATACAAGGTGGTCCTTGTATCTCAGGCTGCTTACAGTGTAAGGAAGGAGAGTGATAGGGACATCATCACCATTAGCTGGGCAAGTTCTTTCACACAGGGTACAGGACCCAGGGGCTGAGGGGGACCACGGAGCACCACTCAGACCTGTGTGGCAAACTTCCCAGAGGCAGTGACATTCAAGATGGGTTTGAACTTGAGCATTTCCTCACTCCATTCTCCATTCAGTCATTTATTGAATGAGTCTCTCATCAGCTGCATCACAACTGCTCCTTACAGAGATGTCTCATCAGATCCTCAATCGCCATCACCAAGACGACCTTTGTTTTCACTATTCAAAACCTTGGACTCCCAGAGTTTGACATGGAAGGGAGAAGATGTAGGCCAGATCAATGAAGAAAAGAAGAAAAAGAGCTTTCCAGCTCCCCGTCTCATTTCCAGGGAGCTGGACTGTCAGGCCGACCTCATGCAAAACGGATGGGATGGTTGGGAGGCACAGTGAACACGCCCACCGTCTGCACAGATTTTTCAGATGCTTCTGTCTGGCGTTGTTGAGTACACAGTGCCCTCTTCCTGAGTAAGTTACAGAACAATGACAGCCCAAGGGAGGGGAGTGTTCCCTCTCTGCTGTTGCCACAGTGACTCAGAAGGGACCCAGGCCACAGCATGGCAGTGGGGCTCAGAGACAACAGCCCCCACCCAACATCCCCAGCGACTGGGTTGGGAGAGTCAGCAGGAAGGCTGGATCCCAATACTCAAGCCTCGGTTGGTGCTTCAGTTGCTGACACGGGAGGCGATGTCAGCTGGCAAATAATCCAGACTGAACTGCTATGCTTTCAGAATTTTCAGCTCTCCCTGCTGTTGGCTTTAGAGCCAACCTCTACCTTCAGCTCCTTGCAACATGGCTGAGAGACTGCATGTATGCGTGGGCAATGGCTAGACTGTGCATAAAAAAGAAAACTCTGATCTATGACCTGCAGTGACGTGTTCCAGAAACTGACTGCCGTGTACAACAGAACAGCCCACGAGGCCAGACTACTCTAAGTCAGACTCGTAGGAAGTCAGGCTGCCGCCTCTAGTAACAATCCAGGCAGACACACAGCAACCCCTGTAACAATCAGCCCCATATGGCCAGGACTTGATTAATAACTGGCAGCTTCCTTCACTTTTGCTCCTGCTTCTGACTTAGGACCAATATGCTCCCCTCACCAATCACATAGGATGTCTTGCCTTCACTTGGCCCGCCTCCAGTCACCCCAGGACAACAGCATCTACTCTAGGCATACGTGGAAATTTCCATTTTGTTCACCACAAAGTCTTCCCACTCCTCTGCCGGACTTTGAGCCTCTACCAACACTCTGTGCTGGTGGCTGACTGCCGTGTGTAGCAAGCTTTCCATCACAGCGTCTGCCTCCTATTTGGTGGGTCTTCACTTATCGCCACGCTGCCATTCAGACTCGGGGGCTCTCATATGCAGCCTCAAGCTCTTGGCCCCAGATTTTGCCTTCTTAGTTCTTTTCTGGGCATGTGCTCAAGAATGAACCACAAAAGCTAAGGTTGTTTGGAAGGAGGGAGGCGGTGCAAGATTATTTGGGGTAATAGTGCAGAAATGTGAGAAGATAAAAGTAGCATTCTCATCTCTGAGAAGACAGTTCTCACTGCGAGCCACAGCAGCGGGGCCAGGCGCAGACACGGATGCCGGGTGTGGGTGTGCGGCAGGTAGTTTTCCCTCTAGTGGTGTAAGGATGAGGGAAGGAGGGGGCTATCACATCGAAGGGGAAGTGTTTTATTCCCTGACAGACCCACAATAAGAAAGAAAGAAAAGGAAAATGAGTAATTGACAACTCCATAACCACAGCAATAAAATTTCTCCTTGAAAATTTGCCACGTTGGTGGACTTGTATGTGCATTTCCAAACTATGCCCACTCACACATATGCATTCACACACATACACTCACACACATATACACACACACAGAGACCCTATACAATATCCAGCAATACATTCTTTTCCTTCTTCCTTACCCATAGGCAATGCCATGATTCTTTATTAAATTTTATTTTATTTTTAAAGAAAGAGTGCAAACTGGGGTAGTGGGGAGAGGCAGAGGGAGATGGAGAAACTCAAGCAGATTCCCCGCTGAGCACAGAGCCTGATGCATGGGGCTTGATCTCATGACCCCAAGATCATGACTGAGCCAAAATCAAGAGTGGGATTTTTTTTGTTTTATTGTTTTGTCTTGTTTTGTTTTGTTTAAAGATTTTATTTATTTATTCAACAGAGAGAGAAAGATCACAAGTAGGCAGGGAGGCAGGCAGAGAGAGAGAGAGAGGGAAGCAGGCTCCCAGCTGAGCAGAGAGCCCAATGCGGGCCTCAATCCCAGGACCCTAGGATCATGACCTGAGCTGAAGGCAGAGGCTTTAACCCACTGAACCACCCAGGTGCCCCAAGAGTGGGATGTTTAACCAACTGAGTCACCCAGGAGTCCCCACTCTATAATTGCAACTATATTACATGCAGTGAAATGTTAATATCATCAGTCACCTTATCAATGCTGGAAATACTCTAGATAAATTAGAATATTGCATAGAAAGTGAAGCCTGCAACATTGATCTACACCAGCACTCTATTCTTACTCTATAAAGCAGCAGTTATACCTGTGTGATGCTAGCACTGACACTGAGTCACAAGGAAATCATAAGCAGCCTGCAGTACTGAATTTCTAGATGGGCCATAGGTCTTTCTTACCTAACTACTCCACTCCCTCCTCCCCACCGGAACCAACCCCATCTCCCTCTCTGGTATTTAACTCTTAAACATTATTCCTTTTTAAAATTCTTGTCTTGAAATCCAGAAAATTAAGAATTCGGTGGTTACATATGAGGACCAGGAAGTGTGTGTATTCCTCTGAGGTGAGATAAGCAGGCAACATGTTTGATTTAGACGCTTCCTTGGCACTGGCACAGTTATCCAAAGTCCCTCCTGAAGCGTCTCTTCCTTTATCTCTGTACCTGGTGGTTCCTGCTCCCTATGCCAGGATGCTGTCAACTTCAGGAACAGGTGTGAACCTTCAGCACACCACGTGGAATCCCAAGGACTAATCACTTCCCTTGAGCACCTACTGTATGTCAGTCACTCTGTAAGGTGTGGACATTTTACTTAAAGTATTCAGGTGGGGCCAACGCAGCTACCCCAAAACCCAATTTCTACCTCTTTCTCCAAAAATGTTGTTGCCTTGAAAGACTGATCAAAACACACCTCCACAAAGACATCCCCACGGAGTCCCAGCGGGCCCTTATTAACAAGTCCCCCAGCATCCCAGCTGCATTCAAACTGACATACGATATTCCACATTCGCACGATTTCTTCCTCAGGCTCTGGCCTCATGACAGTAAACACCGCTGTCTACCCACACTAATATTTTCAGTTCCACTTCTTGAGAAACGTGGCTTCTGATACCTCCATTCCTGTGCACATGTCTCTGGAAGGTAGAAAGCAGGAGTTTTCAGAGTGCATCTCCCAACGAAATCACATAATCACATTTTTTGTAGGAAATGCATGAGACAGAAAACAAGCTGGGGGCTGCTAAGCATACCAGAGCTTGGACAGGTTTCTGTTGCCCGTTTGGGGGGAAAATGTTATTTCTTCTCAGCTACACAGAGCAAGAGAGCCTGAGCAGCTCACAGAACAGAAAAGCTCCTGAGCATTTTTACAGAAGTGCTGATTGCTGGGGGCCTCACCCTCACTCCCACAGTCTCCCCACTCATGCACGAGGTCTTTTTTTCTCCGATAGTGTTAGAGGTGGAGAAAATGGGGAAGGCTGAGCTGGTAGAAGGTCATGAAGACAGACTGCTGGAGCAAATATCACCACCAACAAGTTGAAAGATGTGGAGGGACCGAGGGAAGCTTAGTTAAAGTAAGAGAACAGTGAGCAAATGGTCAAGTGACATGGAAATGTCTGGGAGCAGAGGGACTGGGGATAGTCCTCACAATAAGTGCTTCTTATGCAGTTTTCCATGAGTTGCTCATGCGTCTTATGATGGAAAGCCCCCATCTCACCGCCATGCTCTCTACACATCCCTGAGAAACTTTCCAAAAAGACCGACAGTGTTTGGCCATGCTTGTCTGGTGCTGGATGTGTGTCTTCTGGGTGCTGGTCCAGGCGGAGTCTGCCTTCAAGGCAGGAGCAAAGGGGCCTGTTGTTGGGTGGACCACCAGCCAGGAACTGGGGCCTCAGTACCTAACCCTACCTCAGCTTGAACCCCAACCTAGACCTGGATCAAGAAGGTGAGTTCACAACTGCCACAGTTCTGGCCTGGTGCCTGGAGGGGCTTGAGGGTGTCATAAGCACAATCTGTGATGACTTAAAGTAAAAGAGAAGCAGAGGACCCCAGTCCTGAGTTCAGAGTTACAGTTTTGGGGGGAAAAGCACTGAGCCTCTGCATATACCACACAGAAACCAAACCTTTGCATCAATCTGTCCCTCTCTGACACTAGTTCATAGGTCTGCCCCAAATTCTAGGAGGCACAATTCTACAATGGCTACTTTGTAAGAAGGGGAGAGGTATCTAACCCTCTTTGGGGCCACTGCCCTGTGCCCTGGCTGAGACCACCACTGCGCTACTCCGGCAATGATGCAGATTCAGAACAGAGAATCCTAGGCAGCTCCATACCCAGCATGTACCTGAATGCAGGGCTCAATCTCACAACCCGGAGATCATGACTTGAGTCTAAATCAAGAGTCAGATGCTCAACCAGCTGAGCCATCCAGCACCCCTGGGAGTTACTTTAAAAATGCAAGTTTCTCCAAGAGCCATGTGAATTCTAGACAGTGGCAAAACTGACTTAGATAGAGATGACAATCCCTATATTCAGAAAATAAGATCAAATAACAACACTAGGACCAAAACTAGTGGTGTAGACTTGAAGAGGAAGTACCATACATATGACTTAGCCTGCTAAGGGCAGATTTCTGATAAATGAAGACCTATTAAGTGGTAATATGAATATTTTCCAGGGGTGCCTGGGTGGCTCAGTGGGTTAAGCCTCTGCTTTCAGCTCAGGTCATGATCTCAAGGTCCTGGGATCGAGCCCCACATTGGCCTCTCTGCTCAGCGGGGACCCTCCTTTCCCTTCTCTCTCTGCCTGCCTCTCTGCCTACTTGTGATCTCTGTCTGTCAAATAAATAAATAAAATCTTTAAGAAAAAAAAAGAATATTTCCCAGAATATTTCCATAAAGATGCCACTACTGATCTGTCATTAGGAGAACATTCACTCAACATTTTTGTTGTTGCTGTCTTTTGTCATTTCTGGGTTTTGTGGTTATTGCTGCTGTGTTTTGTTTTGTTTTGTTTTGTTTTGTTTTTTGGCAGTGTTGACAGATTCTCAGTGAAAAATGCACAATCTCTTATGAATGCACATTGGCTACCTGGCTGCGATTAGGAACGTGAGTAGGGCTGGAGGCATAGTCTGTAACTGAGGATTAGAGAAGACAGACTTGGTCATATGAGGATGAAATCTGTTTCTTAAGCCCTAATAATAATTAGTACTATTTTATTCTTTCATTTAAGACTTTCGATGTGGTTCTGCTCACGCCAAGCCAGGACTACTATGAGGGCCATAAAGATGAATGACTTGCTTTTGAGGGGAGCACACTTGAACCAAATAATTTATTTTATTTTATTTTTATTTTTATTTATTTGAGAGAGAGAATGCCTGCACATGGAGCAAGTGGGGGGGGGGGGGATGGAGAGGAGGGACAAGCAGACTCCACACTGAGCACGGAGCTGGACGCAGGGCTCAATCTAAGGACCCTGAGACCATGACCTGAGCTGAAACCAAGAGTCAGATGCTTCACTGAGCCACTCAGGGACCCCGAGCACAAATAATTCCAATGCAATACTAAAAGTGCTGGAACAGAGTTACATGTGAAAACTGAAATGTCAAGCAACTTCTTCACCTAGAGATGTGAGAAGTTTCAAAGAGAAGGTGACAGCTGAAATGCATTTTGAAGGGTCGGTGGGAGATTTCCTTGAGGATAAAAAACACAAAAAGAGAGGAACACCTTTTGTTACCTATCAGCTATCTCAATGCTCCAGCTTCCCACCTGTGTGCTCCCCTTTGATGCAGATGCTCCAGACCTGGCTTTACTGAATAGATGGCGGGGCTTTGGTGGCTCAGTCCATTAAGTGTCTGCTTTCAGCTCAGGTCATGATCCCAGGGTCATGGAATCAAGCCCCACCTTAAGCTCCTTGCTTAGTAGGGGGCCCGCTTCTCCCTCTCCCTCAACCAGCCACTTCCCCTGCTTGTGCTCTCTCTCTCTGTCAAATAAATAAAATCTTAAAAAAAAGATAATGGAATAGATGGTATTAGTCAATCCAGAGTTTGTGTACATGAGCTCTGCCGAAGGCTTCAGGGGATGCACTAGAAGCACAGACAAGTTTCTCTCTCAAGAACTGTATGGATCACGTCTTTTGGGTAGAGAACCACTTAGAATGAAATAGCACATGGTCATAATGCCCAGACCAGATGAAACAGAAATAAGGGCAGTAGAACCTTGGAGAAAGAACCCTATGAGCTGCACTCTACAGTTACATTTATTTGCTTCTTTGTAAACATTTCACTTTTTCCCTTGTGTTTTCTCTGTTACCCACTGCCCTTTAGTTGCAGTATTTTGAAGAGCAAGATTTTTCTTGATATTTCTATTTGTACTAATGGGAGAACAGTATAATTGTTGCGTACAATGTTGTGCACTGACTTCTTGATTCACCAATTTAGATACCATTTCCTCCAATTTACATCTCAATCTACTGCGATGATGAAAGGGAAGATTCTCAATCTATTTTCTCCAGCTCTATGGGAAGGGAGGCAAGAGTAAAAACAACAACTAAAAACAAAACCAAACGAAACACAAAAACGGAGTCTCATCTCTTGAAAGATCTTTATAAAAATAATCTCAGTGCTTTATCAGTTGTGCGATCTCATCATTTCTAGTCAGGAATGGTCTTGAATTAAGGATCTTCCATAGGCAGAGGAGAGAAGAAAGTTAGGTATTCATTTATCAATAAGGGTTAAAAATAGATATAGACTCATAAAAAGATCACATCAGCTTTTAAACAATAAGGCAGAAACTACCTTTTTTAAATGTTTATCAATATATTAGAGGATATGAGAAAGGACACAGATGAATAGCCAGTAAAGAGATACATACGGGGAGGTTTGGGAGGGTCCTGAGTACAGAAGCTTCTGTACCCATGGAGTTGGGACACGTTGCCCTCTGGGTGTAAATACATTTGCCAGCCTGGAAGCTTCTCGAACCCTGTACATTTGGGATTTTATGGCGGATTCCTCATGAAGGCATGATCAATTACAAACTCGATTTCCAGTATTAACTCTGTATCTCCATGAAGAAATGAATCCTTTTCTTGGGGAATGGACTCAAACAGGATTGTCTATTGGCACACTTTCATCAAACTCCCTGCCATGGGGACTTACAGTCATGCTTATGTCCCCACAGCAAGCAGAATGGTAACATTCACATTCCTCACCTTAGTTAGAAGACCAGAAAGTTCAGAAACATCATCCTACAGACGAAATGCCTTCCCTCGATCTCTGGGAAGGACACTTTGCAGTGATTACAAGAAAACACATGATGGCAGGTACATGGCGGTTACTTCTTGCCTAACAGAGCACAAACAATTATTTCTGCTGCTTACTCTATTCGTTCTATTACAAATGCTGATAGAATCAGTAGAAATGGCAGCAGCAACGTGATTTCAATGAGGAGGATTTTGCCTATTTGTGCAGAAGGGATTAAAGGCATATATAACTAAGCATCAAAGGACTGCATGAAAGGTATAACCATATATATCAAGACCTGGTACCAATCTCTCTTCTTTTTATAGAGTTTATTTCTTTGAGAAATTTTAGATTTCCAGAGTAACTCGGTGGAAAGTATGGAGAGCTCCCACGTGCCACCTCTGCCCCCTCCAATCTCTCCTATTATTACTATCTTCAATTGGTGTGATGTATTTGTTATAAATGATGAACCAATATGATATATTATTTTTTAAATAGATATTTATTTGACAGAGAGCACAGGAGGAAGAGCAGAGGGAGAAGATTCTCAAGCAGATTCCCTGTTGAGCACCCCGATGTGCGGCTTGTCCTACAACCCTGAGATCATAACCTGAGCCATAACCAGGAGTCACTTAACCAACTGTGCCACCCGGGTACCCTGATATACATTCTTCTTAATTAAAGTCCACAGCTGGGATGCCTAGGTGGCTCAGTGGGTTAAGCATCTGCCTTCAGCTCAGGTCATGATCTCAGAGTCCTGGGATCGAGCCCCGAATCGGGCTCTCTGCTCAGCGGGGAGCCTGTTTCCCCTCCTTCTCTCTCTGCCTGTCTCTCTGCCTACCTGTGATCTCTCTCTGTCAAATAAATAAATAAAATCTTTAAAAAAATAAAGTCCATAGTTTATATTAGGGTTAACCCTAGATGTCCCACATTGTACCAGTCTGGATAAATGTATAGAAACATATGTTCACCACCACAATATTATACAGAATAGTTTCATTGCTTCAAATTCCTCTGTGCTTCACCAATCTATCCCTTCCTCCCTTCCCACTCAGGAGCCCCTGGCAACCACTGATCTTTTTACTGTCTGCCTCAATGGGATCACCCAGCACACAGCCTTTTCAAATTGGCTTCTTTCTCTTCGTAATATGCATTAAAGGATCCTCTATGTCTTTTCACGGCTTGATAGATCATTTCTTTCCAGTGCTGAACCAAAATTCCATGTCTGAAGCACAGTTTATTTATCCATTCACCTACCAAAGGACACCTTCATTGCTTCTAAGTTTTGACAATTATGATCATAGCTGCTAAAAACATTTGTGTGTATATTTTTGTGTGCACCTAAGTTTTCAACTCCCTTGAGTAAACAGGAACACAACTGCTGGATTGTATGTTAAGAGTATCTTTAGTTCTGTAAGAAACTGCCAAACAGTCTTCTAATGCGAAGTCTTTGAACAGACTTTCAAGAAAATTTAATTTCAATGACAGTCCAACTTATCCATGATTTCTTTCATGGATTATGCTTATGTTATCATACCAAAAAAGTCATCACCAAACCTCAAGTTACTGAGGTTTTCTCCTATGTTATCTTCTATGAGTTACATGGGTTTGCACTTAAAATTTAAGTCTACGATCCACTTTGAATTAATTTGGGGGAAGGTGTAAGGTTGGGATCTAGATTTAGCTTTTTGCATATTGATGTCTAGTTATTCTAGAATCATTTGTTGAAAAGACTATCCTTTCTCCTTTGAAGTTCCTGTGTTCTTCTGTCAAAGATCAGTGGGTTATATTTGTGTGGTTCTATTTCTGGGCTTGCTATTTTGTTCCACTGATCCATCTGTCTATTCTTTCACCAATACATACTATCTTAATCACCACAGCTTTGTAGTAAGCTTTGAAATCTGGTAATGTCAGTCCTCCAACTTTGCTCATCAATTTCAATGTTGTATAGGTTACTCTGGATCTTTGGCTTTCCATATAAACTTCAGAATGAATTCGATGGGATTCCAGTTCAAGATGGCAACACAGGAAAATCCTGACTTCATCTTCTTCTCCCATTGACATGCTTCTACAGCTCTACATATGGGAAAATTTCTTCTTCAAAACTAAAGGCTGGCTGAGAGATGGCTAAATTACTGGGCAAGTGAGAAGAAAGCCACACCGAAGTAGGTAGAAGAGACTGGGACGCAATCTCACCATAAACCCCACTTTCCACATGGTGACCCACAACTAGGAGAAAACTCAAAACCCAGAACTTCTTCCTGAGGAGTGAAGGGTTTGAACCCCACACTGGCACATCAACTTTTAGGACCTGCACGTGAAAGAGGAGCCCCTAAAACAGCTAACTTTGAAAACAAGTATGGCTCATATCCTAAGTCCCGCAGAACTTTTGCCATCTGGGAGAATGCTCTTAAAGATCCTTCATGCTTGGACTCACCCACCCCAAGGTCAAGCTGAAACAGATGGTACCCAAAGTTAAAGTGAGGGAAGCTCATTCGCTTATATTAAAAATTGTCCCAAGGGGCAGGCATCTAATTGCACATGCATCTCTGCTGGAACACGCCCAGGAAGAAGACTGGCGGGCACTGTCCAGGCGCTCTCCAAGTGTCACGCTCCAGGGCACCAGTAGTTCTGGGAAGGAAGTTTTCACACACAGCCTGTGGCCAGATCTTTGTGGCTGCCACCCAGGGAACAGCTCTTGACTGCCTGACTCTGAAGGTCAGGGGGACTTTGCGTTCCTGGTCCCATGTAACCATAACTGGTGTCACTCAGAAAGGAGCTCATACCCTTGCCTGGTGTCCTGATTTCTGCAGTTGCTGCCAGGGGACAGCCCTAGATTGCCTGACTCTGGTGGCCAGTGGGGCTTGTGTCCATGGCAGGCTACCACCCCAACAGCACTTCCCAGACAGCAGACTGAAGCTAAGCTCCTAAATTGTTCTGTAAAGGAGGCCTCTTTGCTTATCTTAAGTTTTGGCCTGAGGGACAGGCTTCAGATTTGGCACACACCTCATGGACTATGGTGCTGCTCTCAAGGAACACAGGCTGTGGCGCCATCTTGGCACTCTTCCTCCAACTCGCTCCAGCTCATCTCCCAGGAAAGAGCTTGTATCCATGTGGAGCCCCAAGTGTTGTAACTGCTGCCCAGGGATAAAACCAGATTGCTTGACCAGTGGGGATTATACTTGCATACTTCTAAAAGTTGCCGCGTGAGGGTGTGGCTTCCAATAGGTCTGAATCTAGGTCCAGAGACCTTCCCCTTAGAGACACTGATAGGTCTTGGAACATCCTCAGCTACTGGGTGCTATTAAAAATATAAACTGCTTGGATAAGCACAAAGGTTTGAGAGGTAACAAAGAGCTGGGACAGGGTTGAATGACAAGGTTTATCTCCCATACAAAGCTATTTCTTTAAGACTGGGAGAGGTAGCTGTTTCATTTACTGTATGGTCATAACAATGTTCACCAACCTGGGGAGAAGAATGGATGTACACAGTGAGAACCTCAACAAAAAGCTGGAAAAGATAAGAAAATACCAAACAGAAGTCACAGAGACGACTAAAAGTACACTACAGAGGTTCCACGTAGACGAGATGATGCAGAAAAAAGATCAGTCAACTCAAAGACAAGCCAGGAACACTCGAAATCAGAGAAGAAGAAAATAAAAAGAATGCAAAAAGTTAAGATATCCTGTGTGGAATATACAACATCAAACAGACTAACATTTGCATCATAAGGGTCCCAGAAGGAAAAAAGAGAGAGAAAGGAGAAGAAATCTAATTTGAAGAATTAAATGACTGGAAAAGTCCTTAACCTGGGGTGAGAAAACAGACACTCAAATCCAGGAAGCACAGAGTGTTCCAAATAAGATAAAACTAAAGAGACCCACACCAAGATACATTATAATTAAAATGCCAAATTTCAAGACAAAAAGAAAATATTAAAAGCAGTAAGATCAGGAGAGCCAGGGTGGGTCAGTTGGTTTCAGCTTTGGTCGTGATCTTGAGGTCCAGGACTGAATCCTGCATCTAGCTTCCCGATCAGAGAGGAATCTGCTTCTCCCTCTCTGTCTGCCCCTCCCCTCTGCTCATGTGCATTCTCTCTGTCAAATAAATAAATACATCTTAAAAAAAAAAAAAAAAGTTCAAGAGCAGTAAGAGAAAAACAACTCGTTATGTAAAAGGGAGCCCCGCAAGACCATCAGCATATTTTTCAGCAGAAACTTCGTGGTCCAGAAGAGAGTAGAAGGATATATTCAAATCCTGAAAGAAAAACATCTTCCAACCAAAAATACACTAACTGGCAAAGTTATCATTTAGAATTAAAGAGAGATAGAGTTCTCCAGGCAAACAAAAGATAAAGGAGTTCATCACCATTAACCCAGTCTTACAAGAAATGTTAAAGGGACTTCTTTAAGCTGAAAAGGAAGGGCACTAATTAGTAATAAGAAAACATGAAAGAATAAATCTCACTGAAAATATAAATATATAGTAAAGGTAGTAGACTAATCATTTATATAGTATGAAGATTAAAGGACAAAAGTAGTAAATATAACCATGATTTCAATAATTAGTGGTTACACAAGATAAAAAAAATATAAAATGTAACATCAAAAACATAAGATGGAAAGGGAGCATAAAAATGTTGAACTTTAGAAGGGGATCAAACTTTACCTGTTTTCAACATAAACTGTTAAAGATATAAGTTGTCATATGTAAACCTCATGGTAACCACAAAGTACAAACCAATCATAAACACCAGAAAGATAAAGAAAAGGAATAAAAGTATACCACTAAAAAAAGACACCAAACCATAGAGAGCCAAAGAAGAAAGGATCAGAGAGGCTCAAAGCAGCCAGTAAACAATTAACAAAATGGCAATAAGTATATACTCAATGTAAGTGGACTTAATTCTCCAATCCAGAAGACATAGGCTGTCTAAATGGATTAAAAAGAAGCAAGAGGCACCTGGGTGGCTCAGTAGTTAAGTGCCTGCCTTCAGCTCCAGTGGTGATCCCAGGGTCCTGGGATCAAGCCCCACAGCAGGTTCTCTGCTCAGCAGGAAGCCTACATCTCTCTCTCCTACTCCCCTTGCTTGTGTTCCCTCTCTCACTGTGTCTCTGTCAAATAAATAAGATCTTAAAAAATAAAAACAAAAAATACTCAGCTACATGCTGCCTACAAGAGACTGACTTTAGATGTAAGGACACAGGTAGACTGAAAGCGAAGGATGGAAAAATAGTATCCATTAAAATGAAAACCAAAAGAAAAACTGAGGTAGGGGTGCCTGGGTGGCTCAGTGGGTTAAAGCCTTTGCCTTCAGCTCAGGTCATGATCTCAGGGTCCTGGGATTGAGCCCCACATCGGGCTCTCTGCTCAGCAGGGATCCTGCTTCCCTTCCTCTCTCTCTGCCTGCCTTTTTGCCTACTTGTCATTTCTCTCTGTCAAATAAATAAATAAAATATTTTAAAAAAAGAAAAACTGGGGTAGCAATACTTATAACACACAAAACAGACTAATAAGAAACAAAGATGGGCATTACATAATGATAAAGGGATCAATTCAACTAGAGAATGCAATATTTGTAAATACTTACACATCCAACATAAGAGCATCTAAATATATAAAGCAAATATTAATAGCCCTAAAGAAAGAAATTGACAGTAATACAATAATAGCAGGGGATCTTAATGACGCACTTACATCAAAGGATAGATCATCCAGACAGAAAATCAATAAGGAATTATTGGCCTTAAATGAAACAATTGACTAAATGGACTTAAACATATAAACAGAACATTCCATCTAAAAGCAAAAGAATACAAATTCTTCCCAAGTGCATATGGAATGTTTTCCAAGATAGATCATATGTTCATAGGCTACAAACAAGCATTAACAAATTTAAGAGGACTGAAATCATATCAAGCATTTTTTCCAACATCAAGGGTATGAAATTAGAAATAAATTACATGACAAAAATTGGAACATTCACAGATAGGTGTAAATTAAACAACATGCTACTGAATAACCAATGGGTCAAAGAAGAAATAAAGAGAGAAATTTTTAAAAAATACCTTAAGACAAATGAAAACAGAAATATGCCAAAATCTGTGGCATGCAGCAAAAGCAGTTCTAAGAGGGAAGTTCATAGCAATTCAATGCCTACCTCAAGAAACAGAAAAAGTCTCAAATAAAGAACCTAACCTGACACCTCAAGGTATTAGAAAAAAGATAGAATAAAGGAAACCCAAAGTTAGTGGAAGAAAGGAAATAACAAAGATTCAAGAAGAAATAAAACAAGAGATTTAATAAACACGGTAGACAAGATCAATGAAACTAAGAACTGATTCTCTGAAAAGAGAAATAAAATTGACCAGTCTATAGCTAGACTCACCAAGAAAAAAGAGAGGACTCAAATAAATAAAATCAGAATTGAAAGAGGAGATGTTATAGCTGATAGCACAGAAACACAAAGAACCCTAAGAAACCACCGGAACAATTATGTATCAATAAACTGGACAACTGAGAATAAATGGATAAATTCCTAGTAATATGCATATCCATACATAAGCATACACACTTTGTCTATAGCCACACTTTGATGAGATTTTGAGGGGGAGTGCACTGAATCTATAGATCAAGCTGGGAAGAACGGATAACTTGATTTGGGATCCAATGTACTTGGGATATCTATCCATTTGTTCAGTTCTTTGAATTTTTCATCAGAGTTTTATAGTTTTCCTCACACAGATCTTATTATTTTTAGATCTGTATTCAAGTTTTTCATTTTCTTTGATGTCAATTTAAGTGGTGTTTATGATTTTCAGCTTTCAATCATTCATTGTTGGGATATAAACAAGAAATCGACTTCTATATATTAATCTTGAATCCTAAAACACTTATTGGCTCCAGAAGTGTTTGTGTTGACTCTGGGATTTTTTACATACACAGTCATGCCATTTGCAAACAAAGACAGTTTTATTTGACCTTCTTTTTTTTTTTTTTAAAGATTTTATTTATTTATTTGACAGAGAGATGACAAGTAGGCAGAGAGGCCGGCAGAGAGAGAGAGAGGAGGAAGCAGGCTCCCCGCTGAGCAGAGAGCCCGATGCGGGACTGGATCCCAGGACCCTGAGATCATGACCTGAGCCGAAGGCAGTGGCTTAACCCACTGAGCCACCCAGGCGCCCCTTATTTGACCTTCTTAACCTATATTTTATTAATGATGAATAGGTGTTGGATTTTGTCAAAAGCTTTTCTGCATCCATTTACATAATAAAACGATTTTTCTTTTTTGGCTTGCTGATGTGATTAATAACATTAACTGCTTTTCAAATGTTGAGGTAGCCTTGCATTCCTGGAATAAATCCCACTTGGTCATGGTATATAATTCTTTTTATAAATTATTAGATTTGGGGGCACCTGGGTGGCTCAGTGGGTTAAAGCCTCTGCCTTCAGCTCGGGTCATGATCCCAGGGTCCTGGGATCGAGCCCCGCATCGGGCTCTCTGCTCAGTGGTGAGCCTGCTTCCCTTCCTCTCTCTCTCTCTCTGCCTCCCTCTCTGCCTACTTATGATCTCTGTCTGTCAAAAAAATAAATAAAATCTTTTAAAAAAAATTACTAGATTTTATTTGCTAGTATTTTGTTGAGGACTTTAAGTCTATGTTCACGAGATACACTGGCCTATAGTTTTTCTTTCTTATATCTTTGTCTAGTTTTGGCATTAGGGTCATGTTTTCTGCTTAGTGTTTGGCACACACAGGCAAAACTTAGCATGCAAGTCTTCATCATTCACAGTCCAAGATGGACCATCAGACCTGAGAAGTAGTACTGTTCTGTTAGGTGACCCATGGTCAACTTCTCCAGAATCACATGGAAGATCCCAGGAAGAGGAGTAGTCAGTAAAGCCACTGGGAGAACAGATGTGATATAGCCATTACAGATGTGTTGCAGGTGATGAAGATGGGACTCTCAAACAGAAGCATGCAGTTTTCATTATCAACCAGGTACTAAGCCCCAGATTTCTCACTTAGATTGTAAAGCTGTCAGAGAGCATCTTTGTGAGAGGAATGATCTCTAGAAGAAGCAAAGAAACTGGTCGAACATGAACTCCCACACGATACGTGTGATCCAGGAAACAGGACTCCTAAGGAACTCAACTCTGCTGGTACCAATTTAGTCAAGTGCCAGGCCCTCCCTGTTCCCTCAAGAAATATTTGGTGATGGGGATACTCTCTGGAGAGCTAAGCACTTCTCTGTGGGGGCCATGAACTGTCACGGGATGAGCTTGTTCCCTTCACCCATGGCTGGGGATGCCAGGGGATGTGAGACCAGCAAGATTCTATGGCCTTCCATTCATTACAGCAGCTGCATCATCACTGTGGAAGCATGCCAGAGGGATGGGGCATTGGATGCATCCTAATGATGGCTGACAGACTTGCCAGACTGGGATCTCCTCTGTCCTCAACACCCAGAGTGCATTTACAACCACTCTGATTCTGAAGTGCTGTGGAGGGAAACTACCATGAGCCGATTCAATAAACATCTGGCCCATCTACTCCTGTTCCCATCCAGGTGAAGAGTACAGTGCTTTTAAGGCAACAGAGCCTCTGTGCTCAAAAGAAGAGATGCTATCCTGACTCATCGCCCTGAAACATTCCCAGAAGACAGAATCCATTTCTGTTCCTCTTACCTTTTTTTTTTTTCCCCCTCAGAGAAAGAAGTTCATGAATAAAGATTAAATTCTCTTTTCTCTCAGTTCCCTTTGGAGCTTACAAGAGATCAGACTCCAGTCAGTACATAATTGTTTGTCATGAGACACCTTCTCTCTCAGGGAGAGAAGCGTTTGTTTTCCAAACCACTGTTTAGAATTAATCAGCACTTTCACAGATTAAAACATTCTTTTGGTAGCAGATATACTGTACAAACTTTTCAACCCTCTGAGTCACCCAGGTGTCCTTTTATTTAAAAAAAAAAAGATTTTATTTACTCTACAAATTTTTTATTAAATTTTTTTTCCCTTAGCAATCTTAGTTTTCCCTATGTTACCAATGAAAAATTAAAGATGGGGCGTCTGGGTGGCTCAATCAGAAGCGTCTGCCTTCAGCTCAGGTCATGTTCCCGGGGTCCTGAGATTAAGCCCCACATCAGGGTCCCTGCTCAACAGGGAGCCTGCTTCTCTCTCCATCTGCTGCTCCCCCTCCTTGTGCTCTCTGTCTCTTAAATAATTAAATAAAATCTGGGGGAAAAAAAAGAACTAAAGATATTTGGGAGAAAAGAGGAATCCCAGATCAAAGACCGAGCAGAGGTTTCAGACATGTTCAAAATCAGTACAGGTAAAGGGTTCAAACACATGTCACTTATTTTTTAGCTATTGTGTGGGACTCTCTTAGCTCTAGTGTCTACTGATTTAGCTAAACCCAGTCTGAGCAGTTGGAAAAGGCGGGTTAGAAATGGTGAGAATTTGAGTTGCAGATCATTTTATACTGAGTTCTTCTCCCATATCATCTATCATCCCAGGAGCTTTCGGCTCATTAGGTTGCTGAGCCTGTTTTAATGAAAGTGTACCCTGTGCATTCTTGGTTTTTGTGGGAACGTGAATCGCTGACATTCTTTAAAATACATCTTCAAGTTAAACGTTCCCACCATGATCCCATGTCCTTCCTTAAAGTCAGGTGGGATAAGGCAAACATCAGTCTGGCGGAATCGTCCTGCAATTCCAGATGAGTGGTTCTGAATTAATGAAGCTTTAGGGCGATTCGCAAACATTGGTGTGCTAATAAATTTGCATTAGTCCTGATCACAAGGCAACCATGTCCCCCTCTTTTCCAGACTTCGACTATAATTCTGCAGAGCTCTGCAGAGAGCACAGGGTCAGCTCCCAGGAAATCAGTGCAGGGCCCTCTCTGAGCCACAGAAGGTGACAGGAGATTGGAGGGGACACCCGGGCGTCTTTCCAGGCACAAGTGCGAGGCTGAGCTCAAGCTGGGGGACCCCTCCCTCATGTTCTGTGGCGCTTCTAGATGCTCTAGCATCTCCCTTGCAGAGCTTTCACGCTGACCTAGTTCCCACTGAATCATTTCCTACCCCATCTGTTCACACCTCAGACCTCTCCCATTCTTGCGGCTTGTTACCAGCTCTGTACCCATTATTTCTCTCTCTCCACTTAGGAGAAGACAGGAAAGTTTGAACCTTACACTCTTCTTAATAAAGCCGGCTTCTAAAAAGTCTTGGCACTCTTTCTCTTTCTCTTCCCCCTATTCCTGAGTCGTCTGTATGGGGGAAAATAGTATTTTCTTCAAGGGTCAGACAAGACAGTTGCAGGGCTTAAAGGAGATAATAAAAGTGGGAAGTGGTTCCTTTGTGTGCAAGGGACCATTTGTTCCTCAGATGGTTATCTCACCATGGCACCTGGGAAGTCACACCCCCCATCTACACTACCTCCCTTCTAGACAGCAGTGTGTTTCTAGGAAGGAAAGGCTCTCCCGTGCAGCTTCTGTTGACCTCTGGGTGTAAGTGAGTTCTCCAACAGGGGCTGATGGTCAGCTTCCGGTGTGAAGGGCGCAGACAGGCCAGGCTGCTCTGGAAAGCATTTATCAGTCGACACTGGGGACCCTGCCTGAGCCAGTGCCAGCTCCCCACTGCGGATGGCCCAGATTTCAGGGTCATGAGCACCCGGCAGTTTTACTATCCCAAATCGTGACCTGTTCCAGCTTCCTCACCCAGACCAACTCTGTTGCCTAACAATGACCTAACAATGACCCTAATTATGGGCTGCTCTTCTGGACACACCTGCCCCCTACCTACACCCCTGCTGTAGGGTTGAGGGAGGTGGGAGGAGGTGACCCTGCTTGGCTTGCGCTGGCTCTCAAGGACACACTGTTAAGTAACAAGGAATTCTGAAGGCAGACGTTAAACCATTGGTAGCTTGAAATAGGCCACAGTGGGAGTGTTTATACCAGAGACATTGGCAATGCTACAAAAACCAGAGCCTTCCCTCCACCCTTCTCTTTGATTTCCTGAGCCTGTCAGATATATCCGGCTTTAACTACCAAGAAAAATGGACCAAAGGGAGCTATTGGACAAAGCACGTCTGCACCTGCTCCAAAGGACCACAGGCTCAGCCTCTCTCTCTCAGATCCACTGTCTGCTCTACTTCCACTCACTTTCCTGGTGGGTGTGGACATGGCTCACAGCCTCATGGCCCCAAGGGCCCCCTAGCACCTTCATGTCTTAGATCTCTTGCAAAACTGATTGCAGCCACCACATAAAGGAGGATGCTTTTCCTTTTTTTTGTAGTCTAACTGTGGCCTCCTGAGTGTTCATTTTCTGGCACAACAGTGCCTTCTTTCCAGAACAGGCAATGGTGTGAAATTACACCCCCCAGGAAAAATGAACCCACACCCAAGGACTCAGATTCTAACAAAACAATCCTGCAATAACCAAACCTCGACACATGTCCCCATGCCAGAAGTAGTCAGCCTCATGAGCCCCATTCTAGGAACGGATTGGGCTGCACCTAGTTGAGTATAATTCCTTCTGAGTCCTTCTTTATTGCAGGTTTTTAAAAAAGCCTCTCCTGGGACGCCTGGGTGGCTCAGTTGGTTAAGCTTCTGACTTTGGCTCAGGTCATGATCCCGGGGTCTTGGGATCAAGCCCCATGCTAGACTCCCTTCCCAGCAGAGAGTCTGCTTGTCCCACTGCCTTTCTCCCTGCTTAATCTCTCTCTCAAATAAATCAATAAAATCCTTAAAAAATAAATAAAAACTTCTCTGTCTTGTCTCACATGGTGTCACCAGCTTATATATAGCTATTCAAGCTTTTTAAATCCGTGGCTACTGTGGTTTCATAATGCCACAGTGGAAAGCAAGAACTATTATTAACCACAGTACAAGGCTTGATGTCAAAGATCACAGGTCTGAGGAGCCCATGCACCACGGGGAAGCACACGCTAAGAACAGGTCTGGAGCCCTGAGCCAGTTTTCACCATTCCTGGAAAGCAGTCCGGCCTTACGCAACACAGGAACTGTCTCTGTGATGTGATGTGATGTAATGTGATGGCATTCTGTCCATCTCCCAACCCCTCTCTAGATCATCCACAGTAGCACAAAATCTCATGATTAGACCTGCAGCCTGCGCCACCCCACCCCCACGCCAACTAAATGCACCTTCGTGGCACAGCTACGCCTTAACACACAGCCAGGCTTGCCCTCTGCAGCAACGAAAGAATCGGGGAGGAGGGAGGAAAAGTATGTATGAGGCACGTATGAGGGAGACAAATGTTTCCAAGGCCGAGAACATGTGAAAGGGAGCCAAGAAAGGAGGGAGGAAACGGCCACGAAGCCGCTGGGGACCGAGGTGTAGAGATATGCAGCCATGCTACGGTGCCTCAGCTCGCAGGACCACAGCCCCGGACGGTGGCCCACAACAGAGATGCTGATGGGACATTTGGCAGGAAAGGGCAATAAAAGCCCTAAGAAGAACCCAGTAGGTGCTTTACTCTGGATTTTGATGACTTTGTCTAAGCATCCCCTACCTTCCCACCAGCCCTGTGCCTGTCGGCCAGTTGAAAACAGCATGGCTAAAATAAATTCTCCCAAATAATGAATGCCTCTGTGGAAAGAGCCCCAGGCACATGTCATTAAAGCAACCCTAAGTGTTTCATAAGTAACAACTCTCTAACGTGCCTAAAGACGCAGAGAAGCAGAGCAAGCTGGGGCAAGGCTGCTGCTTTCCATTTTTCACTGTGGAAACTACGTCCTCAGAGTCTGATGGACTGTGGAGGCAGGGGGAGCAGGACTCTTGACTTACTAACCATTCATTCTGCAACTTCTTGGTGTTACACTCATGCCCACTGTGCAGCAGCCTCTGAAGGCAGCAGTGCGGGCAGGCGGCAGGTGGGCATCAGTGGGTCTTCTTGCTGGCAAAGGGCGGGGGGGAGCTGGAGGACTGTGAGGCAGGACACAAAAGCTGCCCAGCAGAGGCCCCCACCCCTTCACTGGAAAGAGTGCCAGCATGGCCTTCTTAAGGCACTTCTACCACAAGGTAGGAAACCTGCCTTCTCGTGTCCCTGTTGGGAGAGCTACCTAGCAGGGACTCATCAGAGATTTCCCTCCTCCTGGCAACAAAGTCCTCGCCCACACCAGGCCTCGGTGGCACTCAGAGACACGAACTAGAACATCTCTCCCTATGTGGCCTCTCTGTAAGCACTCTGGCTCCTCAGCTCGGATGGGTCCTTGTGCACAACTCACCCTGTTGGTAAGAAAGGTCATCCCTGCATGTCGGCGAAAGTTCTATTGATGCCTGAAAGGTACCCAGGGAGAATGACACCAAAGAAGGGGCAGGAAGGAAAGTGAAGGTCACCAACATCCACTGACTCTACCCTCTGCCAGGGTCCTGCGTTGATCATTTCCTCCACAAACATTCCCTGAACCCGGCCCTTGGGTGAGGCCTGGGCTAAATGGGGCAAGCAGGGGCCCAGCGGTGCATGGCTCTGAGAAAACTCAGGTTCAGGGAAATTCATGGTGTTGCAAGTGTCACGTCATTACATAAACAGGTGAGCTGAATTGGGACCCAAAATCTAACTTCAATGTCTTTTCCTCTCAGGCAGCTTCTCTCTGGGAGAAAACATCTCCCAGACCTTCTTCCTTCACAGAGAAATGAAATGAACTGAGCCTAGACATACCTTCATTCATGCTACGCCTGCTGAAGGGCACTGCCACTCCCCTGGGAGGTGAGGGCTGCGCACTCTAAGGGCACATCTCAATCCTTGGGATGCCGTTGCTCGTACAAGCCTGTAAATGCTATATGGCCCGTTACACATTTACAGCTCTCTCATGCTGCTGAAATAGGATACGCCACTGATTTAGAAATGCTTTAAGATGATCCTAATACCAACACCAAGAACAGAAATTGCACAAACTCAAATGATGGAGTCAGGAAAGCAAGACTTGACAGTATCATGAAGCAAATAGGAAGCAATCATTCCTGCCCTGGTCTCTGAGGAGATGGCCCAGATGTCCTCACAGCACGCAAGTCAGTGATTCTGCCTGCCCTGGGAGAGGGCTTGGGGTGGGGGTGGGAGGCTCTTAGGAACCTAGGACCTAGGACCAGACAGCTTATGCTGAAATCCTGAGATTTCCACAGTGTGATCTTGAAGCTGAAGTCTCCATGCTCCAGGTTCACTACTGTCAAGCAGGGGACAGTAGCAGCACCCAGCTCACAGCCTATTAGCTAAAGCAGCCAATGCATTTCATGCACTGAGAACAGTGTCTGGCAGTGAGTGAGCTC
The DNA here is from genome assembly GCF_022355385.1 of Mustela nigripes. Taxonomy (NCBI): domain Eukaryota; kingdom Metazoa; phylum Chordata; class Mammalia; order Carnivora; family Mustelidae; genus Mustela; species Mustela nigripes. Next base: position 110,335,091 of record NC_081560.1, read on the forward strand.
CCAGGAAGTGCCGCTAACACTATTCTAAGGCAGTGGGCTGTGTTCTAATCAACTCTGACCTTTCTCCCAGAGATCTGAGTATGAGAGCACAGACACCACCAATCCCACCGAGTCCTAGAGCAGAACCAAGTGTGTCTAAAACTTTCTCTTCTACAAAGAGAAACCAATCCTTTCCAAAAGGCTTAATCTAAATCATTAAAGTCACTGCTACTTTGTAAAGAAGTTTTTAATAAAACTGCGATTTTGTGATTTACTATTAGAAACATATATATTTGGTCTTCTTCCCTCCTCCTGGCAAGAGCTTCTAAAACCCTGGGAGTTTCCTAAGTGATGTGAGCCCCAACGTGTCTTTTGTTATGTTAATGAAGTATCTGTGGAAAGGATCTAAGGATGGGGCCTGGGGTGAGAATTTTTAGTACCACCCACCCTAACCTCTGGGGAGGAAAGCAGAGAAAGCCTGGGGGTTGAAGCAATGACCAACAGCCAATGATTTAATCAATCATGCCTCTGTAATGAAACCTCCATAAAAAACCAAAAGGAGAGGGTTTGGAGGGTTTCCGGGTGGCTGTCCACACGGAGATTTGGGGAGAATGGCCCGCTGGGAGAGGAGATGGGAGCTCTGGAGCACCCCGCACTCCCAGGCCTCGCCCTACACAACTCCTCCCTCTGGCTGTGAGTTGTAGCCTTCTATGATAAACCCGTGATCTGGTAGGTAAAATGTCTCCCTGCTTTCTGTGAGATGCTCTAGCAAAGGAACTGAACCCAAGGAGGGGTTGTGGGAGCCTGTGATTTCTACTAGCCTGTCAGTAAGCAGCACACGTAACAACCTTGGGCTTCTGAGCAATATCTGAAGGGGGCGTGGGGAGCTGTCTAGTGGGGGCTGAGTCCTTGCCCTGTGGAATCGGATGCCACTTCTGGATAGACAGTGTCCAAACTGAGTTGAATCTTGCTCTGTGTGTGTGTGTGTGTGAGGAGATCCCCACCACCACCAGCACCCCCACATCAGAATTGGTCTCAGAAACCTTTTAAAATCCTGTTAATACTGCCATATACTTAGTAAACCCTGACCCGTGATTGGGCTCTCTCAGTCTCACTAAGGCCATAGAAAAACAGCACCCGTGTTGGAGGTGAGTGTTGGAGAAGCTGGCTGAGAGCAGGATGATAAGGAGAAATAATTAGATGAAAAACCCTCACTATCTACTGAAAGGTGCTGAGAGTAGGAACACTCCAGGTGAGGAGGGGACACTGCTCTAGCATCTCAGACCTTCTGGAACTGGTCCCCTTGTCTTGATCACTGATGTCCCATAGGTGCCCTGAACTGGCCCTCCCTGACCCGAGTGTCTTAGGTCTGGTTTCTCAAAACCCCAGTTACTGTTGTTGTTACTATTATTATTATTATTATGACCAGATTTTTAATGGATGCTTTAGGTAAACTGGTCACACAGCCCAATGCCTTTGCCAAATTATGTCATTCGGTTCCTTAGAGAGTACTTGAAAAGACTGAGCCCAATGCAAGGCATTTTAGGAAGGACTCGGGATGTACGAAAATACAGATATTGGGGACTGTATGAGTCAGGTTCTCCAGAGGGGCAGGTGTATACAGAGAGAGAGATGTAAGAGGAGAATTACTGTGAGGCACTGGCTCACACAATCATGGGGGCCAGGAGGTCCCACCAACTGTCCTCAGAAAGCTGGAGACCCAGGGAAGCTGGTGGTGCCATTCAGTCCAGGTCTGAAGGCCCAAGGACTGGGAGCACCAATGTCTGTGGGAAGGAGACAGAAGTTCCAGCTGAAGAAGAGAGGGATAATGCACCCTTCCTCAGTCCTGTGGGACTGAGCCTCAGGGTCAGGGTCTGCACTCAGCGGGCAGTCTGCTTGGGAATCTCTCTCTCTGCCTTCTTGTTACATTCGGGCCCTCTGCGAATTGGATCCTATCCACCCACACTGGGGAGGGTGAATCTCCTTTACTCATTCTACAGACCCAAATGCTAATCTCGTCCAGAAATCCCTCTCAGACACACCCAGAAACGATGTTTTATGGGCAATGTGGAGATCCCTTGTTGCTGATAAAAGAAATGATGTTTTACAGGCAATGTGGAGATCCCTTGTTGCTGCATAAAAGCGGCCACCACATAGGGAACATGAGCACTGCTCAGACTTCCAAAAGATGTACGACAGGGCCAGCCATCTGTGCGGTGGCCAACAGCTTAGGGAATTTACTTCTTTTCAAACCTCTGCAAAGTAATAAAAGGAGGAAGCAGTGCACAGTACATGGAGGTGGGTAAATCACCCTCAGCAAGGAGGGCAGGGCCACGAAGTGTGCCACCTTATGGCCCGGGAGCCGTGGCTGGCCTTGCTGGTTTATTACTGTCCCTGCCAGAAGGCATCATGCATGTGGGGCTGGACTGCCTTGAAGGCAACAGTTCTGTAGCAAGTGACATGTACAGGAACACAGAATGTGCTTCCGTGCAGCTCGGACCAAGCATGGAGTTCAACTTCTCTGTTCCTACACAGTGTGTGATCAGTCAGTCTGCCAAGCTGAAAATGACAGCAAAGCTCCCTCCTGCCTTGGCACACTTTATTCCAAAGCATACGACAGAAACATGTTGTATTATATTCTGGATCAACTGGAAATTCAGGGAGAAGGACATGAATTATCATTTTTGTATCCCCATCTATATTATGCTATATTATGTTCAAATCATGACTTTTACCTTTTTTTTTTTTTTTTAGACAGTGAGAAAATGCAAGTGGGGGGAGGAGCAGAGGTGGAAGGAGAGAGAATCCCAAGCAGACTCCCCAGTAAGCACAGAGCCTAACATACACCTCAATCGCAGGACCCTGAGCTCATGGGCTCATGAGCTCAGGACCTGAGCCAAAATCAAGAGTCAGATGCTTAACCAACTGAGCCACCCAGGTGCCCCATGACTTTGAGTTTTTAAAAGTGAAACAGTTTTAAAAAGATTCAAGAAGGAAGCTTAAGCTCAAAATTTGACTATTCTTCAATGTTAAATGGACAACGTGTGGTTTTCCCACTGTCCCTAAAATTTGAAATAAATAACAATCTAAAACATGCTCACCCCAACAAGGAAAACAAAGCGCAGAAGTGTGAGTGTGGTACAGCAGAGTGTCTGGGTGGCTCAGTTGGTTGGGCGTCCAACTCTTGGTTTTGGCTCAGATAGTGATCTCAAGGTTGTGGGATTGAGCCTCAGGGTCAGGGTCTACACTCAAGGGGTAGTCTGCTTGGGAATCTCTCTCTCTCTCTCTCTTCCCCTTCCTCTGCCCCTCCCCCTGCTCTCTCTCTCTCTCTCAAATAAATGAATAAAATCTTAAAAAAAAAAAAAAAAAAAAAGTGCCACGTACTGCAATCTGACCTCCTGTGTTGTGCTCTTGTAGAGCCACTAGAGGGAGCACAAGCTAACTAACATGTCCTCTCCCCAGAGCCCTGGCACCCTGAGGATGCTCGCAGTTAAATTTGGGAGGACAGAACACCGTTCCATCTTGGTATCTGTTCTGAAAAAAGATACTAAGAAACTGGAGCCGTACTCAATCGTAAGACTGGGAAGTCTTACAGAGTGTCCTCTTTTCCTGGAAACTCCAAGCATACCGAGAATGGACAGGAAGAGACAGGGCTTGATCCTAGTTCAGGAAAAGGGCAAGGACATACAGAAATGTCCTCAACGAAGGCCTGTTTCCAACTCTCCTTCCCTGAGCCGGGGTGAGGAGGTGAGTTCTTTAATGTGGAATCCAGGCAAGCACCCATGGAGACAGGGATGATATAGAGAAGGGTCAAATTTTTTCTACCATCTCCTACAGATCAGGAGCTGGGAATCCTAATAACCAGAGTTTTCCAATGATAGTGGCAGCAAGGAAGACAACTTTTTTCTTTTTTTAAAGGAAATATTGTCTGTACTCATTGAGTGAAACTGTTAATTTATTTCTCCCAGGAAGATAGTAGAATGTCCAAGTTACAATCACTTTCTCATCTGTTTTCTAGCAGGAGGATCCCTCTTTCTTTAGGCTCAAATTAGACAGCAGAGTACTTTAGAATTCCCCAAAAGGATTTTGATGGAATAAAAAAAAGGAGCTCAGAAAGCAAAGTTTCAGGGCAGTATACACAAAATTTCTTCATGAAATCACTATTCCTTGAGTTCTCACTAATATGCCAGTTGGATACCATGCCCACCAGGAGTCCATGGGCTGATAGTTCAGTAATGAAGGTTTCTGGCACATGGTAGCCCTTCCACAGATGTTTATTACATAAGTAAATTAACAAATGAGTAAGTGATGAGTAACAGAAGGAAGTACAAGGCACTAAGGAATCGTGAAAAAGGGACAAAGAAAGCAGACTGGAGGGGGAAGCCTGGGGAGAGGAGGTGCTGGGGGAATTTGGGGAAAGCACCTCAGAGAAGACCAGGCCTGAGCTGAGCCCTCAAAAATGGCTGGGGACCAGGAAGAAGAGGGGGCAGGAGGGGCAGGATGGAGCATCCCAGGCACAGGGGGCAGCATGTGCACGGATGCTGAGCTATGAAAGCCTACACACACAGGAAGCTGCAGGTAGCTTAGTTATGACGGGAGCATGGAGTTCAGCTAGCGGTTACTGAGGCCTGGAGTATAAAATTAACTTTATTAATAATTAGTGAAATCATAATATTAAATTAAAATTAATTTTATCTTAATTTATAGGTAATTTTGAAATTTGATAAGCATCGATCACAGCTAGCAGCTACACCCAGTACTAGATGTCCTCCATAATGCATTTACTCCTCGCAACAATGTAAGGCAGGCCATTCTTCTTTTTTTTTTCCTTAAGATTTTATTTATTTGAGAGAGAGAGCACATGCAGAAGCACAAGCGGGAGGAGAGGCCAAAGGAGAGGGACAAGCAGACAACCCCACACGACACTGAGCAGAAAGCCTGGACGTGGGGCTGGATCCCAGAACCCTGAGGTCATGACCTGAGCTGAAGTCAGATGCTTAACTGACCAAGCCACCAAGGTACCCCCAGGCTATTCTTCTTTCTTATCCTCATTTTTACAAGGGAGGTGTGGAGAATTTAAGAAACATGCACCAAATCATGTGCACTCCTACAGTCTCTTTCAGAAACTTTCAGGTGAGATGACTGGGCTACTGGTTTGACCAAGTCCGGCTTCACTGGTTTTTAGTTAGAGAAAAATTTCACGAGTCATTCCAAACAAAGAAGACCTCCAAATCTTAGGTCAAATCATTTTCTGGAACTTAAGTCTTCAGTGCTGGAGGTATATAACATTACACTGAATTAACTCATTCAGAGTACTGATGGCCAATTCAAAAGGTGGTATAACTAATATTATTAAACAATGAAACAGCAGAGGTGAAAAAGAGAGGATTAATATTTAAATTGAGGGAAACTGCTTAATTCTTAGGGAAAACATATACATTTATATAATATTAGACTTAAGAGCTCATATATTAAAAAAAATAATTTCTAAACGAGTCAGTGTTAACTGTTAAAAAAAGAAATAAGTAAATGATAAAATATAAGTAAAAAGAAAATGTAAATATTTATATAATCTTTAAGAAAGCACACATGTGATGAATAACACATTAATGAAGGGTAACTAAATTCTCTAGGATAAAAAAAAGTGGTCATTTTTTTCCAAAGAAGGCATACAGTTGGCCAACAGGAACAAGAAAAGATGCTCAACATCACTTATCATCAGGGAAATACAAAGAAACCCACAGTGAGATACCACCTCACACCTGTCAGAATGGCTAGAAACAAGGAGATAAGAGGTAAGTGTCCCTGCAGTGCCTGGATGGCTCAGTCGGATAAGGGTCCAATACTTGGTTTCCGGTCAGGTCATGCTCTTAGGGTTTTAAGATCAAGTCCCACATAGGGATCCATGCTGGGCATGAAGCCTGCTTAAAACTCCCCTTTTCTCTCTGCCCGCCCCCTTCTAAATAAAAAAGAGAGAGAAAGAGAGCTGTGTCTGTGAAGCTGTGGAGAAAAGGGAAGCCTTTGGCACTGGGTGGGTTTGTAAACTGGTGCAGCCACTAAGGAAAACAGTATACGAAGTTTTCTCAAAAAAATGCAAGTGTAACCACCACATGATCCAGCAGTCCTATATCCCGTATCTCCTTATATTGAAAAGAAATAAAATCACTATCTTGACAAGATAGCTACACTTTCATGTTTACTGTAGGATTACTCATCACGGCCAAGACATGAAGATAATCTAAATGTCCACTAGCAGATGAACAGGTAAAGAAAATGTGGTATATATACACAACACAATACCATAGGGCCGTAAAAAAAAGGAAATCCTGAGGCTCCTGGGTGGCTCAGGAGTTAAACCTCTGACTCTTGACTTCAGCTCAGGTCATGATCTCAAGTTCTGGAGAGCAAGCCCCACGTTGTGCTCTGCAGGAGTCTGCTTGGGATTCTCTCTCACCCTCTGCCCCTCCCTCTGCTCTCTCTCTCTCTCTCTTTCTCAATCTCTAAAATAAATAAAAAATAAAAAACAAAACAGGTATACTATTACAGTGCTGGAAAAAGACAAGAGTTCTGGAGATGGATGGTGGTGATGGGTAAGCAAACATGTGAATGTACTTAACGCTACTGAAGTACGTGTTAAGTAGTTAAGACAGTAAATTTTATGTTATGTACATTTTAACACACTAAGAAAAAATGGTAAAAAAATGTATGCAAAAAACATATTAATTCCTGTAGTCTGCAAAGAAAATACCCATTTTACACTGAGGTGCCCCTGGCTAAAGTCACTGCCGCCTTCACGTCCAGGAGCTCTGACACTAAGTCACGTCATGGGTTTCACATGGCAGCAAAACTCCATTTAGTTTTTCCTGAAGTTAAATAATCCCAACTCAAATTTCATCTATTAAAAGTGCTTTGGAAATTCAGAGTAAGTAATGATTCTTCATTTTATTCTTGCCTTTAACACCACTGAGTTTAGGCCGGTGCCTCAGATCAGCAGCAGCTCATACCGCTGTATTACCAATACACAGCACCCCGGCTTTCCCGAGAAAATGGCACTGTCATTTTAAAATTTTATTTTTATGTTATGCTCTTTGGAAGTCTCAGAACATTTTGTACAGGAGCGATTAAGAAATTAAAGGTCCATATTCCCCCTCGGGCAATAAATCACTCACAGACTAATGTTACCCTTGTAAATGAGCACACTGGCTAAGTTTAGTATCTCAAATTCAGCCTCTGCTCTATGAAAGCTTATTGCACTGATGTCATAAATGGACTTTATAATTTATACTGAAGTTATTTCTAGAAAAACTTAGAATGGTAAAATAATTATGGTAAATATGTGTCTGTTTATTTATATTCACACATACACTCGAAAAGACATGCATTTTTCTGGGGGTGATATCACCACTAAGGCGATGAAAACTGGCTCCTGGCGGGGGGGTAAAAAAAATTCAGATACCATAATAGTCTGTGGCCTTCCAAAGCTCCACTCTACCCAGTAAAGTCTTATTCTTTACTCTCCCTCATTACACTGAAATTAAATAAAATTAATAAATACCTAAATAAATTTAAGTTAATGTTTCCCTTTAGTAGGGACAATAATGGAAAAGGTTTGGAAACACAACAACTGAACAATCACACAAGAAAGAAAGGAAGGCTAGACCCCACAGGTGACACGAAAGTAGGACGGTCAGTCAGTGGACATCAATGACACAGGGTAGGTGGATGCAGGGGTGCCAAATTCTGCACTCACCGCCTGGCTACATAGGAACACAGGCCTGCCCCTTTTATCTGCCAGGGACCTCCACCTGCTATTCCCAATGAATACCAAGATGTACGGTAGTAATAGAGCTCTGTTCACAGACAGATGTTCTCAGAGTACTGCCCCAGATCAAAGTACTGGGGAGATTCTCTCCTCCGGCACTGCCAGGAGATGATTAAAGGTATGCACACCTGCAGGTGACTCTCCTAATCCCATTTCTGTCTCTGAAGGACTTCCCCGACTGCTCTTACAAGCCGTAGCTCTTGCCAAACTCCCCTCACCCGACTCTCTAACCACAGCAAACCAGGTGACTCCCCCAAACCCAGCCTGTACATGACTAATTTGTACCATTGTTCCACCTGTCCCTTTTATGTTTCTAACACATCCTCTTTCCCTTCACTCCCTGGTGAAATTCTACCCACCTCGAAGCTCCAGCTCAAATGCCACTCCCTATATGAATCCCTACTCACCCCACCCCACCCCTATCAATTTGCAATAAATAAGTCCATTTTCTTCGTCCTTCTCGAACTGTTGGAGCACCTGTCACATTCTGCTAATCTCGGGCCTGTGTCACTACAACTTTCCTCCCACTTATTCCAACTTCTTTGTAAAGAAGACTGGGCCCTCTGGATTTTTCTATCCCTTTGAGTTTTTAATACAGAGACAGGGACTGAAAAAACATTTAGTAATTTGACTGACCACTCTATTTTCTTTAAAAGAACATACAACACTTTAAAAACATTTTTTAAGGGGGTTCCTGGGTGGCTCAGTGGGTTAAAGCCTCTGCCTTCGGCTCAGGTCATGATCTCAGGATCCTGGGATTGAGCCCCACATCAGGCTTTCTGCTAGGTGGGGAGCCTTCTTCCTCCTCTCTCTTTCTCTCTCTGCCTACCTGTGATTTCTATCTGTCAAATGAATAAATAAAATCTTTTAAAAAAACATTTTTTAAGGATTTTATTTATTTATTTGAGAGAGTGTGTGACAGAGAAAGAGCATGAGCAAGGGGAGGGGCAGAGGGAGAAGCAGACTCCCCGCTGAGCAGGGAGCCTGATATGGGACTCAATCCCAGGACTCTGGGACCATAAGTTGAGCTGAAGGCAGACACTTAAAACGACTGAGCCAGCTAGGCACCCCTAAAATTTTTTTTAAACACTTGTACAAAATACTCTCAGGAAAGAAAAGGATGTAAAGATTTTTAAATTTTATTTAAATTCAAGTCCACTAATTCTCAAGAAAAAAAAGGTGGGGGATGTCTGGGTGGCTCAGTCGGTTAAGTGTCTGCCTTTGGCTCATGTCATGATCCCAGGGTCCTGAGACTGAGCCCCATGGGCTCCTGGCTTAGTAGAGAGCCTGCTTCTCCCTCTCCCTCTTCCCCTCCCTGCCTGTGTGCACTCTATCAAACAAACAAACAAACAAACAAACAAAAAAACAAATAAATATCTCAAAAATAAATAAATAAATTCAAGTCAATTATCATATAGTGTACTGTTAATGTCAAGGTAGAATTCAGCGATTCATCAGCTGCACATAACACCCAGCACTCATTACTTCAAGTGCCCTCCTTAATGCCCATCCCCCAGCTACCCCATCCCCCGAACCACCTCCCCTCCAGCAATTGTTTGTTCCCTCTAGTTAAGAGCCTCTTATGGTTTTTCTCTGTTTTTATCACATTTTATTTTTCCTTTCCTTCCCTTATGTTCATCTGTTTTGTTTCTTAAATTCCACACAAGTGAAAACATATGGTATTTGTCTTTCTCTGACTACCTTATTTCACTTAGCATAATGCACTCTAGACCCACCCATGCCATTGCAAGTGGCAAGATTCCATCCATTTTGATGGCTGAGTAATATTCCATTGTTTATATATACACCACATTTTCTTTGTCTTACTCTGTCGATGAACATCTGGGCTCTTTCCATAGTTTGGCTATAGTGGACACTGTTGCTATAAACATTGGGGTGCCTGTGTTCCTTCAAATCACTATGTTTGTATCCTTTCAATAAATACCTTGTAATGCAATTGCTGGGTCATAGGGTAGCTCTATTTTTTAATTTTTTGAGGAACCCCCCTTACTGTTTTCCAGAGTAGCTACACCAGCTTGCATTCCCACCAGCAGTGTAGGAGGGTTCCCCTTTCTCCACATTCTTGCCAACATCTATCATTTCTGACTTGTTCATTTTAGCCATTCTGACTGGTGTGAGGTGGTATCTCATTGTGGTTTTGATCTGCATTTCCCTGACGATGAGTGATGTTGAGCATTTTTCAGAAGTCTGTTAGGCATTTACATGTCTCTTTTGAAAAACGTCTGCTTATGTCCACTGTCCATTTCTTGACTGGGTTTTTTGGTTTCTCAAGTTTTGAGTTTGAGAAGTTCTTTACAGAGTTTGGATACTAGCCCTTTATCTGATATGCCATTTGTGAATATCTTCTCCCATTCTGTAGGCTGCCTTTCAGTTTTGTGGAATGTTTCCTTTGCTGTGTAAAAGCTTTTTATCTCGATGAAGTCCCAAATGTTCATTTTTGCCTTTGTTTTCCTTTCCTCTGGAGACGTGTTTAGCAAGAAGCTGATGTGGCTGAGATCAAAGAGGTTGCTGCCTGTGTTCTCCTCTATTTTGAGAGATTCCTGTCTCACCTTTAGATCTTTCATCCATTTTTAATTTGTTTTGGCATGTGGTATAAGTGATCCAGTTTCATTTTTCTGCATGTTGTTGTCCAATTTTCCCAACAACATTTGTTAAAGAGACTGTCTTTTTTCCATTGGATATTCTTTCCTGCTTTGCTGATTAATTGACCAAAGAGTTGAGGGTCCATTTCCAGGTTCTCTATTCTGTTCCATTGATCAATATGTTTGTTTCTGTGCCATACCATACTGTCTTGATGACTACAGCTTTGTAATCGAGCTTGAAGGCTGGAATTATACCAGTTTTTGGTTTTCTTTTTCAACATTCCTCTGGCTATTTGGGGCCTTTTCTGGTTCCATGCCAATTTTAGAATTATTTGCTACAAATCTGTAAAAAATGCTGGTGTTATTTTGATAGGGGTTACATTAAATATGTATATTGCTTTGTGTGGTATGAACATTTTAACAATATTTCTTTTTATAATCCATGAGGATGGAATGTACTTCCATTTCTTTGTGTCTTCCTCGATTTCTTTCTTAAGTGTTCTCTAGTTTTCAGAATACAGATCCTTTACCTCTTTGGTTAGATTTATTCCTAGGTATCTTACAGTTTTTGGTGCAATTGTAAATGGGATCAATTCCTTGATTTCTCTTCCTGCAGCTTTGTTGTTGGTGTATAGAAATGCAACAGACAGGGCATCTGGGTGACTCAGTCGGTTAATGTCTGCTTTCATCTCAGGTCATGATCCCAGAGCCCTGGGATCAAGCCCCACATTGGGCTCTCCACTCAGCGACTAGTCTTCTTCCACTCAGCTTCTCCCTCCCCCCTCCCTCTGTGATATCTCTCACTTTTGTTCTCTCTCAAATACATAAATAAAATCTTATAAAATGCAACAGACTTCTCTGTGTTGATTTTATATCCTGCAACTTTGTTGAATTAATGAATCAGTTCTGGAAATTTTTTGGTGGAGTCTTCCAGGTTTTCTACATAGAATTATGTTGTCTGCAAAAAGTGAAAGTTTGACTTCTTCTTCACCGGTTTGGATGCTTTTTATTTCTTTTTGTTATCGGATTGCTGAGGCTAGAATTTCCAGTACTTTGTTGAACAACAGTGGTGACAGTGGACATCCTTATCATGTTCTTGACCTTAAGGGAAAAACTCCTTGTTTTTTCCCCAATGAGGATGAGATTAGCTGTGGGTCTTTTGTATATGGCCTTTATGATGTTGCGGTTATATTCTCTCTTTCCCTACTTTGTGGAGGGTTTTTACCAAGAAAGGATAATGTATTTTGTCAAATGCTTTCTCTGCATCTATTGCAAGGATCATATAGTTCTTATCCTTTCTTATATTAATGTGTATCATGTTGATTGATTTGAGAATGTTGAGCCACCCCTGAAGCCCAGGAATAAATCCCACTTGGTCATGGTAAATAATCCCTTCCATGTACTGTTGGACCTGATAGGTTAGTATCTTGTTGAGAACTTTTGCAACCATGTTCATCAGGGATATTGGTCTGTAAATCTCCTTTTTAGTGGGGTCTTTCTCCAGTTTTGTGATCAAGGTAATACTGGCCTCATAGAATAAATCTGGAAGTTTTCCTTCCATTTCCATTTTTTGGAATAGTTTCAAAAGAATGGGTATTAATTTTTCTTTAAATGTTTGGCAGAATTCCCCTGGGAAACCATCTGGCCCTGGACTCTTGTTTGCTGGGAGATTTTTGATTACTGATTCAATTTCTTTACTGGTTATGGTTCAGATTTTCTATTTCTTCTGTTTCTGTTTTGATGGTTTCTGTATTTCTAGGAATTTATCCATTTCTTCCAGATTGTCTAGTTTGTTGGAGTATAATGGCTTGTCATATTCTGTTATAATTGTATTTCTGTGACATTGGTTGTAATCTCTCCTCTTTCATTCATGACTTTATTTGGGTCTTTTATCTTTTCTTTCTGATAAGTCCGGCTATGGTTTTATCAATTTTGTTAATTCTATCAAAGATACAGCTCCTAGTCTCATTGATCTGGTCTACTGGTTGGTTGTTTTGTTTTGTTTTGTTTTGAACTTTCTGTATCACTTATTTCTGCTCTAATCTTTATTATTTCCCTTCTCCTGCTGGATTTAAGTACTTTATTTGCTATTCTTTTTCAAGCTCCTTTAGGTGTAAGGTTAAGTTGTATATTTGAGACTTTTCTTGCTTCTTGAGGAATGCCTGTGTTGCTATATACTTCTCTCTTGGGGTGCCTTTACTATGTTCTAAAGGTTTTGAACAGTTGTGTTTCCATTTTCAATTGCTTCCATGTATTTTTTTTAATTCTTCTTTAATTTCCTAGTTGACCTATTCATTCTTTAGTAGAATGCTCTTTATCCCCCATGTATCTGTGGTACTTCCAAATGTTTTCCCAGTGGCTGACTTCAAGTTTCATAGTTTTGTGGTTCAAAAATATGCATAGTGTCTTTTTTTTGTACTGGTTGAGGCTTGATTTGTGACCCAGTATGTGACCTATTCTTGAAAATGTTCCATGTGCACTTGGAAAGAATATGTATTCTGCTGCTTTAGGAGGAAATGCTCTGGATATATTTGTGAAGTCCATCTGGTCCAGTGCATCATTCAAAGCCTTTGTTTCCTTGTTGACCTTCTGCTTAGATAATCTGTCTATTGCTGTAAATGAGGTGTTAAAGTCCCCTACTAATACTGTATTATTATCAGTGAATTTAATTTTGTTATTAACTCATTTATATATTTGACTGCTCCCAAATTAGGAGCATAAATATTTACAATTATTAGATCTTCTTGTTGGATAGATCCCTTTATTATGATATAATGTCTTTCCTCATCTTTTATTACAGTCTTTGGATTGAAATCTAGTTTTTCTGATAGAAGGATGGCTACTCCAGCTCTCTTGATGTCCATTAGCATGACAAATGGTTCTCCACCCCCTCATTTTCAATCTGGAGGGGTCCTTGGATCTAAAATGAGTCTCTTGCAGGCAACATATTGATGGGTCTTGTTTTTTAATCCATTCTGATATCCTACATCATTTGATTTGGAGCATTTAGTCCATTTACATTCAGAGTAACTACTGAAAGATATGAATTTAGTGCCATTGTATTACTTGTGAAGTTGCTGCTCCTATAAATTATCTCTGTTTCTTTCTAGTCTTGGTGACTTTTTGTCTCTCTTTCCCACCCAGAGGGTCCCCTTTAATATTTTTTTGCAGGGCTGGCGCAGTGTTCATGAACTCCTTTAGTTTTTGTTTATCTTGGGAACTCTTCCTCTCTCCTTCTATTCTGGATGACAGCCTTGATGGATAAAGTATTCTTAGCTGTGGATTTTTCCCATTTAGTACCTTGAATATATCATGCCAGTCCTTTCTGGCCTGCCAGGTCTCTGTGGACAGGCCTATGACCAGCCTTATATTTCTACCCTTGTAGATTAAGGACTTTTTCTCCTAAGCTGCTTTCAGGAATCTCTCTTTATCTTTGTATTTTGCAAGTTTCACTATAATATGTCATGGTGTTGATCTGTTTTTGTTGGGTTTGAGGAGTGTTCTGTTCCTCTTGGATTTGAATGCCTATTTCCTTCTCTTGATTAGGGAAGTTCTTAGCTATAATTTGTTAAAATAAATGTTCTGTCCCTCCTTGCTCTTCTGCTTCTGGGATTCCTATGACACGGATATTATTTCACTTTATGGAATCACTGAGTTCCCTAACTCTACCTTCTTAATTTAATATTTTCTTTCACTCTTCTTTTCAGCGTATTTTTCCATAATTTTACTTTCTATATCACCTACCCTCTCCTCTGCTTCTTCAGTCCTTGTAGTGTTTACATCCATTCTATTTTGCATCTCAGTTATAGCATTTTTTATTTCAGCCTGACTAGTTTTTAGGTCTTTTATCTCTGCAGCAAAGGTTTTTCTGCTGTTTTCTATGCTTTATTCAGGTCTAGCTAGTAGTCTTTTAACTGTTGATCTAAATTCTTGATCAGATATATTGCTTATATATCTGCTTTGAACAAAACCCTGGCTGTGATATCTTTCCAACCTTCCTTTTGGGGAGAATTCCTCCATTGTGTCATTTTTACTAAGTTTCTATCTTTCTCGTGTTATGAAAGCTTGTTACATTTCCTGCATCTCAGAGTAATGATATATTAAAAAGAGGTCCTACATAATGCAGAGCCTAGCACTTCAAGAAGTGTTTCTGGTGTATGTTGTGTGCACACTGCTATTGTGTTTTGGCTGCTCATTCCTACCTGTTTGTCCTGTAAGAGTCACCCTTATGTCGAAGTGGTTCCTCTGGGTCTTCAGATAATGAGCAACTTGACTTGGGATTTTCTGAAAATTTCTACATATTAAACTGTGAAACTGCATTTTTTTCCAAATCACAAATGAATAAAATTGAGTTTTGATTAAAAAAAAAAAAAGATGATAGCGTTACAGGCAGCAGAAATCTCCTAGTCACTCCAGGAACACAAACAGGTTTCATCGCCAGGACTGCATCAGCATTCTTATGCAGTCCTGGAGATGGTGGTGCTGTCTCTGTTGTGGAAGGCTTGAGAGGCCTGGGGAGGAGATGGGCTCAGCTAGACAGTGGTGGCCTGATGACACACAACTGTCACAGGTAGAAACACAGCATGACACTACTTATCTGCCTGCCCTGAAGCAGCAACAGAGCTCTGAGTGCTGCTGCTTCCGTGTGGCCTGGGTGGTGGGCTTTGTGGTGGAGGCAGTGGCCTCAACTGGAGACACACGTATTATCTACAATTAATCTGCTGGGACGCAAAACCAGCAGGGCCTGTTGTGTGCCGTGGTAGGTTCATGTCAACCTTGATAGCCTTCATAATAATCCTATGAGATAATGTTTTTATTACCACTCCATAGAGGAGAAAACCAAGGAATTACATAACTTTCTTAAGGTCACACAGAAGACTACAAAGCTTGGACCAGAACCCAGACTCCTGAAGCCTGCACTTGTCTGCCACCTACAACTTCATCCTCAGGGTCCCCTGAAGGGGGCCCAGCTGACCAAAATAACTCTACTTGAAGCAATAAAGAATCCCATGGGCCTACCAGATAAGTGTGAGTTCAAAACACCTCCAATAAAAACCCAAATAAACCCAAAACATCCACATACAACAACCAAACATTGGCTGTCTGGCATTTAACATTTCTTTTCTCAAAGAAAAGAAAGAAATCTCTAGTGTAAAGCACTGATCCTTCCTCTCCTGTTGGCAAAACTAGGTATAAACAACAGTGTCTCTACACTCCAGCAATGAAAGTCTGTGGTTTCATTTCAGCCCTAACACTGATTCGTGTTAAATCTGTAGGGGTGATGAAAATGCCTACGATTGGATCTAGATTGTGAGAGTGATTATGTGACACTCCATAGTTTCTAAACTCACTGAACTTAATGCTTAAGAAGTAGGTGATTTTAGGGGCACCTGGCTGGCTCAGTTAGTTAAGCATCCAACAGTTAGTTTCAGCTCAGGTCATGATCTCAGGACCATGAGATCAAGCCCGGTGTCAGGCTCTGGCTCAGCGTGGAGCCTGCTTGTCCCTCCTTTGCTCCTCTCCCTACTTGCTCTCTCTCTCTCTCTAATAAATATACTTAAAAAAAAAAAAAAAGAAGTCAGTCATTTTATTGTGTGTAAATCAAACCTCAATAAAGCTGTTAGAAACAGAAGTACAGAATTCTCAACAGATCCCAGCAGCACAGAGAGCCGTTCACAGCGAGCTGCAGAGCACCAGGTCAGCACAGTAACAACACATGGATCCCACGGTCAGGATTCATAGCCTGTGCCCTGGCCTCTTTTCTCAAAATCCAGACAAAACACAGAAGACAATGCAGCAGAACTTTACTTACTTCATAGGTGCTCAGCAAATATTAATTGCCTAGGTTCCGGTGGTTATTTTTAAACTCCAGTTGATGAGATTCTAAATAACCAAAGTGGTGACAATTATTAATATTTTTATATTCTGAGATATTAATTACCTGTCCACCTCCTCTAAGAATCTTATGCAGGATATAAGCTATTCCTAAGTCGTTGAGAAGGAACCAGCCACTTGTGCAGGCTGAGCCAGAAGAGTAAGCTGTCAGCCTTGGAAATCCACAGGAGAAATCAGTCTGTGCTTGTAAGACCATCTCTAACCCCTTTTGGGTCTCACTTTTTTTTTTTAAACTGAGTTATAACTGATTTACAACATTATATTGGCATCAGGTGTACAATATAATGATTCAATATTTTCATCTATTACAAAATGATCACAATAAGTCTAGATAACATCCATCACCACACAGAGCTAACAATTTTTTTCTTCTGATGTGAACACTTTTAGGATTTACTCTTAGCAACTTTCAAATATGCAATACAGCGTTATTAATTATCACTGCCAAGCCTACATTACATCCGTGTCATTATTTATTTTCCGACTAGATGTTTGTACCTTTTGACCTTCTTCACCCATTTCTCCCCCTCATCATCCCCTAGCAACCACCCATCTGTTCTCTGTGTCTTTGAGTCTGGGATTTGGGAGCGTTTTTTTTTTTTTTTTTTTTTTTTAAAGATTTTATTTATTTATTTGACAGAGATCACAAGTAGGCAGAGAGGGAGGCAGAGAGAGAGGAGGAAGCAGGCTCCCCGCCGAGCAGAGAGCCCGATGCGGGGCTCGATCCCAGAACCCTGAGATCACGACCCGAGCTGAAGGCAGAGGCTTAACCCACTGAGCCACCCAGGCGCCCCTTTTTTTTTTTTTTTTAAAGATTTTATTTATTTATTTGTTGGGAGCGTTTTTTGGGTCTCACTTTTTGTAAAAAATCAAGAAATGGTAAGATAATGCTTTTATGATGTTGTAAGACTAAAGCCAATGAAATGCTTTACCAGCCCCAAAGCTCTTTCAGTGGTAAATAAGGCATCGACACATTCTGGGGGCTTTGGATTACCTATATTTAATCTCTATCAGTCACTGGGACATAAACTTTCAAAGCAGACTTGACTCTCAGCAGTGACAGCACTCTCTCCTGATAATCAGTTTTTTTTTTTCCTTCAAATTGCACAGCCACTTCAGCATCTGTGGGTTTGTAAATGAAGCCCGCATGGTGCTCCCTAAGTGGCTTGATTTGACAAAACCAAAAATATCCTTTAAGACATTTTAAAATAAGCACCAATGTGTCTGTGTTAAGAAGGTTATATATTCATTAAGTACGTGAATTTGTGAAACCATTTCCAACCACATGATGAGAGTGATTGAAAAACTCTGGACAGGATGTATGTTTGCTGCAAATGACACCCTCCAAGCAGGCATGGGCAGGGGAAGCACACAAACATGGCTGAGTTCTCACACACTCTACCTAACTGTTGAGTAAATGGGTATGTTGCATTCTTGGAGTCAGGAATGTTAAAGGCCAATTTCCAGTTCACCATGGATTTGGCTCCCTATTTACCTGGACACTGATCTGGAGAGGCAGGCATTAAATACTAATGTGCTGGGCATGAGTGAGGCAAGAAAAGACATATAAGAAACCTAAATTAAGTCGAGACGTGGAATAATTAAATACTGCTACCATAAGCATAATTTTCAGAAGTCACTCAGATTTGTCCTAATACTTGCAGGACCCAAGACAAGAGCACATACCAGATGACTACAACAATTAAAAGTTAGAAACCAAGTCACAAAACTTAACTACAATATGTTCATTCATCCTACCTGACCACCTACACCTTTGCAATGATCTAAACCAGGCTGGTGTTGAGGATGATTAGAAGCCTGGGCTGGCCGACAATGGGGCAGGGAAAACTGGCCCCAGGCCTCTGGCCCTGGACCACCCTTTCCCCTTCCCACCTTAGGTTCCATCCTGCTCTGAAAAGCCCTTATATGCATCTGTGACCCCCTCAGCAACACAGCCATGCTCCGCTAACACCCCCTTATACATAATTGCCTGCTGGGCCTGCGTGTATGTGGCAAGAAAGCCAGCAATGCAGTGTAGTTTTGAAAGAACTGATCCAGGACAGAAGCCCATGCATCACCCCATGGAGTCAGGAACATTTGGGCAGAGAATTCCCAGGTTTTAAACACATGGAGCACAGTCTAGTGGGGATGGCATGGGGTCCTGGCAGATGTGCTCCACTGGCCCTGCAGAATCCTTGTTCCAACATAAGAGGCACAGCCAGAATGAAAGGGTCCCTAGACCTTGGGGCTCAGGTGGGGCTCCTCTTAGCAGGATCTAAAGGTGGTTCCAGAGCCACTGACAACAATGCTATAATCTACCTTATTTGGACACTGTAAATTCAGAGGCAAGAGACAAATGGGAAGTTGTACCTATTTCATCAAAGTCTTTCAGAAGACAGAAAGAGTAGCAATCCCAAGTGTTAAGAGATGATAACCCTCACACACACAGGCTTTCTTAAAATGCTGTACAGTTTCTTCTCCGAGGAGCTCAGGAATGATAAGTAGATCCAAACCCACCCTTGGAAAGAGCAGCTCAATTCCAACATGAGGAATGTTTTTCTACAAACACTAGGAAAACACTGAAATCAAAGATGAAGCATTCACTCACTTACTGATTTGAGAAATATTCACAGAGGGACTTCTAT
This sequence comes from Mustela nigripes, assembly GCF_022355385.1. Lineage (NCBI taxonomy): Eukaryota > Metazoa > Chordata > Mammalia > Carnivora > Mustelidae > Mustela > Mustela nigripes. The sequence goes on from NC_081560.1 coordinate 110,354,035, forward strand.
GTGCAAGGTACTATTCAAAGATACAACTATGAACAGGACAAGCAAAAGTCCTGCCCTCATGGTGCCTACATTCCAGTGGGATATAATCAAAAACAGAGGAACAAGCAAATTGTTTCCATTTGTAGCAGATTTCCTGAAAAAAACAAAACAGGGAGAGACTAGAGAATGAGGAGGGGTGTGTGTGTGTGTGTGCACACGCGTGCTCGCGCACCTGCATGTACATTTCTGTGTGGGGGTAGCTGCTTTAGTTAGAAGGTCCGGCATGAACTCAATGAGGAAGTCCAAGCGCTTAGTGACCATCAATGACAGATCCTGCTGATCAAGCAGTCTGACTCCACAGTGGATCAGGTCTCTTATGGAGGAAGGCTGAATCCAAGGAGCAAGGTAGTTCCATTCCGAATGGAGAGCTCAGCTGCTCAGAACGTGATGTGTGTCCCAGAATGAGCTACTCCACCTCAGCACGCCTCATTGAAGAACCTTGGAATGGAGAGGACAATGTCCCAAGTGACATCACATACCATATAAAGCAAGGCCTGTTGTAGGCAGCTCCCAGTAATAAATTATTATAATTTCTAGTAGTTCAAATAAACCTTGCCAGTCAGAACTTTGGTTTTTTGTTTTGGTTTGGTTTGGTTTGGCTTTTTCTCATCTGAAGCAGAGCAAGGTTCAATTTCTTGGAAAAGCAGACACAGCTGTAAAATACGACATGCCCGTCTGTCAGGTGGAGAACGTCCCCTGAGGCCCTCAGGTGGCAAATACAGTGATGAAAGTGGGGACAGGAGGACTACAGCCACTGCAGCTCATGGAGGTTCTGCTGATATGTATTGCTCGCCTTCAGAGTGAAGGGATAATCTGGATCCAGGGTTTTGACACTTGAGCTGCAGAAATACCATAAGAGCTTCTTAACAGATTCCAGATCCAACCACTCAGCGATATTGATTCTGTAGGTCTGAGGTGGAGACTAGGAAATGCATTTTTACTAAGCACCCAGCTAATTCCAAGACAGGTGGTCTCCTGACTCTACTCTGAGCAACACTGAGCTGGATGATGATTTTGCACCTTGGGTAACACCTATTATGGAAATCTAAGCTGAATTTGGCTTGAGAGTCTGCTCACATCAAAGGATCAGATGAGCTAAACTCGAGCGGGCTCAAAGTCTACCTTGCCTCAAACTTAATGAACTCCCACACTGCTCTAACAGTCGGCTGGATAGACAAATATATGCAAATTGCCTTGGCCACCTCGGGAATAGAGAGGTGCATGTTTGTTATCTGCTCTGAGGCCCCCAAAGGAAAGGGGAGCTGTGTATATGCAAATCGGTGTTGTGCTGTGTATTGTAATTTTTAGCAGCTCTGAGGAAAGTGAAACTTAATGCTTCAGTTAGGCTCCTGGGAATCTGATCTTTAAAGTCAGGGTAGGAACATACAGTTTCTATCAAGCTTGTCCTCTCAAAAATGTTAACTATTGACTCTGGTAGCAACAGTGTTGGAGAACATTATTATTCCGCCTCTAATTCAGATGGTCCTTTTTGCATAACAATAATATAAAACCAAGATGGTAAAAATAAGGCAAGCAACCACCAACAGAAACCAGACCTAATGCAAGCAGCCAGGAGATCTGGTGTTTCTAGGTTTGGGTCTGCTGCTGAGCAGTTATGTGATTTTGGCTTTGGGAGACTTAGTTTCTCCATTACAGCAGTGTCACTCCCTTCCACTAATGTGTGCATCTGGTCAGACAGTGGCTGAGGAACCAGCCACTGTGGAGCATGTCACTTCCTTCATATCAGCCTAAAGAACAGCAGCTCTCAAAAGCGGGTCTCTGCGTTTCCTCCGGCACAGTCAAGCCTATGCTCAAGGATGCTAGGAGAGCTCAGGATGGCTGCAAGTGAGGGCAGGGGGCCAGGAAAGGAGGAAAATTGTGGCCACAGTAGGCAACTGTGTGAACTAAGGGAGAAGAGATGGCATGATGAGCCTACAACCGAGGGTATCCTCAGATCAGAGTTTGAATGACTCAAACCACGGCACATAAACGAGAGAAGAAACACTGGTGGCAGACCATCTGTGAAATCTCATCAGACACTGGGCAGGGAAGGAGAGCCAAAGAGGAGACGTGTCCAAAAGACAGGAGAAGTGTGCCCACTGCCGTTGGTGATACGCACAGAGTCATTATCTCAGTCCAAACTAATTTCCTTGCTGACCTTTTTGCCTCTCATTCCATTTGGGTATCTTAGATTTATTCTTGGTTGACATTGCACTTGCCGGCTATGGTTGCTCCAAATGAGCCCCTCAAGCTTCAAGCCCCCAGCATTGACTCTGCCTCCAAGCTGGTGAGTGCCACATGCAATTTTCTAAACTTCTAAGGCCAAATGATGCGGGCACCTTTTGTGGTCTCCTCTGTACCAGCATCTCTCTGTGATGAACATCCGGCTTCTATCGGACCCTGGCTCCATGCCTGTCTTCCCTCTCTCCCCCATCACTGTGCTGGAAGTTATCCATCTCCTCGCTGCCGTCCTCTTCCCTTCTGCCTCCGCAGTTTGTATCACAAGTCAGGACGACAGATGCACCAACCCAAACACAAGCCCCAGGTGATGGAAGATTTCTTTTCAAAAAATCTTAATAAAATAAGTAAGCAGAAAAAATATACAAATACAGAGTCACTAGAATTAGTTTACCACAAGGAGGGATTTCAGAAGTGGAGCATCTTAGGAGGAGAGCCTTAGGGATGCAGCTGTGTGGGACAAGGTCTAAATCCCTCATGTCATGTGTTGGGGCCAAATAAGAGACAGTGTTTCTTTACCGAGTGGCTGAAGCACCCAGACCCTACAGCTAGACTGCCTACAGCTGAGGATATCAGACCACAACCAGTCTCTGCTCGTCCAGTTACTAGGCACACTGCCGTGGGCAAATTACTTAACTTCCTGTGCCTCCAGTTCCTCACATATAAAATGGGATGAATTACAGCATTTATCTCACTGGGGTTCCTGTAAGTGTTCAATAAACAGGTAAAGTGCCTTAAACAATGCTTGTTTTCTAAGTGAGCTGTCACTAGCTAGAAGTCTTGAAGGAAATCCTTTAAAAAGCTTTGTATTACGGAAAATTTCAAATATAAACAAAAGAAGAGAAAACAGTATAACGAAGCCCCATGTACACATCTCCTAGCTTCGACAATTATCGACTCATGGCCAATCTGATTTCTCTCTGCCCTATCCATTCTGTCTGCCCTCTCCTTCAGATTACTTTGAAGCAAATCCCAGGCATTGTTCTAATGCATCTTTCAATATTTCAGTATGGATCTCTAAAAGATAAGATTTGTTTGTTTGTTTTTTAAAGAATCTACCCACAATACCATTTTCATTCCTGAAAAATATTAACATTTTCAAAAAACAGTATTTGACAGGTCCCAGAATACTCAGTTCATGAGGGCTAAAACTTGAACTGTTATCTTTTCCTTTACACTTCAACACATAAATAGCACATACTCAACAGTATTCATGAATTGAAACTAACTGATTTTAAAATTTTTCTTGTCTAACAGTTTTGTTGAGACTCCTATTATACACCAAAAAGTAGTTCTATTCCTTTGAAAATTACAAAGAACTGGGGCTTGTGGCTGGCTCAGTCGGTTGAGCATCCAACTCTTGATTTTAGCTCATGTCTTGATCTCATGGGTCATAGGATCAAGCCCCAAGTCAAAACCCTACATTGGGCTCTGTGCTGAGGAGTCTGCCCGAAGATTCTCTCCCTCTCCCTCTCCCCCCTCCCTGCTCACACTCTCTCTCTAAAATAAATAAATAAAATGTTAAAAAAAGAAAATTAAAAAGAACCAAAGCTTTCTTCTAAATGCTCAATACATTCTGAGAGGCATACTTTCAGGGACCATTAACAATAATTGTACTTTCTGTCGTGATTCATTCTGCTCTACGCAAGTTTAACTGATATTACCAATTGCATTACTGAGGATACTATAATGCATAATATATTCTACAAGGGGATTCTCTTTTTTATATATGAAAGCCAGATTTCAGTTCTAAAAATGTGATGACTATCTATTCCATATCCTTAAAAGCATATTATTACTATGACTCCTGAAATTCTCATATTACTAGAGGGAAGGAAAGCAGAAAAAAATGTTGACCATTCCATGGGACCAATCACAGTATCGCCTGCAGAAGTCTGGCCAACTTCTGTTGTATTCGGCTAAAATGCCTTGCCGCAAGTATTAACAGCCTTGTTGCTAAGAACAACAGTGGTCTCTTCAGACCCAGGTGAAATGATTTATGGCTCTGCTCTCTTGACAATGGCTTGTGTCATCTAACCACATACACACAGACAAATATGCCTCGACGGCTGTCAACAGTTTATAAGCCATCCAGGCTTCCACTAATGTCAACAGATGTCAATAAACTCAAGGCCTCAAGTGTCTTTCTATATATGGTTGCTCTATTCTGTTCTCATCTACAGCTGACAGCTGCTTCTGAGTTAAGGCTGCTACCCCACAAGGCACAACAGAGATGAACTGGAAAGGAGTGACTGGCCCAGAGCAATTGGAGAAAGGAGGAGTGCCCTTTGGTCTCAAGTACTTGGAAAAGGGTCCCTTAAGTGCTTGCTATTAAAAACAAAACAAAACAAAAAAAACCACAGTGTTTGGACAAAACACTGTCCTTTTATGATTAATTAAACAATGAAAATGGTTAATAATCTGGAACTAAAAGTTCCGTTTGTTGGGAACATAATGAGGGTGAACTTTTAAGGGAAGATTTAAAAAAAAAAAAGAAATTTTGTTTTAAAATATAAGTAAGGACACATTACTACTGAACTTAGTCATTATTTTATGTCAGCTTCCTTCTTTATGATTCTTTACTTCCCTTACGTAGGTCAGAGAGGTAAACAGTACCAGTCCACAACCATTTATAGCATAATTTAGAAAATTAACTTATTATTGTCCATGAAGAAATTTTCTACCTCAAAATGACATGATAGGCAAACAATCTAACTTGCCTTTTTTTCTTTTGAATATGCATTCACTAAAAAGACATATACTGCAACAGTTTTGGGAAATAAATGCAGAAACCTTAAATAAAAGATTTTTCAGAATGCTTTCATCTTATGTGTCTTAGACAATAAATCAGATTCTCGGTGAGTCTGTGCAATTACAGACACAGTGGGAATTAAAACTAGTTTGGGTTCAATTAGTAAAACACTTAAACAGTCTGGGTTTTAGGAAAGCTTTTTAAGAGTACTTATGTATAACTGGAGAACTTATTTCCATCACTTATATCGAGCAGGGCTACTGCCTTGCATTGTACAAGTACCATAATCACCTTTCCAAAGGCAACATAATTCCACTGTATTTTGAAATTTTTTTTTTTTTTTAATTTGACAGAGAGAGAAATCACAAGCAGGCAGAGAGGCAGGCAGAGAGAGAGAGAGGGGAAGCAGGCTCCCTGCTGAGCAGAGAGCCTGATGCGGGACTCGATCCCAGGACTCTGGGATCATGACCTGAGCCGAAGGCAGCGGCTTAACCCATTGAGCCACCCAGGTGCCCTGGATTTTGAAATTCTTACAGATAAACTAACTTTCAAGAAAGGTAAGTAAAAATGGCCATGACTTAAAAAGTCAAGGGTATCAAACTGGTAATGGCAATTCTTGTTAAACAATCCTTTTAGGGACACCTGGGTGCCTCAGTCAATTAAGTGTCTGCCTTCAGCTCAGGTCATGATGCCAATGTCCTAGAACTGAGCCCAGCATCGGGCTCCCTGCTTAGTGGGGAGTCTGCTTGTCCTTCTGCCTTTGCCCCTCTCCCAGCTTGTGCTCAGTCTCTCTCTCAAATAAACAAATAAAATCTTAAAAAAAATAAAACCAAACCTTTTAATGCGATTGTTCAGCTTTTTCTCTTATACAAAATAGTACATTTATGAACAAAGTATAGAATATTTAGAAATATGTAAAGTAAAAATTAAAAGATCTATAATTCAACCATTTAGAAAAAGTTAATAAGATATTATTTCAGTGCATTTCCTTAAAAAATATATTGGTGGAACATCACAAAATTGAGATCTACTTTATTTTCAGTTTTGTATCCAATTTTTTGTTTAGTTTTCTTTGTATTATGGGCATTCTCTCACTATAAGATATGTTTCTTAGAAGCTTGATTTTTGATCGCTTTATGACATATCATCACAGGGATATACCTTCAGAGGGATATATTATAATTTCTTTAAAACATTTCCTGTTTTTGAAAATGTAGTTTTCCATTCTTCCAATTTTATAAATGATAAAATTAATGTCATATATTAAAATAAGTAACCAAATCTTGTCAATTGTAGCTATTAATTACCTTTCAAAACCATCCATTGTTCTACATTCCCACTGTTATTTCCATAATTCTCTCACTAATATCAATAACTCTCTAGTTTCTTTGCCCTCAGGCTTTCTCTCCACCAGTTCATTCTCTAAACTCCAAAGTAATTTTATCTTTCATTTTTGTTTAACTTGGAGAGTTTGATAACACACTATGTTAGTAAGTATATAAGAAAGCTGGATTCTCATGTATTGATGGTTAGAATCTAAGTACATATTTTAAGGAGAGCAGTTTGGCAGATCTATAGATATTATGAATCACAAATTATAAATTCAAAGAATATATTTCTTTTAAGTGAGGCAATTCCACAATTAGAAATGTAGGGTACAGATCAATAAATTAATGACAAAGGATGCAAGAATATACAATGGGGAAAGTCTCTTCAGTAGTCTCTTCAACAAATGGTGTTGGGAAAATTGGACAGCCACATGCAAAAGAATGAAACTGGACCACTTTCTTACACTATACACAAAAATAAATTCAAAATGGATTAAAGACCTAACATGAGTCCTAAAACCATAAAAGTCCTAGAAGAAAACATGGGCTGTAAACTCTTGGACATGGACCTTAGTAATATTTTTCTGGGTCTGTCTCCTTAGACAAAAGAAACAAAATTAAAATTAAGTAATTGGGGCCACATCACACTGAGAAGGTTTTGCACAGCAAAGGAAACTATCAAAAAACAAAACAAAACAAAAAGACAACCTACGGGAGAAGATATTTCCAAATAATATATTTGGTAAGGAGTTAATATCCAAAATATAAATAAAACTTGTACAACTAAACACCAAAAAACAAATAACCTAATTAAAAATGGGCAGAGGACCTGAATAGACATTTTCCCAAAGAACAGATGGCCAAAAGACATATGAAAAGATGCTAGGCATCACAAACCACCATAGAAATGCAAATCAAAACCACCTGTCAGAATGGCTAGAATCAAAAAGACAAGAAACAACAAGTGTTGGCAAAGATGTGGAGAGAAGGGAACACTCATGCATTATTGGTGGGAATGTAAACTGGGGTGACTACCAGGGAAAACAGCATGAAGGCTCTTCAAAAATTAAGAACAGAGCTATCATATGACTCAGAAAATGGTATTTACCCAAAGAAAATGAAAACACTAATTTGAAAAGATACACCAACCCCTTATGTATATTTTGGTATTACTTGTAATAGTCAAGATATGGAACTAATATAAGTGTCCAATAGGTGAATGGATAAAGAAAATGCAGTGTGTGTGTGTATGCGTGTGTGTGTGTGTGTATAATCTTGGCATGTGTGACAACGTGAATGGACCTGGGGGGTATTAGGCTAAGTGAAATAATTCAGACAGAGGAACACAAATACCACGTAATTTCTGTGGGATCTAAGAAAAAAAAAAAACAAATAGACTCAAATACAGAGAACAACCTGTGCCCGAGGGGAGGTAGGTAATGGGATAGGCAAAACAGATGAAGGGGACTAAGACGGACAAACCTGCAGTTATAAAACAAGTCACAGGGAAAAATAGCACAGCATAGGGAACATAGTCAATATTATAATGTTGTACAGTGACAGATGGTTACTACACTTATGGTGATCATTTCATAATATAATAACTGTCAAATAACAATGTTATACCCCTAAAACTAACACATTACTGAATGTCAATTATACCCTACCTAAAAATAAAAAATAAATTTATCATACAAATATACACATATACAGCAGATGAAATTATTCTGTATAAAGTTTGTCATTATAACTTTTTTAAGGACAAATACTAGAACCAATCTAAAAGCTTATCATTAGGTTAAGTACATTACTGTCATTATTAAATGGAATACTATGCAACGAAAAAAAGGGTAAGGCAGTTCTTTACATGCAAATGTGTAATAAACTCCAAGATACATTTAAAGTGAAAAAAGTACATAAAGTAACATATAATATGTTACACATTGTATAAATAATAAAATAAGAAAAACATAGCTTTCTTGAACATGCACAGAATAATTCTGGAACAAAAGGTTAAGAAATTGGTAAAACTGGTTGCATTCAGGGAAGCAAATGTATGGACAGGGAATAAGGTTGGAAGATAAAATTCTTACCATATGATACTGCATCTTTTGAACTATGAGCCATCAAATTTTTAAGGAATCAAATTTTTAAGAAATTTTTATTTGAGAGAAAGAGAGAAAGAGAAAGGAAGAGAGAGAGAAAGAGAGAGACAGTACACATGCACAAGGAAGGGGGAGGAGGAGAAGGAGGAGCAGTCTCTCTGCTGCACAGGGAGCCCATTGCAGAACTGGATCCCAGGACCTTGAGATCTGAAGGCAGACACTTAAACACTGAGTCACCCAGGCGTTCCAAATTATTAAGGAACTTAAAAGAAGAAATGAAAGAGGATATTCACAACCATCACTCATGTATTAAATACTTACACATGCCAAATCTGAACATTTTGCTCTGGACATTCTCCTCAATTCTCCTCCTACCCTCCTTTATTCTAAAAATTACCGGTGCTAAAGAATGTGCAAGTCAGGGTTCCAAAAGGAAGTACATACAGGAAAGAACTATAGAAATCTGCATAAGATTCCCTTGCATCTTTGGGCAGATACCATTCCATATAAGCACAGGGCAAAGCTTGGGAGAAAACAGCTAGCAGGGAGATGTGAGTTGAATGGAGGTTTTTGAAGTCCTACAATTCCAGGAGATACTAGAGTTTAAAACAGTCTCAGTAAAGAGAGTTTGCTGAAAACTCTGGGTATTCTTTTGAGACCTAGCTTAGTCCTGTGGTAAGGGCTATTCTAGAACTTCCCTAACAAAGCCCCAAAACAGACTTTTGCAGGGTCACACCAATGTGCAAACTGATTGCCTGCCAGAAACCTCAACACTTTTCATACGAAGACAAAACCCAGCTCTCAACATGCAGTATTCATAACATCCAGCCTACAATAAGAAATTAATAGCAATGAAGCAAGAAAATGTGACTAATAACAGGAAAAAATATAGAAACATACAGAGATAACACACACATTTGTTGGAATTAGCAATCAGAACTTTTGAGTCCACTGAATTCTGATCTCTATTTTTTCTACCAACTACTGTTTTTTTTTTTTAATTAATTAATTTATTTGTCAGAGAAAAAGAGGGAGAAACTGAGCAAGCAGAGGAAGCAGCAGACAGAGGGAGAAGCAGGCTCCACAAGGAGCTGGAGCCTGATGTGGGACTCGATCTTAGGACCCTGGAATCATGACCTGAGCTAAAGGCACACGCTTAACTGACTGAGCTACCCAGGCGCCAACTACTGTATTATGCCTACACTCTGTTTTATGCCACCATTCTAGACCCAGAGAGGAAAGACAGGGTGGATCTGCCACTCACTCAGTGTACTGCCCTTGTCTTAAGGATCAACAGGACTTGTCCATTGTCCATGATCATTTTCTTCATTTTACTCAAGTTGCCAAGTGAAAGCATAAGCTTAAGAGCCATTACCTTGTTGTTAATAGCATTAATGTCATAATTAGTATTGTCTGAATTGCTAGTAAGTTTGGGCATAGATTTCAAATATTTATTAGTAACTCAGGTACCCTCTTTTGTAAGTGTTTGGTTCTTAATTTTGTTTCATTATTTTCCAGAATTGTTTGTCCTTCTCCTGACTTACATGAATTTTTTAGGTATTTTGGAAACTTATATCTTAATTGAAAAATAATTTCTTACCCATAGACCATAAGAAGGTCTTCTATAATTTTTTTTCCTAAAATTTCAATGTCTTGCTATTTAGAATTTTACTGTACAGACTGGATTTTTCTAGCATGTTGTAAAGTTGGAAATTTTCATTTTAAACATAAGGATAAACATTTCAACATGCACAGAACCACGTGTTACCATTCTACTTTGTTCCATTATCTTTTTTTCTTTTAATCCTCATGCCATGACACATTTCATTAATAGCTTTAGCTTTATAATCTCTTGTGATGTTTTACAGGAGAAGTTTTATCACAGAGTAACTTTTTCAAAATTGTCTTTACTATTCTTAGGCATTATCTCTGCTTCATAGTCTTGAGAATCATTTAACATGTTCAGGTATTAACTCTATAAAGATGTGAGAAAACTGAAGAATTCTATGTATTACCAAAATGGATACAGAGTTAAAAATGAATATAATTTGGGGTACCTAGGTGGCTCATTTGGTTAAGTGTCTGCCCTTGGCTCAGGTCATGATCTCAGGGTCCTGGGATAGAGCCAAGTGTCAGGCTCCCAGCTCAGCTCAGTCTGCTTCTCCCTCTTCCCCTTCCCTCACCCCCATCCTACCCCCGCTCATGCTCTCTCTCAAACAAATAAAATTTTTTAAAATCTTTTAAAAAAATTAATATAACTTGTAGGAAAATCTAAGATTCTATATGCCAAAAATAAATCCTATGATGAGACAAATGCTCGATTATGTTTTCCAACCCTCCCAATCCCCAGTAGGGAGTGTAGACCGTGACCTAGTCTGGGTTGCACAGGCCAGGTCTCTTTTTAACTCTTACTACTCCCACAGCTGTTCATCCTCCTCCCCAGCCTGACATTATGGGCACCCCCTCAAAGGCTAGCCTACTAAATGGTAAAACGGTGTTCAGCCTGTATCCTGGACCCATGCCCCACACTGAAGTCTGAATAGCATTTGGTTCTGTCTTCCCTTACTGCTTTTCAGACAAAATCCAGCTAATCTCTGCCCTCCCTGCAGTTCCCAGTGGACTCCGTGGAGAGAAAAACGAAGAGGTGAGTTTCAGAAGAGATGAAGAACATGGAAAATAATTAAGGTTTTACTTTATAAAAATTAGTTCTTTCCTCCAAATCAGACTTTCTTGATTTGGCCCGAAAGTGCAGTTTAGAAATTACACAGTGATTTAATCAAATCTCCTTAGAGTTCAGTACAGAGTACTCATCCAGAGTTACAGATGGAGAAATCGAGGTGCAGCATGCAAGCTAAGGGAATTGCGGCAACCCAGTAATTAATTACCCATGCACAGTAACACCACTGCATTAGCATTATTATTCCAGCAAACGAATTCTTAGACCAGTAGTTAATAATGCTAGTGACACAGGCACGGAAGAAAAACTCAAATCATATATTTAGAGCACATAATTAGACCACAGATTAAAAAAAATGTCCAAATGCACATTATAAGAATTCAAAACAGGAGAACACTAATAAAGTTTAAGGCTTTCACTGATGGGACTACATCTGATTACAAGTTGTCGTGTATTTCCTGGCTGAACTTTTGCATAAATGCTTTTAATTTCCCCTAATGCAACTGTGGAAATCAAGAATTCTATTGTGAAAATGAAAAAAAGAAAGCCTTTAAAAACAATCACCTTACAATTCAATCCATCTGTCATCTGTTTAGGGACAAGGTAATCAGGAGTGTCTGACAAAGAATAAAGGCTTTGCCTGGCTGCTAGACAGGCAAGCTGCCACACACACAGGGAAGGTAGATCTAGGGCTCCAAAGGACCTGCCAGGGGTCCACAGATAATCTTCTGGGGAAACCTCTGCAATTGTATTCAAAATGTTCTGCCTGTGCCACAAGTTTAACTTCCGTCAAATCTGCAAATGATTTACGAGCTTCTGAGGGTGAACTTTCAACAGTGGCATTCATAGAAAAGAGTTAAGTCTAGAGCAGAGATGAGAGGAGGGGAACAAAAGTTCAGCTCAACCCTGATCAGGACAGGGGTGCATAGGACAGTTCAGTTTCCTGCCCTATCGCTACTTGAAGCGTGGAGCATTTTCCAGCAAGGACACTGAAGGGCAGAGTCATTCCAGCCCCTGTCCCTCATGTGGCCATTTCCACACAATCCTACCAGGTGGCAATTGCCACAACTGGCCTCTCTAGTCCATTTTCTGCATCACAGGAAGCCATGCTGCCCTCCTGCATGGTGAGCCCAAAAGTACTAGGAATCTCCCTCCCTTAAGAACAGCCACTGACCAGTGACTCTTGGGAGTGGTATAAAAATATTCCAGCTTCCTACACCCTCAGTTGAGTTAATTCTGAGATGTGTTTTTTTTACACGCCCCCCCCCCCCCCCCCCCCCCCCCGCCAATGGATGAAACCTGCGTGGAGCTGGTTTAATAACTCCCCTTCCCAATCCTATTTCACTTCCCCAATCCCCTGCTGGTCTTCTCTGTATCTCTCAAGACAACTACTTGCACTCGAGCCCTCTGTCTCAGGGGTCACATGGGAGGAAACGGAGCTAGGACCAGCCAACCCCTGACCCCAGCTCCTCAGCACTGGTGATCCTTTATCAGCTGGTGTTCTTATGGATTGAATTTACGACAGGTGTTTCCAGAGGTCTCAGCAGGTGCAGAGTGGCAACTTAATCTCGAACAAGAAGCTTCAGAGGCAGATCTGTTTTCTTCAGAGGTCCCTCAGTTGGCAACATCATCAAGCCCAGCCTCCTATTGCACCCTTACTTCTGGAAAGTGTACGATCTTTTTCAGTTTCCATCTCCCCAGAGAGGTCCTCTACTGAAGAGAGTTGGCTCTCCAGTAATCAGTGTTCTCTGGGCACTGCCTGTGGGACACTCTGACTCAGGTAAATGGATGCCCACATCTGCGGCTCCCAGGGCTGTGGGTAGAGCCATGGTAGTCCCCAGGTCTCAGAAGACTGTTTCCAGAAACCAATTTCTCTCTTTTAGAGCCTGTATCTCCACTGAGCCACTGGCTTTTCTTCCAGCAAGAACTCATTAAATAACAAAAATGCAGACAAGTAAATGTGAAGATGTAATAGGCTTTATTAAGTGATTTCCGAATCAGGCAGCAACCCAACTAGCAAGCAGAGGGAAACTCAGAGGAGTTGTACAAAATAAGGTCTTTATAGGAAGAAGAGTGAGGAAAGGAGTTATTTGCAAAAGAGCAAGGCCACTTCCCTTAGAGGGAAGGTAGGTGTCTTACCATGCAGATTACCTCAGCTTCTTTGGTGGGGGTGGGGGTTGGAGAGGGCCCAAGTGACAGATTCCCTCTTTGGTGCTGATCAGAAAATCCAGGACTAATGGCTTAAGACCACATTTCTAGGGGAGGTTAAAACTACAATTAGGTTAGGTAAATTAAGCCCTGGTTTGTTAACTCAGCCTAATGACGCCATTCTGGGCCTGTGGTTTTCTTTCTGACAAACCAAAATCTCCTGCTTCCTGGGCCATAGCAGTTTTATCCACTGGAAGCGACTCTGGTCTTGTGGGAAGAGCTGCATTTGGACACAGAACCTCTGGGTTTGTGTTCTAACTCAAGCTGCATGACCTTCCCCAAATCATTCAGCCTGTCTAACCTTGGTTTTCTCATCTGTAAAATGCTCAAAATTAACAAAATCATACCTATCTAACAAGGTAGTGATGTGAATTAAGAGATACAAAGGCTTATGACAGTATCTTGTAAATGAAATGAAACCTATGAAGATAGTATTTTTCACTGACTATGTTAGCAAAGACAAAAATGTCTGACAATGCACTGTGCTAGTGGGGGGTGGAGGTCCTGGGGGACAGGAACTGGCATACATTGCCACTGGCAATGTGAACTGCTACCACTTCCCTGAAGGAACCTTTGGCCCAAGCTTTCAAAATTACAAAGACGCACACCCTTTAACCTAGCAACTCCACTCCCCGGAATGTATACTCAAGAGATATTCACACATGTGTACACATACAGTGCGTGCACACACACACATACATAGAAGATGTATGTAAATCACAGCATTGTTTAAGATAGAAAAATATTTGAGACAACCTAAATAATCATCCAAATAGGATGGATGAAATAAGTCAGAGTTCAATGAATCAGTAAAATTCCATGCAATCATTAAAAAGAGCAAACTAGTTCCAAATACCCTGATAGAGTCATCTCCAAAACATCTTGATAAATCGGGGGGGGGGGGACCCAAAGCAGGTACAGAACAGTGTGTGTAGTTTGCAATGGTTTGTGTAAAAATAGTTACACATCTGTGCAAACCTCTGGAAAAATACAGAAAACACTGTTGGATCGGAGAACCACATACAGCTGGGGGACCAGATAGCTGATACCTTTTGGTATCTTCTGAAGCTCAGGCCACGCTTAAGTATTACCTAGCCAGACAGCATTAATAAAAAGCTAGAAGACTATGAAACATGCAGTATTATGAGATCTACTAGCCCATGTGAGAAAACACTGATGATAGTGTTTGCAAAGCAAAATACTGCCGCATAAGATCCTGGACAACTTGTACAAAAGGCAGCCAGGCTGCAGGGACAGCTCAGCATCCACCCCTAGGTGGCACCGTCATGCTCATGAGGTCCTGAGATTCATTCACTGGGCTCCCATGCCCAGGTCACAGCTGCGGGGCAAGAGCGACCTGGTTTCCTCTTATATTATGGAACTTGGCAGGTGGCCAGCTGGTTAGTATAATAAGATCCAACATTCCCCTCATTTCCTCACCCGGCCTTGCCTTTACACACGCAGAAGGAGCCTGCTGGCTGGCTGCTTTGGTCCTGAGCCCCACAGGCGGATATGTTTGTGTTTACTCCTGCTCTGTATTTGCATATGTTTGTTTTCCTCCCTTGGGTCTCACTGGGCTTTCTGCGCCATGGGCTGGGCCTCCTGCTGCACTACTTCGTGCAGTGCCACCATCCCGGGCTCCAGCTCTGCGAGGACTTCATGGTGCTGAAATGCACCTATTTGGGGCTTCCTTTCAGATCACCAGCACCGGCGCCCACTGCCACATACACAGAGCACTGCTGGATTTAAGCCCACCTAGTCCGTTTGGGCTGCCAGAACAAATGACCACGGGCTGGACGGCTTAAACATCAGTTTGTTTCTCACAGTCCAGGCTGCAAGTCCAAGACCAAGGTGCCAGCAGATCCTTGTCCGGTGAGGCCCTGCTTCTTGGTTTGCACATGGCTGTCTTGCTTTTTCCTCACTAGGCAGAGAGGGAGCAGGGTCTCCTGTCCCTTCTTACAAGGGCACTGATCCCACTACAGAGGCTCCACTCTCAGGACTTTGTCACCTCCCAAAGGCCCCACCTTTGCACCCCACTGCAGGTTAGGCCCCAACAGACGAATATGGGGAGGGGAGCAGGGATCTAAACGTGCTGTCCATACACTGACCTACAGTCCTGTGAGGCAATCAAAGACATCCTTAGAGAACGATCAGCCCCAACATAGTTGTTACTCTGAGTACGTAATCTGGTGAAGCGATAACCCTGAGAGTCACAAAATGTGGTGTGTAAAGCCCAGAGGTATCACAGGCCAGGGTTTCTCAGTTCTATGGGACCAGTGCTCCCTTCTTAAAACAAATAAATTGTAACATCCTCCTTATTATTTGGAAATGAAATCTATAAATAATACTACCACCTACGCATAGAAGTTCAATAAAGGAAACCATTATAATTGCAACGTAAGTTAAACTCGATGGCAAGTCCCTACTAGTACAAGGGTATGTCTTTCCAAACGTAAATACTCGGGTCTGAGCACACTAGAGGACGCGGTGCCGCCACAGGCTCTGCACACCTCCACTGAGTCACTAGGAACACAGCAGCTCCAGACAGAGGGTGGCAGTGCGTTTTACACTAGTGACTCACATGCTAGGAGAACGATGACAGAAGCAACAGAATTTTCTGAAACCAGAAATCACTCCTGATTTTGTCCGATACTAAACAAAACAGAATCTTATAGATTCTTAAAAAACGTAAAGCCTGCAGAAAATACTTTGGGTTTATACACCAAAGGAAATTTTTACATATAAAACCAACTTACATAAACACAGATCAGGTTTTCACTGAAAATCATGCCGGATGTGTGGGACAACTCCTTCTTGGGCATGACATTAAAGGATTCTTTAAGGGCGCCTGGGTGGCTCAGTGGGTTAAGCCGCTGCCTTCGGCTCAGGTCATGATCTCAGGGTCCTGGGATCGAGTCCCGCATCGGGCTCTCTGCTCAGCAGGGAGTCGGCTTCCTCCTCTCTCTCTCTCTGCCTGCCTCTCTGCCTACTTGTGATCTCTCTCTGTCAAATAAATAAATAAAATCTTAAATAAAAAAAAAAGGATTCTTTAATGTATTAAAGAATCCCATGCATTAAAGGGTTCTTAGAATTCCTGATCTACATCTAGATGCCAACTACTACCTCATTCCCTGAGGACTGGACAAAGAAGAAATGCTCACACAAATTTCTACTACACACTGACGGAGCTAGCTAGCCTTCTCTGGGCTCTGCCTGGCCCCAAGAATCTTCCCAGCGGGCTTCCAAGACCCTTCAGCTCTCCACTCTTAGGGTCACTGGTGTGGGTGACACACTTTCTTCACAGCATCATGGCAGAACATACACGTTACCTGGAAGAGCCACTAGCACAGCATGAATTCATACACTGAATACACTAACTGCCGCATTGTGGCATGCAGCCCCAAGGTCACCCTAAGGATGAAATTCTGCAGAGCGGGAACAGGTCCAGAAGGGATGGTGAATGTACACAATCAGCCAGAGAAGGTTATTTGTACACCTGTCTTCACACTTCTTTTGCCTAACAGCCCCTGAAAGATGTTTAAAATCTATCACCTAGCATGTTGTGAGGTTAACAGCAATTTTTTTTAAGGTTTATATGGTTAAAAGGATTATGATTTCTGGAGTATTATACATGTTGTCATTTTAAGAAATAATTATTACATTTATCTTTTTTATCCTATGGAATCTAAGTACCAAAGTGGTTTGATACCACTTCCATGTTTTCTATTTTATTGTAGAAATTTTCAAACATACAGGAAAGTTGAAATAGCTTTACACTGAAGACCCATATACCCATCACCTAGATTCACAACTCAACTTTCTGTACTTGGTTTATAAACCAAGTTATATTATATATTCCTCTATCCATCACTCTACCCAAACATCAATCCACCTTATTTTTAGGCATTTCAAAGTAAGTTGAAGACATCAGACCCTCCTCCTCAAAACACTCCAGCATGCATATCATTAATTAGAATTCCATATCTACTTACAGAATTCTTCTTTTGAGTTAAATTGATATAAGTAAAATGCACAAATCTTTTCTCACTTGAACCTGGAACCACTATAAAGATACAGTACATTAACTTCACTGCAGAAAGACTCATGTATGCCTTCCCAGTAACTCTCCATTCCCCATTCCCTCAAAGTTCCAATTTTTTTCTTACCACACAATAGTTTTGCCTATACCAGAACTTCATATAAATGGAACCATACAAGAAGTACTCTTTCACTCAGCAAGTTTCTGACATTCATCCATATTGCTGTCCATTTTACAGCGGAGTAGTAATCCATTCAATGAATTTACAACAATTCTGCTTTTGATAGACGTGGAACCTGTTTCCAGTTTGGGGCTATTACAAATAAATCTGCTATGAATATTTTTGTACAAGCCTTTATGTGGACAGATATTTTCACTTCTCTTGGATAAATCCTACAATAGAATTTGAAATACATTAAGATTTATAAAAACCCAAAAGCTTTGTATCATTTTACATTCCTAACAACAATGTATGTGAGGTCTATGCGTTGCTGAGAATTCACCTTCATTATGGCATTAACAATATTAAGTCTTCTAATTCATAAATATGCTGCATTTTCCCATTACTTTAGTTCCCTTTTCATTTCTCTCAACAATGCTTCATCGTCTTCAGTGCACATCTTTTATTAAATATATTCCTAAGTAATTTAATTTTTAATTCTTTTGAAGGTAGTTTTTCAATTTTATTTGGTTTTTTTGCGATCTGTACATAAAAGTACGTTTAACTTTGTGTCTTGCAACCTTCTTAGATCTGTTTATTGGTTCTAACATATGTTCTGTAGATTTCTTAGACTCTTCTGTGTAAATAATGATGCCATATGCAGAAAGAGACAGTTTTACTTTTTCCTGACTTTCATGTCTTTATTTATTTTTTTATGTTATCACACTGCCTGGAACCTGTAACACAACACTGAGTGGTCAGAGCAGGCATCCTTGCTTGCCTCCAGTCTTAGGGGGAAGGGTTCATTGTTTTACCATGTGAAAGATTTCAATCTAAAATGAACCTGAAGGATATGAAATGGAGAATTTCACACACATGCCCTCAGAAGAATTGAACTTAAGAACTGACACTAATTTCCCCAAAATGCCTCATTTATGGAATACCAAGACTTATCTCCTGACCAATGGACATCCACAAAGAATCTCTCCCCATCCTCAAGCCAACGAATTTACCACTGGGACTCTGGCTGGACTTGCCACTTTTTGCACTCCTAGCCCATAAATACAATAATACCTGCCCCAAATGCCTCAATAGAACTGCCCCAATATAATACCCTCAATAGAACTGTCTACAGCTTATCACAGCATGCACTCCCCAAACTGCAATTCCTCTGGCATTCTCTTTTATTTTTATTTTTTTCAAGTAGGTGCCTCATCCAGTGTGGGCTTGAATTCACAACCCTGAGATCAAGAGTCCCACGCTCCACACTCTACTGACTGAGTCAGCCAAGTGATCCTCCTCTGCTATTCCTGAATGAGTTCAATTTTTAGTAATTCAAGGTTGCCTGTTTACCTCTTCATCTAGGTTGACAATCCTTACGTATGATGTTAGCTATACATTTTCTTTTAAGATTTTACTTATTTTAGAGAGAGAGAGTGTGTGTGAGAGAGAGAGAGAGAGAAAGAGAGAGAGAGAGAAAGAGAGGAGGAGGAGCAGAGGGGAGGGAGAAGCAGAGGGGAGGGAGAGGGAGATAACTTCCAGCAGACTCCATGCTGAGCACAGAGCTGATGTGGGTCTCAATCCCATTACCCTGAGATCATGACCTGAGCTGAAACCAAGAGTTGGAAGCTCAACCCACTGAGACACACAGGCACACCAGCTGTGTATTTTTATAGATGATCTTTAATACAATGAGGAAGGTCTCCAACATTCCCAGTTTGTACAGCACCTGCATCATGAAAGGATGATCAATTTTGCTAATTATTTCTTACTATATCTATTAAAATGATATGATTTTCCTCCTTTATTCTAAAAGGATAAATGATGTATTACCTTTTTTATGTTCTCATTTGATCTGGCATGTTGTTTCTTTGAGGTAATTTTCCTTCTCTGTTCCTGGTCTATAATTTTATTTTTCTTTTCTATTCCTTTATGATGTCTTTGTCAAGCGCTGGTGTGTGGTATTGGTACACTAGTCTCATAAAATGGGCTGGAAAATGTTCTTCTATTTGCTGAAAGAGGTTTTATAAGATTGGTGTCATTTTCTCTTTAAACATTTGATAGAATTTAGTAGTGAAAAACTCCTGACCTGCAGTTTTCTTTGTGGGAAGTTTTTTAATCATGCAATTTCTCTTTCTTTCAATTTACTAGTTAAATTTTCTCTTTCATCTTGGTAAATTTTAGTTTCTGAGGAGTTTGCCCATTTCCTCTAATTTGTCAAACTGTTGATTTAGAACTGTTTATTATATTCCTTTAACTTATTTTAATGTCTGTAGGATTTGGAATGACAACTTCCCTTCCATTCCTGGTATGGGTGATTTGCATTCCCTCTTTCTCTTTTTTTTTCCCCCCTAAATCAATCTAGTTTGGAGTTTATCAATTTTGCTGATCTTTTGAAAGCACCATCTTTTGATTTTGTTGTTGCTTTATCTTCTACTGTGTTTATTTTTGCTCTTTATCAGGTTTTCCTTGTGTATACTTTGTGTTTACATAACTCTTTCCAAACTTCTTAAGTTGGAACTTTAGGTTGTCCATTTGGTGCTTGTCTGCATGATATTTTAAAAAAAGAAACCTTGTATCTTGAGTATATTTTGCCATGCAAAGTGTTTCGTTCTTTTTATAAAAAGAAATAATAGTCTTTTCCAACTGGACTGTAGTCTCCCTTTAACAGAAGTATGAATAGAAGGGATTTCATTAATGAAATTATTCAATCTACACATAACCTATAATATATATTGTGAGGGAACAAACTAGACCAGGCTTTCTTTAGTCTAAAAAAGTTATTTATATAAATATATGTGAAAAATAGAATGACAATAAATGAAGAGATGGAAATCTCTCATTCACCTATTCCTTCATTTAACAGGGGTTTATTAAGCATATGACAAGTACAATGTACTCTGCTAGGTAGTTCAGGATAATTGTTGAATATTTCATAGTCTAGCCATCTGAGAGGGAGACAGACATGAGTTTGGAGAGTGAGGGTATCATGTGCAATGGTTGGACATTTGGGAAAGGAGTAGAGAGTTTCAGCTGGCTGCAACATAGGTTCATGTGTGGACGCAATGAAAAAGATTTAATGAGGTGTCCCGTGGATGGCCTTGAAGGCAGGACTGAAGAAAAGGTTGGGTAAATTACAGCTTGACAAAAAAAACTTCAACACATAACAGCAAATTTACAGTAATCACAGTGGGGATTAAAGAGTACCTTCATTACGACAAAAAAATTAAATTAAAAAATAAAAAATAAAAACAACCCTACCAAGGACTTATAAAGGGTTTAAACCAGTCCCACAGAGTTTCACATTCTGGATGAGTTTCTCTCATGGCATGAAGCTCAGGGCAAGGGCAACTGCTCAGAAATGCCATCAAGTATTTGGGTTCCACCTACTGTAAACAATAAAACCAGAAACTTTTGGCTTTTAGCCTTTGTAAGCATTGCTAAAATACAGCTGCTGTAACTCCAGTGCTGGAAACAAGTTATAGGCAGAAAAAGGAAAGCATGCGAAGGGGAAGCACATTTTTTCACAAGGCTTTGCCCTTTCATGATAGAAACACAGAGCAAAGTAGGAATAGAAGAAAAATTAGAAGAAACAGAAGGAAATTTTCTCGACCTGATAAAGAACATCTACAAGACCACAGCAATGGTGATATACTGTATGTTTTCTCCTCAATATCAGGAAAAAGACAAGGATATATGCCCTTACCACTGCCACTCAATATTATACTAGAGGTTCTTCATAGGCCAATTAAGTAAAAAAAGGATAAAGAAAAAAAGGTACCAAATTCGAAAGAAACAACTAAAACTATCTCAATTTGAAGATGACAGGACATCATACATAAAAAATCCTGGTGATTCTGCTAAAAGTCTATTAGAGTAAGTAAGTTTAGAAAGACGGCAGGAGATAAGATAAAACATATAAAACTGAATTTTATTTCTGTACACTTGCAATGAAGCTGAAAATGAAATTAAGAAAACAAATGCAATTACAATCACATCAAAAGAAAAAAATATGTAAGAATAAGTTTAGTAAGTGTAAAACTTGTACATTGAAAACTACAAAATATTGAAGAAAACGAAAATCTAAATAAATGGAAAGCATCCCATGCGTTTAAATCAGAAGACTTAATATTATTAAGATGGCAGTACTTTCCAAATTCATCTACAGATTCAAAACAGTTTGAAGTTAAAAACTGAACTGCCTCTTTTTGAAGAAACTGACAAGCTGATCCTAAAATTCATAGAGAAATTTAAGGGACCCCAGAAAAGCTGAAACTATCTTTATAAATAAGAACAAAGTTGCTGGGCTCAAATTTTCTGATTTTGAAACTTACTATAAAGCTACAGTTACCGGGGCACCTGAGTGGTTCCTTGGGTTAAAAAGCCTTTGCCTTCAGCTCAGGTCATGATCTCAGGGTCCAGCATCAGGCTCTCTGCTCGGCAGGGAGCCTGCTTTTCCTCCTCTCTCTGCCTGCCTCTCGCCTACTTGTGATCTCTGTCTGTCAAAAAAAATAAATAAAATCTTTTAAAAATAAATAAATAAATAAAGCTACAGTTACCAAGATTACAATGTGTGACCTAAGGATAGACATATAGACCACTGTAACAGAACTGAGAGTTCAGAAGTATATCCTTATTTTTATGGTCAACTGATTTTCAACAAAGATGCTGAGAGAATTAAGTGGGGGAAAGAACAGACTTTTAAACAAATGATTCCCAGACAGCAGATATCTATACAAAAGAAAAAATGAAGTAGGACCCTTTTCTCACAGCACACACAAAAAGCAATACAAAATGGATTACAGACATCAATGTAAGAGTCAAAACTATAAAGCTCTTACAAGAAATGTAAGAGTAAATCTTTATGATCTTGGGTTAGGCAAAAACACAAGTAACCAAAAGCAGAAGTAATTTTTAAAAACCTGACAAATTAGACTTTTTAAAAATGCAAAGCTTTTGTGCTGCAAATGACACAAAGAAAGTGAAAGTACAACCTACCTAGTGGTAGAAAGTATTTGCAAACTATGTATCTCACAAGGGATTTATAGGGAGAATATGTGAAAAACTTATAAAACTCAGTAACAAAAAGACAAACAACCCAATTAAAATTGGGTAAAGGATTTTAACAGACATTTCTCAAAAGAAGGGCACATATAGTCTACATACAACACACAGAGTCAATAAGCACATACGAAAAAATGCTCAATATCATTAGTCATTAAGGAACTATAAATCAAAAGCACAATTAGACTTCTTTGACTCCCATTAGGATGGCTATAATCAAAAAGACAGAAAACAGTATTGGCACAAATGTGGGGAAATTGGAGCCATTACATATTGCTGGGAGAAATGTAAAATGGTGCAGCTGTTGTGGGAAAGTTTGGCAGTTCCTCGAAATGAAGACATACTGAAACAAAGAGGAACCATATGACCTGGCAATTCCACTCCTAGGTATATGCCCAAAAGAACTTGTATTTATTCCCACTCTTAGGAACAAATTATTAGGCTGCATCAAACATCCCATGTTTCAAAACTTTCAGAAACCAGGCATATTAGAATGAGAATACATCTGTAAAAACAAATTTGGAATTTGACTGGTTTGTGTATTTTCCCATGATGCATATAGGAATTTGTCAAAGGAAGGATATTTAAAATAATAACAATGAACATATTTTTCATACATCTTGTGATTTCCAATCCATTTTATAGCTTTTGCTAAATTTTTCTCTAGGCTATTATCACTTATTATTTTACAGACTCAAAGACATCACAATGTGTGTACTGTGAGAGAATTTGCTTTTCCTAGAGACACAGACCTGTAATGAGATGCTTGTTGCTATTTTTTTTAATTCCTAAAACTAAAATAGTGTGATTGATATTTGTTTTAATCTCCTCTCTACTTGGACTAGATGCAAAATGGAAGTAATTGAAAATGCAGTCAATGAAAAGCAGACCAGTAGGATGCCTCATTTTTGCTGAGTTTTGCCTGATATGACAATGCAGGTTCATTCTTAAAGCTCTGAGCCAACTTGGGGCCTAACTTTCTTGGAAATGGCCAATTTCATTTAGGTAAGTAAAGGATAAAGTGAGGACATAATTGAGATTGCTGCAAGACAGTGCCCAGAAGCCACAAACATGAGGTATCTGATTGAAATCAGACATTCTTGTCCCTCAGCTGCTGCTGTATTAGTGAAAATTTTTAACTCATTTGCTATCTTGAAGAGCTTTGGGGCAAATGGACATAATAAATTGTCAGTCATTCAGGACTCTCCTTTTGTCATTGTTTCTGGATCTCTCACAGGGATAGATTCCACAGCTACATAATTTGGGTCACATTTTACTAAAACTCTTGAGTCATATTTTTTTTTCTATATTGCAAAGATGAATTTACAATTTTCTAGGAAAAGAACAACAACAAAAAAACAAGTAGCTGAGAAAGTGAATTCCACGATAACATTTTGAGAAGACAGAGGCAATGCTTGCTATTAGAGAAAATTGATTTCTGAAGACCTCATCTCAAAGTAAACCCCTATAAGCACAAGTTCTGCCAACCTATGTCAGTGTGGAGCTGCACAAAGAATAGCTGGGCATGGTTTCTGTTTGTCTCCTGTCTGGCTTCCAGTTAAACAACCGCACACAGCCGGCTCTCCAATGATGGCCTATTGCTCCCTATATGTGCACCTCACCACTCCAGGCAGAAAAAGCCAGGGCAGATAAGAGAGAGAGAGCAGCTGGTATCTGAAAAACGCCTGAGTCGGTGGCTTGTCCTTCCTAGGGTGTGTGCGCATGTGCACAGCACGCACACATTCCATTCTGGATCTCTCACTTCCCGGTGAGCTCCATACTCTCCTCCTTCTGTCATGGTCCCTGCAGTACTGTTGCTTTCTGGCTCTTCGATCTCTATCTCTTTTCACCACAGCATTTCGTCAAGATTTGACCTAGCCATGCTGCACATTTATGTTACATGTTAGGAAAACAACCTAATTAAATTCCATTGCTACACTGGTTTTTAAATTCTGTGACTGCCAGACTCGTCCTTTCTTACTCATCCTCTCAGCCGCTAATTCCTGGAAGTATAGGTTATCTGTGATTATAATCAGTTCTAGAAGATTTTGTGGAGGGAAAGTAAGGATGGAGAGTCAGCTACTTGTTTCCGCAATTTCCCTGCTCAGCAGCAAGCTTGCTTCTCCCTCTCCCCCTGTTCATGTACTCGCTCCCTCCCTCTCATAAACAAAATCTTCCAAAAAGAATTTTTTTTGAAGATGATCACTGACCTAACAGTCTCAAAGACAATGCTTTGTATTTTAGGTTTTTACTATGGCAGCACTTTACTTTTGGGGACCAGTTTTTGTACCAGGTACTTACCTCTCCATAACAAACTATGACCAAAATTAGCAGAGTGAACAGATTAGACATTAGAAAGAGAAATCTCATGGTAGATTTGATCCTATCATTAATTTTTTGTATGACTCAGGAAAATTAACATTTTCCCCCCAGATATTAGGACATGATGATGCACAAGTTTATAATGGAAGACAGTGATGGATGTGAAATGATACTAATTCCTAAAGTGGAAACTACTGCTTGATAGTTACAAATACATTGTAGAGTTACAAGTACTATATTGTCTTACGTTTGCATCCGGCTTTATATTTCCTCCTAATACCTGCTATGTCTATTGTTTCATCTTTCCCTCACAAAGGTCCTATGAGAAGTTATTTTGCATCCATTAATTTCTATTATCAATCTTGAGGACTCCCAGGTCTTTGAATGTCCTAGTATATATACTGGATATTATATAATATAGCAAAGGGATTCCCTCCTAATGTCCAGTTTGGGGCTGTCTCCATCTGACCACACTGACTCCTACGGAGGTGAGTTCTCAGTACGTCATGGGATACATTAGAGAAGCACCTTCACTTAGCATCCTTCCATACACATAATGTCCTGCCAGCCACAGCCAGTTATGGTGGGTTGTTGGATTACCACCAGATCTCTCCATCCTTCTTGAATGCCTCCTCCAATATGCAAAGTAAAAGGACAATCTCTCCCACAAGCATTGCTTAAATAGTCAAATACAAGGCATTTCATATTGATTTCTAGCTGGACATAATTTCTATGTGTAGGGGAGGAAAAATAACTTTCCCTCTACTCTTCTCAATTCTTGGCTAAGACCCCTGTAATAACAGACTAACAAAAAAAAAAAAAAAAAAAACACTGAAATGTACTGACCCGTATACTTCATGTATACTTGGGAAATACTCAGGAGAAAACAAGTTAACTCCTTTAGGTGACACATGGTAGCTACACTTGCCCTAAACATACCATCATGTATCAACTTGTCAAAACACGAAGTGTATACCTGAAGCCACAGTAACACTGCATGTCAACTATACTTAAATTAAAATAAATAAATACCGTCCTAATAGGACAAAGGCAGGGGAAATGTAGGCCTCTTAGGGGAGAGTAAATGATTTTGAGGAAAGATGAATGGTCCCTCAGAAGAACAGAAGGGAGGGATGGCAGTGTGGGACACATGTCGTCTGGTTGTGGTGCTGACTTCCAATCTCCTCACTGGTGAGAGGAGTCGATCTTTCCTGGTGGATGAAACTCCCCAAGGAGGATCTATGACAATTTACTTCCTTGTGGAGGATCTGTCTTTAGGCAGATAAGCTTCTGTCTGCATTTGCCATTTTTCAAGTGCCCAGAGTTCAAAATAACCAATAAACCAAAGCTGCATATTTTGGGGTGGCACATCCTGAACCTCTACAATCACATTTTGGAAGAGCATATGCTGTTCTCCCTCACGTGCTGCCACATCAGTATATTCTGTTGTCTTATCTGACTGCATTTGGAGCTTGCTTTTATTAGTGTGGTGACTCACTGCTACTTAAGTTAAGTCCAAAAGGAAAAAGTACTTGTTTGGAGAAAAAAATAAAACTTCCCAATTTGGCAGTGGGATAATAAAGATCAAAAACATTACCTTGATTCTATTTTAAAAAGTTATGAGGCAACAAAAGTATCATTCCTTCATTTCTGGCATGTTGTTTATAAACTGTCAACTTTGGAGATCTTTTAATATGTATTTTGAAGAGAAAAGCACATTAAATATACCTTTAATTGGAAAGAAAATCTTAGGTTTTCAGGGGGAAAATGTCTATAAAAGAAATCACTGAACTACCTATATTACTAAGAGCTCTGCTGGCATGTAAAGTATATATAAAATATCATTGGCCTCAAGCACAATATACTGGAATGAGAACCAGCCAAGTTATATAATTTATTATGACCTTAATTAACTGCAATCACAATATGGAATTAAGTCAAAGAGAAGTAGCTAAACAGGGGGCCTCCAGAGAGATCTGGCTAATATTTATTAAACATCAGAGTCAGATACTTTTCAAAGAGCTTTACATGACTTAACTCATTTTACTCCCAAAACAACCTTATGACCGTTATCATTTTACAGGTGCAAATGCTAGAGCACAGCAAGACTGGCCAAGGTGCCTGCCATAGCTAAATGTGACAGGGCCAGGATGCAAATCCAGATGGTCTAGGTCAAGATTCCAAATGTGGTATTTACACTTTATGTTTTAAATTAAAGCACAGGCTCAGACTTCTAATAAAAACATATTTGACTACTCTCCAGTAAACAACAATTATAAAATACTAAAGATAATACTTGAAGGCAGTGATGACCAAAGAAAGCAAGCTGACAACAGAAAACATGCAAGCAAAGAAGGGAACCACACCTATGAAATGCACACTTACATAGCTTTTCCCCTGAGGACACTTCCAGGGAACTTGAGTTCCCTGCATAACAGAACTCAAGTAGAAAGATACAGTTGTACTGATCAGAATGGACAGGAGATGGGAACTGGGGGAAAATCCTGGAACAGAAAAAAATTATAGTAGCGGAGTCCCAATCCTTGGCTATACCTGAACTACACATGTGTGGGGTGAAGCAAAGAATTTACCCTGAAAGGCTGAGATGGCTACATAGAGATGTCAGCAATGCCCCCATAACAAGGAGACTGAGTTTGGGTTTGTGTCTAGCTCTAGCAGAGAGGAATGGAAAACTCACATTGCTTTCACTGAAAGCACCATCCTCTAGGAGTAAAGATAGTATCTCAGGAGTAGTTTTCCCTATCCTACCATTAAAAACAAGAAAAAGACCTAGTTTAGCAAAGCCCAAACCCAAGAGTCTACACAAAACCAGGAGTTTCTATAAGTCTATCACTAAGAAAGACCCTACATTGGGCTATAAAACAAGTTCCAGTAATGTCAAAGGACTGAAATCATATAGAGTATGTTCTCTGACTACAACAGAATTAGGTTAGAAATCAGTAACATTAGGATAACCAACATATCTCCAAATATTTGAAAATTGACACCTTTCTACAAAGTCCATGGGTCAAAGAAGAAATCACAAGAAAAAAACATTTTTTTTAAAAGATTTATCTGTGTATTTGAGAGAGAGAAAGAGAGAGAGAGACAGAAAAACATAAGTGGGAGGGGGAAAGGGAGAGGGAAAGAATCCCAAGTAGACTCCCTGATGAGCAGGGAGCCCAAGTATGGGGCTTGATCTCATGACC
This sequence comes from Mustela nigripes, assembly GCF_022355385.1. Classification (NCBI taxonomy): domain Eukaryota; kingdom Metazoa; phylum Chordata; class Mammalia; order Carnivora; family Mustelidae; genus Mustela; species Mustela nigripes. The sequence goes on from NC_081560.1 coordinate 110,382,176, forward strand.
CTGAGATCAAGACCACAACTGAAACCAAGAGTCAGATGCTCAATTGACTGAGCCACCCAGGCACCCACACAAGAAAAATTTTTAATATGCTCCATGCAAACTATGCATAAGAAAGCTGATATGACTGTATTAATACCAAATGTTGTAGGATTCAAGAAAATGAGGGCTTCAATAATAATGAAAAGCTGAATTCATTAAGACAACACAAAAACTGTATGAGCATATGTATCTAATAAGAGAGGTATAAAACAGAAATTAGCATATCTAAAAGGAGAAAGAAATAATTACACAATAGCAATTGGATAGCTTTTTAAAAAATTTCTATTTATTTATTTATTTATTTATTCATTTTGAGACAGCACATGAACTGCCAGGGGTGGGAAAAAGGAAAAAGGAGCAGCTCTCTGAATTTAGATTTACATCTCATCTTTTTTTTTTTTTTTAAGATTTTATTTGTTTACTTGACACAGAGAGAGAGAGACAGACAGACATCAAAGGAGGCAGAGAGGCAGGCAGGCAGAGAGGGGGAAGCAGGCTCCCCGGTGAGCAGAGAGCTCGACGCGGGGCCCAATCCCAAGACCCCGAGATCATGACCCAAGCCGATGGCAGAGGCCTAAACGACTGAGCCACCCAGGCGCCCCAAGATTTACATCTCATCTTAATAAGCAAAAAGGAGGAGGGATATAGGCCTATAAGGGGGGATGTAAATGATTTTTAGGAAAGGTGGATGGGCCCTAAGAAGAACAGATGGTAGGATGACAGTCTGCGACAGAGTTTATCTGGGTGTGGTGTTGGCCTCCAGTCTCCTCTCCTATTATAAGACTCCATATACATTCCTCAAAGACGGCATTTATGTCAACTGAGCTCCTTTTGGAGGGTCTGTCTTTAGGCAGATAAGGGGAGTTCAGAGAAAGCATCTCCTTGCATGTGCTGTTTCTCAAGTGTCTACAGCTCAAAATAATCAATACAAGCCAGGTCAAGTTTACTGGGGTACACTTCTCTTCAGATTGTACTGGGGATCTTCATCCAGTAAGGCAAGGAGAAGAAACGAAAGGCGTTAAGATTAGAAAACAGAATAAAGCTGCGATTGTTCACAGACGACATGATGAAGCACATGAAGGGTCCATAAACCAACCACTACAGACAAGTGAAGCCTGCATGATACGAGCTCAGTACACAGAAGTCCATTATACCTCTACATAATAGGTATGAATCATTAGAATAAAATTTAAAATACCATGCGTAAGGATATCAAGAATTTAACTTAGAAACAAATGTAACCGAACAAGTGTAAGACCTGTGTGCTAAACTACAAAGAACTGCAGAAAGGCATTTCTTTTTAACTCTGAATAAACGGACATACAGAACACGTTCGTGGATGGGAAGACAATATTTTGAATAGTCCGTTTTCTCCAAATCTATGGGTTCAGCAAAATCGCAGACGTAATCCCAGCAGCTTCTCCGCCGGTCCTGGCCAGCTCCTGACACAGAGGCGCGCGGGTCCTCGGTGAGGCCGACAGAGACCCCTGACCGAAGGCTGCTCATCCTCGGCAAAACTGAAGATGGCGCCGGCGTAAGAACAGCCCAGAAACAGACGCGCATAGTCAAAACTACTTTTCCACGGCACCCAAGCAGTTCACTACGGAAGTAAGTGTCTCCAACAGCTGGGGTGGAAATACCTGAGAGAACATCAGACACCGTGAAGCCGACTGCCAGCTAACACGCGCACACACGGGCAGTTCCGGTAGAGCCCGCGCACACACCAACCAGTGCCCGAGAGGAAGCACAGCGCCGGCGCAGCGGAAGGAGCAAGCGAGGGAGGAGCAGGGTTTGTGCGGCCGGCGCAGCGCGGCAGGCCTCGGGGCGTGCACACGGCCCACACCTACCGTGAGGGGCCCGCGGCGGACCCAGAACGTTCGGCGGAGCCGGCAGGCCTCGAGGACCTCCGCGGCAGCGCCTCTCCCTGCAGGCCTGCCCCGACCCGCCATCACCCCCAGATGCGGGCGCTGGGCAGTCCCGGGGTCCACGTCACACCGGAAGGGCTTCACCCCACCGCTGAAGGCCTCTGAGAAGTCACAGGGTGCCCAACGTGAGGGGCAGGAAGAGCGGCTGCGGCGCAGAAGATGCAGGGCTTCCTGGAGGAGGCGGCCATCGTGCGCTAACTCGTCGATTTTTCACGTCCAAGGCCGCCTGAGGGGATAGGCCCGGAGGATGCCTGGTCCTGGGGCCACTGCGTGGCCCGCAGGCAAGCAGAGGGACAAAGCACTGACCAGCTTCTGGATCCTGTCACTGACACCCCCCCCCCCCCCCCCCCCCCCCCCCACCCCCGCCCCCCCCCCCGGCCCCCCCCCCCCCCCCCCCCCCCCCCCCACACACACACACACACGGAGGCTGCCAAGCTGGAGCCGCCCTCACGCACGACGGCCCCACATGGAGACAGCCACTGCGCACGGCAGACCTGACGCGCATGCGTCCTGCGCCCTTCGCCCTCTCCCTGGCTCGCGTGGGGTTCATCAAGCGCAGTGAGTGCAGACGGGGGCTCTGCCTCACGCCTTTGTCCCTGGTCTCCCAGGGCCGCAGTCATCCGGGAGTGTGAGACGAAGCTGACTCAGCAGGACGTGGCGGACCCCGTGAGTTGGGAGAAACTCCTGGAGCACGCACGACGTCAGTGTGCTGCCGCAAGTGGCACAGACTTCCTGGGCTCCCGAGTGTCACAACAGGTGGAGCAGGCGAGGCTGGTGATCCAGGAGTGGCGGGCGGGACACCAAATAGACGGGGCGGGGCGGGGCATGGAAGAGAAAACAAGGCATCTGTACAACCTTAGGGGAGGTAAAGATTTCTTAGGCCAACAAAATCAGGAACCTTAAAAGGAAAAAAAAAAAAAAAAAAGACAATTAGACTTCATCAAATTAAAATATCTTTTCTTAGAAAAAGAAATAACCTAATAAAAATTGCGCCAAAACTTAAACACTTTACAAAGTCATGTGAATATGTCTATAAGCATTAAAAAAGAGGCTCAGAGGGGCGCCTGAGCGGCTCAGTGGGTTAAAGCCTCTGCCTTCGGCTCGGGTCATGATCCCAGGTCCTGGGATCGAGCCCCACATTGGGCACTCTGCTCAGCCGGAGGCCTGCTTCCTCCTCTCTCTCTACCTGCCTCTCTGCCTATTTGTGATCTGTGTCTGTCAAATAAACAAATAAAATCTTTAAAAAAAAAAAAAAAAAAGAGGCTCAGAATTTGCTAGTTACCATGAAGATGCTGAGGTGGTACTATCCAACCACCAGAAGGGCGAAAGAAAGAAACAAAAACCTGGCCAAGACAGAAGTTAATAGGATGGAGAGAGAGCAAATGGAATCCTCCTACATGGTGGCCAGAGTGTGAAATAACACAACCACTTAGAAATTTTGGCAATTTGCAAAAAAAAAAAAAAAAAAAAAAAAAAAAGTTAGGTATCTACCCTACAGCCCAGAAATTCCACTGTTGCATATTTCTTCAAAAGAGAGTTACATCTCTGAAGAGACCTATAGAATAATGGTCATTGCAGCTTTTTTCATAATGGCCCTAAATTAGAAAACACCAGAATGATCATTCAGTGAATAGGTTTCACATGGAATTCTACTCAGCAATGAAAAGGAATGAGCTATAACACATCATAGATGAATCTCAAAAACATTATGCCATGTGTAAGAAACCAGACACCCCCCCCAAAAAAAGAGCCTATGTTTGATTCAATTTATTAAAAATATTAGATCAGGCAAGACTAAGCTATGTTGTTAGAACAGCAACTGACGGGAGCTAGTAAATTGAATGCAAAGAGTGACAAGGTAACTTTCTGGAGTAGAAATGTTTTAGTCTTCATAGTATAGTGGCTGTGCAGGTGTACACATGTGGCGAAATTCACTGGTACAAGATGGGTATATCTTACTATATTGCAATTAGACCCTTAAACGTTATATGTATAAGAGTTAAATTATAAAAACTATTGCTTGTGCCATATTCTCTGTCTTGCAACATAAATGCAGTCAATGGCTTGAGGAGAATGGGATGCCGACCCCCTGAGTGCAAAGATATTTTGGTGTTCAGAGAAGAAGACAGTGTCTTCTGAAGACTCACATGCTACACTTTTTTAAAAAAGATTTACCTGTTTATTTTAGAGGAAGAGAGAATATGGGTAGGCGAGGGGCAGAGGGCAAGGGAGAGAGAGTTTTTTTTTTTTTAAGGATTTACTTATTTGAGAGAGAGCATGAGAGAAAGAGTGCGCACATGGGATAGTGTGTGTGTGAGAGAGAGAGATCGTGTGCACAGGCGGTGGGGGGAGGAGCGGCAGAAGGAGAGGGAGAAGCAGGACAGAGCAGCGCTGTGTTGTTCCTGACCCTGCACGCCTATCACCATGGTCCTTCTGTGATAGGAAAGATCTGTTTGCCCACTACTGTATCCATAGTTAAACCAGGGCCTGGCACTGTGTAGTCACTCAGTGCACATCCAAGTGAACTATAATTTGTTAAATATGTGTCTAAATGGGGCATTAAGCTAGTCAGTGAGAGTAGAGGCCATATTTCTCCTGGTCACTCCTGGACCCTGATGCCTGGAATCTGCATGGTTTATAGCAAATGTTCAGTGAACACAAGTGGGGAAAGAAAATGAAAACGTTATCGCTCTTACAGAAGTGTTAGCACAGGAGCAAGAGTTTGAAATTCCAGAATCTTCCTGGAATAGTTTTATATGCAGGTCAAGGGCAATTCCAACTATACGTACCTTCTTGAACAGTCCTGGAGAACGTTTTGGTGGAATCCCTGGTGGGCATATCTGAGATCAGAAGACAAGGGCAGTGATAGCTATGGCAGAAATATAGACAGCCCCCAAAACTCTCCACACACCCCACAATGAGCATTACTTGATGTTTCCTTTACAGGTATGTTGGATGCAGTAATGCCAAAGTTAGCAAGAAGCCAGCGGTGAAGAATAAGGATTATTCTCCTGAGGATGGAACAGAACTGGAGAGACAGAATGACTGGGAATTCTCTTCCCAGAGTTTACTTGTGGAAATAAACTCCTCTTGGATTCTTTGCCATGGGTTTCTACCTAGTAACTTTTGCTCTTCAAGATCCTGGCACTTTTTCTTTTAGAATGACTATGTTGCTGGGAAAACACAAAAACAAATGGCCTTGTGGTGGGTATTAAGGATGGCACGTATTGCATGGAGCACTAGGTATGGTGCATAAACAAGGAATTTTGGAACACTGAAAAAAAAATTAAATTTTTTTAAAAGGCCTTTCTAGACCTGGGGTTCTAGACTTGGCTGTACTAGGCTAAACTCAAGTTCTTCAGCAAACCAGTTAATATTCTGAGCCTTAGTCTTCTGATCAGAGGAAGGAGTATGTACACAAGCTCGTGTAACAATTTAGTATAAAAGAACAATTAGGTAGTTGATGCCATTATGGCCACTGACTTAAAAAAAGCAAGATCTGACTATATGCTGCCTATAAGAAACCCACCTGAAATACTGACATATTTAGAAGGGTTGTAAGTTAAAATTGGGCTCAAAGTAAACGAGAGAAAAAAAGCAAACTCGTGCAAAAACAGAAATAGTTGGGAGGTCTAACATAGCCCCAGGAAAGACAGTCATGAGCCTGGCCTCAGGGACCAGCAAATTCAGGCTACTTGGGAGCCCCTGGGGACTATTTCTACCTTCCTTTCTTCTGCTGCTCTCTACCTGTAGCTGTTATTAAATATGTCTTTCGCCGATGTGCAAGGAATATGGATGTTGGCAGCTCTCACTTCCCATAAAATTTATTGTAGCCTTCTTATGTGCCACGCACACTTCTAAGCATTTTACATGTATTAACTAATTAAACTTCACAACAACCCTATCACATGAATACTCTTATTGTCCCTATTTTACAGACCAGGAAACTAAGAGATAGAAAGCTTAAGCAATCTGCCCAAGGTCGCACAGATAAAAGTAATGAAACTGGGATTCCTCGCTTCATCCCCAGAGAGACACTAAATTTCTTTCTCTGACTCCAGTTTGGAAACCTTGGAGCAGGACTGTGCCCTCAAGTGAGTAATGACTACTGTGAGACTTCTCTGCATCCCACCCCCCACCAACTACTAAACCAATGTGATTAGAACAGAAGACAGAGCATTTTCTAGAAAGGAAAGGAGAGCTGGCTTACAAATCAGTACATGGCCACCACAGGGTTCTTTCAAAGCGCACCAATCAAAAGAGACCTTTTGAGATGTGCAAGTTCAGAATGGTGACGACACCTGTCTCCTTGTAACCTGCTTCTTTTCAACACTAAGATTCATTATATTTTAGAGATTTGACCTTTATGTATATGAGAAAGAAAATATAGAGATAAAGACATACTATATATTTTTATATAGAAAATATATATGTTAACTAAACTTACAAAAAAAAAAAAAGAAAAAACTCTTCGCTTCAGTTTTCATACTATGCTAGATGAAGCCACTTTGTAGAAATTGGGATTTTGCCATTTTTGAATTGGTGGTGATCTGACAGTCAGGTAGCATGGCGTTGTATTGTCGTTGTATTGTCACGGTGTATTTGCCTGTGGGTTCCCAGCTGACAGAGGCAACTTGCTATTTGTATCAGTTAGGAAAAGATAAGATTTCGTTAATAGCCTGTTAGGAAAAGATAAGCAAGATGTTGATTACCTGTTAGAGAAGTTACCACCAGAGGCTTTATTTTTTAAACTTTGTATCTAATTAAACAATCTCATTTATGCATTCTTTTCTCAGCTGAGTATATAAATCACTACTTCCCCTCAAAAGTTCTACCTTCTTTGGAAGTGTCTGTTCGTGTCTTCTGCCCATTTTTTGACATGATTATCTGTTTTGTGTGTGTTGAGTTTGAGGAGTTCTTTATAGATCTTGGAAATTAGCCCTTTGCCTGTATTGTCCTATGACCCTGCAATTGCACTACTGGGTATTTACCCCCAAAGATACAGATGTAGTGAAAAGAAGGGCCTTCTGTACCCCAGTGCTCATAATGGCAATGGCCACAGTTGCCAAACTGTGGAAAGAGCCAAGATGCCGTTCAACGGACAAATGGCTAAAGAAGTTGTGTTCCATATACACTATGAACTATTATGCCTCCATCAGAAAGGATGGACACCCAACATTTGTATCAACATGGACGTGACTGGAAGAGATTATGCTGAGTGAAATAAGTCAAGCAGAGAGAGTCAATTATCATATGATTTCACTTATTTGTGGAGCATAAGAAATAACACAGAGGACATGGGGATTTGGAGAGAAGGGAGTTGGGGGAAATCAAAGGGGGAGATGAACCATAAGAAACTGTGGACTCTGAAAAACAAACTGAGGGTTTTGGAGTAGGGAGGGTTGGGTGAACCTGGTGGTGGGTATCATGGAGGGCACGTATCGCATGGAGCAGTGGGTGTGGTGCATAAACAATGAATTCTGGAACACTGAAAAGAAATTTTTAAAAAATGAGTTAAAAAAAAAGTTCTACATTCTTCATGTTGGCTCACCCATTAGTCAGTTAAATCAAACTTCATACTTTGTATCAAATCTATTCGTTTGAATATTGCCTTCACATATGTTAGGCAGATGTAATTTCTGATCTAGATTAAAAACGGTGACAGTGACGGAATGGCATGTCATTTTGAGGAAGGAACTCATGGAGGAACTACTGCTAAGTACATGAATGGACATCTGCCACCACAGCCTCCAATCCAACCGCTGCCTGGGGTTGGGAAGCCATGCAGTAGGTGGCAAGGGTCCAGGGACAAGACAGAGGGGTTACCCAGCCGTAGAGGGGGAGCACACAGAGAGCTGGCAGGCAGTTGACAGATATTTTGAACTATGACCCAAGAGCATTTTCCATTTGTGGCACTTTCCCGCAGCCCCAAGGCTGTCCACACATCAAGACTGAGCGAGCCTCCCTTGCTTCAGGGGCAGAGACAAGATCCCAGCAAGAACAAAGGAATTAATGATCACCTTGTGACTTCCAAAGATGCTCAGAAACCCTTTTCAGAGACAAATGTTACAAAAAGCTAGAACTAAACTTTTCTAGGTGAAAAAGGGATCTGCAAATTTTAGCAAGGCTGGGCTTCTTGAAGTCTCGGTTTATAAACTAAACCGTAGGTAAAGAGGATGGGGATGAAATGTAAGTAAATTTCCCTTGCTCAAAGGAAGACCTGGAAACCCTTCCTGGCCTGGAAAAGGACATAGAAGACATTTGGGACCCAGCGTCCAACCCATGCTCATGTCTCTATGGGTGTGTGTGTGAATGGAGTTGGGGTGGCAGAAAACAGGTAAGGAACACTTCATGAGATTTGCCCCCTATTTCCTATTTGGAAATCTTGAAAGAGAACCATGCCAGAAGGACCCCCAGTCTTATAATGGGTTGAGACAGTGGCATGGAAATGGCAGCAGAATAGGTTGCAGACAGAAAAGACCTAAGATAGCATGCCCCTAGAACGGGCACCCTGCCTTCAGGGAAATGCTGATATTCCTGCATGCCCAGTGGGGTCACAGGACAGTAAAGGGGCTGGGCCTTAGAAGGTACCTGGGGCTGGTGAGAAGACGGTGCTGGTGAGAAGGGTACAGCAGGGACAGGGACCTGAGCAGCAGGTGCCAGCATCTCCCTGAGGCCTGGTGGGACTGGGGAGGTCCGTGGCAATTGCAATAGGACTAGAGATGCCTTTGCAAGGATCAAGCATGAGTCCCACCAGTGGGGCCAGTAGGACCCAGGTGACCGCACCAAGACTGGACACCCCCTGCACAGAGACACCATCCTGGGAGATTGGGGGAAAGACAGAAGAGAAATTACATAGAATCTGACCTTGAGTTTGATTGAGTTTAAAGCCTGGATTAACTGAAAATCCTGGACATCGAACCCGAGAGAAGCCAGATCTCCTTGAACAGGCAGAATTAAATGGGGACTTCAGACCTAAGTAGACTTCATGTTCAGAAAATAAAGTTCTGTATGTGTGTGATAATTCACACAGTAATTCACTAGCAGAATCACAAGACGTTGGAGACTGTGGTCCCAAATTGTTCTTAACATCAGATCCAACCCAATACTGTACAGACACTCTAAGACATCTTCTCACTTTCAAGACAGCAGCCAAGGGCAAACTCTCTTATTTAAAAAAAGTCCCTGGAGGAAAAATCTTATTTAGGACTAGATATCTCTATTCACTCTTTAAGAAGCTTATTACTTATCTCAGTCTGGAGGCATGCCATTAACTGCCAGAGTGCTCATTCTTTGAAAGTGCAGGTAATAAATTTTAAACTATTTTTCTCATATAATGGAGTGTGACTATTTTTTCTTCTGTGATTTTTGAGTTCTAGACATGCTCTTTATTTCTAAGGAGAGACATGGGCTCTCCAACCACAGGCCAGAACATGAGGAGTGGGAAGGAAACTGGGAGTGAGCTGATAACAGGGCTTTCGCAGGATTATGTGTCCCCGATGTTACTTTCTTATTTACCACGTGGGTTTAGAAGAAGAGAAGTAGGGGAAGTGGAAGTGCTCCCCTCTGCACCTGAGGATTTAAGATGGGCCCATTTGGGGGCACCTGCATGGCTCCGTTGGTTAAGTGTCCCACTCTTGGTTTCATTCAGCTCCAGTCGTGGTCTCGGGGCGGTGAAATCAAGCCCCACATCGGGCTGCATGCTCAGTGAAGAGTCTGCTCCAGATTCTCTCTCCCTGCCCTTCTTACTCTCCCTCCCACTCCACTCCTCCCCCTGTTTTGTCTTTCTCTCTAAAATCAATAAAAATAAAAGCTTAATTTTATTTTTGGCTCAGTCAGTTAAGTGTCTGCCTTTGGCTCAGGGTCCTGGGATCAAGCCCCACATCGGGCTCCCTGCTCAGGGGAGTCTGCTTCTCCCTCTCCCTCTGCCCTTCCCTTGCTTGTGCTCTCACTCTCTCAAATAAATGAATAAATTTGGGCCCCTTTTATCCTGTGTGGAGAGGAGTAGCTCAGCTCAGGGTCACCCTTACAGTGTGACCTTCTCTGGCACCTCGGAGGCCAGCTGAGTGTCCTTCCTCCTTCTGTGTCATCCTGTTGTGATGCCATATTTTCCTGTTCATTTGTCTGTCTGCTCTTCTAGTAGGCACAGTAATGTCTGGTTTAATAACCTTTGATAATAATACCAGTGCCTCGTACAGTGCACAAAATGCTGTCAGGGCTTAAGCAATGTGAACAGTATCGAGAAAGGGGGGGATAAAGGAATGGAGGGAGGAACAGAGGAAGGAAAAAGGAAGGGGAAGAGGACAGAAGGAAGGGGAACAAAAGATGACAATCATAAAAGACAAATAAAAGACTACAAGAGGACATAGAAAAGTTGCAGTGTGAGCTTGAGGGCACTTTGCCAGCTGGATCGTGAGACTTGGTTCTGGCCTGACGTCTACTTGGAATTCTCCTATCCCAGGAAGCCAGGACCTCTACGTGCTAACCTTGCTAAAATTCTCTTTTGCTCCGCACTTTGCCGAAGTTGAATGGGACAACATCCGTTCTTGTTTTTTTGTTTTTTCTGCTGCCTCCCTCCCCCACCCCGGGTGGCGTTTTCCATAGTGGAGTTATTCTGGGTCCCAAGAGCAGCAAAATCAATGTCTGCCCGATCTGTATGACCTTGCCTGTGAAGGTGAGCTTTTTTTAGACGGAGCAAGTACAAAGGGAGAGTACGCCATGGACAATTTGGCCTGCTAAATATAGAGTGGCACTTTTAAAAATGCAATCTTGGCTGCTCCGAGTGTCTCAAAAGACCTGCCAGTCACTGCCAAGGACAAAGGACCAGCTCTTCCAGATGGCAGGGGGATTGAAGGACCTATATGGAATCAAAACAGATCAGTAGTAACATATCCATGGAAAATGATCACAGCTGATTATGGACATGGCATCTCCGTGCATCACTGCCCCACACGCCACCATGTAACCAGTTTCACTGCAGCTCTCAAGGAAGGCTGGCGAGGCGAACCTGGCTTTATGAACAAAGTAAGCCTGTGTCATGGTGTCACCGAGCATATGAAGGCATCTCAAGGGAGGGGGTATCGCTAAGAGGAGAGAAATGACCACAGAAAATAAGGACGCTATCACAAAATGATGGGTCATAGCAAAGGAAGGGCAGATGATTCCTAATGACATTCAGTTGCCTGGAATCTGGAAAGAGGATTCGTCGCTGGGCATGGTTGCCTGGGGCCATCCCACATCACTCCACATGGTCCATTTGGGTAACTGCAGAAACTGGAAATGGACAGGGAGTTACTTGTCTCCAATTTGCAGCTTTTGCCTCCCAGCTTATCACAGACCTCTACCCCCCAAAAGCTGGGGAAAACCAGTGGCTGAGTAGAAGCCAAGGGGGTGAGCTTCCTCGGTTGGGCATGAGGACAAAAGGAATAACATGACTGGGAACTGGGCCGTGTCCAAGCATTGTTACCAAGTTAGACAAAGCTTCTTATCCTAAAAGTAAAAGGTGATTGCTACATGCTTCTCTGCTTGCCTCATGGTACTAAATGCTCTGTGAGTCAAATAGAAACAGAGCTAGGAAAGGCAGGGGCTCACTACACCTGAGCCCTGGTATCTGGGGGCCTCGGTTGAACCCCATGTCCACCACACATCATCAGGATGACGTTGGGCAAGTTACTTAACCTCCACGCAATAGAAGACACCATAACAATGCTCGTTCCTAGAGTTGTTCTAAGGATTAAGCAAATTAATAGCATGTAAATTGTTCAGAAACTGCCCAGCATATAGTATTATGGGATAGTGGATCCACAGTGGTTGTTATGAGTACAGAGAACACAGGGGAATTTGAAGACCTTAGCTGTGCACAGCCCTATGGAAAGACAGGCACACAGGTAAATGGCATTTTGAGCAGTGCCCCATGACCAGAGGGGCCCTGGCTTCCCCCCAGGCAGGCTCTACCAGACTCTGAGGGGCACCCAGCTCCTGGGCATGCTTGGCAAACCATTCCTCTTCTCTGCATGAACAGAACAGACTGTCCCAGGTACTGAACCATAACTTGCTATGAGCCGCTTCCTTCCTCCTAGAGAATGTCAAGGTGCTGGTGACAAGCAAGCTTGAGGATGTCGGTGTGTAGGAGCCTAATGACTTCCCATGAAGGAATGGGGGCTGGTACCTGCCGGGTTTCTTCTGACTATGGACCAAGCATCAGAAATTCTGAGTAGTTTTCACAAGCACGCCACAAGTGCTTCCCTTGTAGCATCAGAACCTTGATGACAGCAGATCAGAGGGGCCCTTGGGATGTAGGGCCTGGCTATGCAGATGGACCCTTAGCTAGATCACTGTGCACACAGCCAGGCAGACAGCACTGAGAGGCTCCATGTCACATTCAAGGGGCTGGTTGATTTTGTCCTTAGCTCTGTGCCTTCCAGAAAGAAAATCAGAGCAAAGGAGAGAGTTAATGATCCCTTCAAGGGGAGAGACTCTTTTTGCTCCAGGAAACCAGGTCTAGAAAGGTAGGATAGAGAGCCTGAACAGAAGGACAAATGCACGAACTCAGAGGACATCCATTCCTTCACTCAACAAATGCATTAAGCGCTGATGATTCAAGAGGCACAGGGATAGGTACTCTGGTGCTTTGGATTTTCTTTGGCAAGATACTGAACATCTAACAATAGTCACCAACAAAGGCCAGCCAGCAGTCAAGTGTTATTGGAGCCATTTTTGTTCACTGATGGAGGGGACCGCTCCCAGCTTCTGTGATGGTATCTCTGGGGAAGGCTTCTTGGGAATGGTTCTTTAGTTCATGAAATTTCCATTTTATGGGCTTGTTTGCTTAGAAAGAAATCTGCATACCAAAGCCCAGGAGGCATCCCAGCCAGACTGAGTGAGCCGCTGAGAGCAGACTCGAAGTCATCCTGTTGACCAAGCAATATCTCCTGCGATCCTAGAAAAGAGGAGAGGGGTCCTCAACATTGTTTAGAAACAAATTATTATGACCTCCTCCTGTGACAAGAAATGTCGACTCTCCAGCAAGCTCAATAATTAGGGAAAATGGAAGATAAGCAAAGGAGCCACACACCAAGGTAAAATAAGATACCTTATTTTAAAAATTAAATTGTGTTTGTCTCCCTTTACCTGCTCCCTCCTCCCCTTATCAAGTAAGCAGCCAGGCTTTGGAATGTCTTGCCTCAAGAAAGCCTGATCCAAAATGCTTTAGAGAACCAAAGTAACATGAAAGAGACAGGGAGCACTGCAGGTCCCTTGATCAGTGAGGACCATCATCAGGGGAAAATGGGAAAATGGGATTCTGTTAAGGGGCTCCCGCTGTTGCCAGAGTCTCCACCCCTTGGAGTCTGGCTAGGAAGTGGGCAGAGCATCTGAGTAAGAAGGAACCGTGTGGAGAGGATCAAGGGTGGGGCATCTCCTCCTCCAGTCTCCTCCATGTGGGAGGTGGCTGTCCTAGAAGTCAAAGGTCATCCATGTTGCAGCCTGTGTCAGACTTTTCTTCTCCTTAAGGCTCTTTTGGTTGTATATATACAATTTGTTTACCCACTCATCGTTGGTGGACATCTGAGCCATGGCCATCTTGGGCTACTGTGAATAATACTAAGAACCTGAGCACTCAAATATCTTTTTGAGACCTTGCTTTCAGTTCTTTTGGCTATATATCCAGAAATGGAACTGCTGGATCATATCATCTATGTTTCATTTTTTTGAGGGAGCACCCTACCGCTTTACACAGCAGCGGCACCATTTACCTCCCCAGCAACAGTACTCAAGCATGCCTATTTCTGCGCATCCTCGCCAGCACTTGTTTTCTGCTTTTTTCATAGTAGACGTTCCAATGGGTGTGAGGTGCTACCTTACTGTAGTTTTAACTGGCATTTTCCTGTTGATGAGTGATGTTGAGCATTTTTTCTTGTGTGTGTGTGTATTTTTTTTTTTTTTTTTTTTGGCCATCTGCATATCTTCTTTGGAGAAATGTCTGTTCAAGTCCTACGCCCATTATTTAATGGGGTTGTTTTTGTTGTCGTTTTTGGGTAACATATTTTCTTTCTGCTTTGTCTGAGGTTTTTATCAAAGAGTACGCTATTTGCAAAATCATCCCTCTCTCCTTCTCATGCTTCCTTCTATCATAAGCTAAAACACCTTTGCCCTCAAGTGTCCTAAGTGTCCTCAACTGCTCTTCTCAAGCACTTTCTTTATGCATTATATAAATAAAGCCATTCGTGGCCCCAGTCACCAGCTATTTATTTATAAATAAAAATGTTTGTTTGTTTGTTTGTTTTAGTGTTGGGGGAGGGGCAAAGGGAGAAGGAGAATCTGAAGCAACCCCCACACTCTGCACAGCGCCCCACGTGGGGCTCCATTTCAAGACACAGAGATAGTGTCCTGAGCCAAAATCAAGGTTCAGATGCAGAACTGCCTGCAGTTCTGCCTGAGCGCCTGCCCCCCAGGCGCTCAGATAAAACAAGCTTTTTAGATCTGTCTGACATGCCTGCGTCCTCACAGGGACACGCCGTTAAGATTAAAACGGTAACCCTACCACAACGACTTTTTTTTCCCTGAGAACAATAAAAGCAACACAGACGTTAAGGAATGAATCTAGCTTCACCTCACTTCACTTCACTGGAAGAGTGGTGCCATCATCTAAGTCCTGGTGCATACGCAGCTCACGGGCCCCACTAACGTGCTGAGGGAAGCTGCACCCACAGTCCCCCCCCCCCCCCCCGCAATCCAGGCTGCGCACAGGCTGACCTGGGCTGTGTACGCCATTATCACCCATGGGTCTCCATCAGCGGGCTCTTGAGGGAAATGGTTCTCTAGAAAAGAACACAGCAAACCACTGCCTGATCCCAGCCTTACTCTCCTGCAAGCCCGACAGAAAGGACCAAATGACAGGCTTGCTGTCTACCCAGCTGGGAAGGAAAGAGCTCAATAAGGCTGTGTACCCAGCTCAGCTTTGAGATGAAAAAGCACCTTGTACTGAGAAATTTCTATTCCTTTAACAGAGAATCTACAAAGTATATGGATTCTATATAAGTTAAAAAGAATCATTTCCGTGCTGAAGACACACCGCTCCAATATTGTCATATGGGAGACATCCCCACTCCCCATCTCTCTGAAATATTTACTCAGCTTTCCTCTCCGGTTGCCTGACGATCCCCTCATTAGTGTCATCTCCATGAAATAAAAGACATCATAACTTTGGAAAGTACCAATCTTACTGCCTCCTCAAGCTGATTTTGTGGCTCCCCTCGCTGGTCTCATAATTCTCTGTGGACGCCTCTGTCACCACACATTGTGTGTGCTTCCCCCTTGCATCCCTTCAGGGCAGTAACTGAGTTATTTTATTTTATTTTAGACTCAGAGTGGCTGGTTCATAGTGGTGCTCAAAACGGTGCTCAAAAGTACTTGTCCTGTGAATAAGTAGGTGGGTGAGTGAAAGCAATATTCACCATTATGTCAACGCATATCAAATGCATTCACCCGTCCCGGGGTTTCTGGTGAGAGATGGAGAGATCTGGGGTCAGAGACACGGGTGCTCACTAAGACAGAGCCCAGCTTTTTACTTCGGAATCTAAGTTGCTGCCCCCTTGGGGGACTTCTCCCCAGCAACACTATGGCTAAGCTGCTGTGCATTTACAGTCTGACCCCGTTTCTGCTCAATTAGCACATGTCTTATTAAAATAAAATGAGATAGATGGTTCTGGAACACATGGAAGAATGGGATCAGCTTCTCAGTTGCAAGCAGTGAGATGAAGGCATGTGGAGGAGAAATGTTCTCCTTGACAGATACTCAAAGTAATTAGGAGCAGGAGTGCGTGGGGAGGTGTCAATCACCTGATGCATGTGATAAGCACATCCTTTTTCCAGGAGCTTTTGAAAAGCTTTTGCCCAAGCACAGGATATGAGGAATATGGAGCATTTGTGTTAAAAAGACTTGTAGGTTAAACCTTTGAACAACTAACAATAGCAGAAATAACAGTTACCAACTTTCTGAATATGAACATGTGTGGGTAATGGAAGGTATAAGAGATTATCAGGGATTGGGGGTGGGTTGGGGAGGGTCCAGTCCGAGAATCACTCCACGGTACCTGTAGAAACTGCATATAGGGATTAAACAAAGTATTATCAAAACGTCTCCATCTCTGAGAGTCGGGGAGTGATATTCTAGATATAAAGCTCATAAATAAAATTCTAATACCTGTGCAGATTCACAGAGCTTTTCCTCCCATCTCTACTACCATATCATTACCCATTTATGTCGAGGCCATTCCTGAACAGAGCTGCTGCTGTATTTTCAGGGTGGTAACCTACTTTAAAATTCTTTAGAATGAACATGTGATATGTGTGCAAACTAGCTTTCCTCTGGGTCTGAAGAATTAACTCAGTTAACGTGCAAGGCACCCTAACCAGGCTTAACATTCACTCGTTCCTTCAAATATCAAACGTGGACTGAGTGCACAAAAGTCACTTAGACACTATTCTATGAACTGGAGATAGACTAATGCACAAAACAAGTTAAAACACCTGCCTCGAGAAAGCCCACAATCTGGTTGCAATGAATGGTGACTCTAGGTGCTAACTTAGGTACTTCCAATATGGCTGTAGAAATCATATTCAAGGGGCGCATGCGTGGCTCCATCGGTTAAACATTCAGCTCTTGATTTCAGCTGAGGTCATGATCTCGAGGTCAAGAGCTCGAGCCCTGCGTCGGTCTCTGCACAGAGCATGCAGCCAGCTTAATATTCTCTCTCTCCACCTCCCTCTGCCCACGCCCTGCACTAGGTGCATATTCTCTCTCTCAAATTAAAAAAAAAAAAAAAATCATATTTAGGGATTTGATCATTTGAAGAAAGGATTTCAGGAATAGTTTCTCTATGCATGTACAGGAGGTGCTGAAAATATTTGGGGGATCTAAAAAGTTTCTCCACATCCTGCCTGTACAGAAGAACAAGTCTAAAGGGGAGGCAGGCCCTCCAGCCAACCGTGTTCAGGGCAGGGATGGAAATCGGTGCTCCCCACTTCTCGAAGGATGTTTGCACCTGATCTGAGCATAAAGCTGGCTGACCCTGCCTTCGGAGTATTGTTGCCTCCCCCTCAGGGAGAATAATTTATGCAAGTGCCTACAGAGTGCCTGGAAACAGAGGAGGGCTTCGCTGAATTTACAAGAAATGTCGTTGGATGCTTCTGCCACTGCTTGCTAAAAAATGTTGGCAATTTGGGCATACTTGGGTTGAGTATTTATCATTAAAACCTACTGCTCGAAAACAACATTACTGGAGAAGATGTGTTTAAATACTACCTTTCGCCCTTCGCTGGAGGATCCCAGTATTTAACAGAGGGACCAGCCAACCCTTGACTTAACGCATTCCTCACAGCACCACGCTTTCTTCCTATGCAGAACTTTGGTCTTCAACATGGCTCTGCCTGGGACCCCAAGCCTTTCTCTCTGGTGGGAACCAAGGGGTTAGTGAGATCGGCTGATGCTTATTGACTCTATCCAAGCCTCACACTTTCACAGTTTGAGCTGCTGGGGCTGAGCCCATTGGACCAGATTTCAGGCACTGAGGAGACACTGGATCTGAGCTAAAATTGGCTGGGCACCTAGGCTCTTCTTTTCTTTTCTTTTCTTTTTTTTTTTTTTTTTTTAATTTTTCTCTAAAGACACAACCTAGGACTGTCTACTCCCTTAGGTCACCGTAAAACTGCCCCCTTCTTTTCTGGCAGGTCCTTCACACCCACACCACTATGCCACCCCCAGCCCTTCCATCTGCCAACCATACAGTCTGTGACACCAGCTGGAAGTCTCACACTTTAACTCCATCGGACACCCTGTACCGAAGCATGGCATCAGATCCCACAGGGAGGGGCTCAGTCCCACAAGACTGCCCTCCTCTCTCCCTCCTCAGACACCGATTGCAAGTCCAGGTTGTCACTTGTGCTTCTGACCAATCAGCTTTCAATCGGAGATTCCCACCACACCCTCCTCAGGTTCCACTGATTTGCTAGAGCAGCTCACATACTCCAGAAAACTATTAACTTCATGTTTACCAGTTTATTACAAAAGGATGTGGTAAAGGCTAGAGATGAGTGTCCAGATGGAAGAGATACAGAGGGCAGAGTATGTGGGGAAGGAGTCAGGACACATAATTCTCCCCATACCCCCCAAGGGGTTGCCTACTAGGAAACTCTCCAAACTCTGTACTCTTGGGAATTTGGGGGAGGGTTCCTCAGGTAGGCATCATAGATCCTCAGCTCCATTTCCAGCCCCTCTCCCCTCTCTGGAGGATGGAAGGTTTGGGAGATGAAAATTCCAAGCTTCTCATCATAGCTTGGTCTTTCTGGTGACCAGTCCTATCCCAGAGCCCACCCAGAGTCCCCTTCATTAGAACAAAGACACTGCTGTCCCCCAAGAAATCCCGAGGGATTTAGGAAATCTGTCAGAAGTCTGGGTCAAAGACCAAAGATTACAAGACCAGTGCTCTAACCCCTGAGCTATGGAGCCAAGACCAAAGATTAGAGCAAAAGCTGCTCTTAGTGCTTTTATCGCTTAAGAAATTACCAGGGTCTCAAGAGCTGCATGCTAGGAACCAGAGGCAGAAACCAATATATATTTTTTCTATTATTTTATAAGTGCCATGTTCTCACTTTACGGAAAATGACCGTCTTTAACCCAACCTTCCCACAAACCCACGTAATTTCCTATTAGTAGCATTTACAGAGTGTTATTTTTTCCTTTGCATAGAATATCCTCCTAAATGTTATAATAAATCATCATGAATGATGACAACTCATCATTGGTGACTGAGTCGTGGAGTCACTTGGTAGGGATGGGAGTGCCCAGCAGCAGATCCCCTGGATCACCGTAGGGATACACAGCTTCCTGGGAAAGAGACAGCCTTCCGAGACTGGAGCCTAACTGGTGGGAACACGCACATCCTGACATCATCGTGGAGGTGCAGGTTGTGATTCCGGAGATGGGAATCTTAACCACCCTGTGCTAAACAGGCTCACGAGACTTCTTGATCAATGTTGTGAATCCACAACATTTACAGCATTTCCTCGCATAGTCTGTACAACGTAAATGCCATCAAAGCTTTACTAGCTGATGTTTCTATCTTGTCTGTGTTCTTTGGAATTGTTTCAGTATGACTCTCATTAGGCCTAGAGAGTGACCCATATCCATGTAGGTACTCACAATGAGCACGGGGTTGGGAGGCAGGCTATGATGGGGAAGGGTGGGCAGTGGAAGAAGCACTTCCTGTCAAATGATGCCAACAATTCTATCCTGAATCTTCCCAGAGAGGGTGGGCCTCTATGAATGAGAAAGAACGGAGCTGGTTCACAGTGGAGACTCACTTTCCCGCAGATAGCCCTGATGTGGCTGGACATACCAGATGGCCAGAGCCTGATAACACTGAATATTCATATCATATATCTAGCATCCTTTGCTGTAAATGAAGGACACGAAGACCCTGGGAGAGCATGGAGCCATAAAATAGGATGATCTCCATCTTTAGTTGTTGCATCGAAAGCTACCCAGTCCACCCACATTGGACAGTCACATCAGTAAAAATTAAATTCTACTGTGGCAAACCTCTGGCGTTTGGGGTTTCTTTGTTTGTAGAGAAACTTGAATTATCTGAGCCAATACAGGAAACTAGCAAACCCTTGTCTTCATAAGCTTAACAAGTTCTTACTGTTTTTCCATACCTGATCATTGGGGTTGGAAGGTTGGGGGCCAGGAGGAAAGAAAGGATTTTATTATATTATTTCAAATGACACCTTTGCCAGATAACTCAAACATTAAGTACGTGACTGTAGATCTCCTCAGCATGCTGTGTGATCGGCCAGAATATAGAAAATACAAGGCACTGTCAAAATTGGTCTATTATGTTGAAAGCACATTGACATACGAGCTAAAAAATATTTATGTCAAACAATTTCAGCCTATGTAATATCCTTCACAAATCAAGGGTAATTTCTAGAATAGCATAGTTATAGGACTCATAGATTGTATTTTGCTGCCAGCATATGATTCACTTCCTAAGCAGGTGACAGAATTTCTATTCATCACAGTCTACCACATGAAAATAACAGAATAAACTCTACAGAGAAATTTAGAAATAGGACATAATTAACTATTATATAACTCATGCAATAAAATAATAATGAATGCAATCAAGCATAATTTTGATCATTTGAAGAAAAGGCAATTGAGAGCCAAAATGGTTAATAATCCTCCTTAAAGAAACTCTCCTTAAAAACAAGCATCCTAGTGCTTGAGGAAAACAGAGTAAGGACGTTATTGAAAATATATTATTGCTGGGGACAAATATGGAAAGTGAAGAATGTTAAGAGTAGAATGATTGACAATCAGCCTGTTTTCCTTTCCCTCCTTGACTCTGTTATAGGAACGGGGATCCAGGATGATGGAGTCTATTTTAGGAAGTGGGGAGGATGGTGGCCAAGGTCAAGTGTTCTGGAGGCAGACCGCCCTGGTTTCCATTACCTACTAATTAGATAGCCTTGAGTGGCTTCATGCTCTCCTTGCTAAGTTGCATTTTCCTCATCCATAAAATAAGAACCATCAGAGTACGTATCTCACAGGTCTGTTGTAAACATTAAGTAAGATAGAATTTTAAAAGGAATTCCATAGCAAATCAGCAAAAAGTGAACTCAGAAAGAAATCAACATACATACAAATCCTGGAGACTTGTAGTGCCCTGGGATCCACAGCAATGAGTCAACACTAGACTAATCTGAATACTGAAGATGAAGGTTGTAGCACTTAGGGCTTCTGAACATTGCAAAGCAGTATTCCCCCTTTGTCTTGCTCTTTAGTGTTGCTGTGTTAACTCCCTTTATTATGAATGAGAAAACAAAGTCTTAGGCAAGTTAAGTGACTCCACAGATCCCAAGTCTTCTTAATAGCACAGGATTAGAAACCAGCTCTGCCAGTTCCTATTATCCTTAGCAACACTAACAGGAAGTATAATTTTGTGTGGTTAGCCACACAAAGATTGTGTCACTGCAGAAATTCAGTAAAGCACCCATACTACACACTCCAGGAATAAGGCAAAGCTCATATACACAGGTTTTGGGGGGCTGGTGCTTTGGAAAGGATGTGGGCATAGAGCCTTAGAGTCTAGAGATTTTTCTCGGATGTCATTACTTAGACAAGATTGATGGAACCACTGGTCATGGGATTGAGCTCAATCTCCTGGAGGACTTTCAAACTTCTAATCACCTGCCTGATCTTTCCGGTGACCAAACTGCACCATGATCCTCTTTGGGGCCCGTCTCCAGTCAGGTCATGAGTGTAACAAGGATACTTCCACGACTCAGAAAATTCTAGAGATTTTGAAACTGGGTCAGAACCAGAGACAAAGACTGCACACATCCATTGTCACAGCACACTGGATTACTTTGGCCAACTGATGATTGCTCCTCCATATAATTCCCTCTCCAAGGCTAACACCTCAAGTACCCTGAAGGAAATTAACTACTGATAAAGTCAAAGGAATTATGGCCCCTGATCAGCCTTTTTAAAGAAACTTTTGACATTCATCACTTCATCTGTACTGACTACAGAGGGTCCGTCATTTCAGAGGCCCATCTGAGCCCTTGAGAAGAGCTCTCAGTAACAATTCTCTCTACTCAGACTGGACAGTTGGTTTCCTTGGAGTCAGCTTTCCAAGGGCAGCCCTGCCAGGTAATCCCAAAGCACAGACACACCATGGTAGATGGATTTTATGTCCTTCATTACTCTAGTTTGTATTTTCCAAATTTTCAGTAATAGACACAAATGATTTTATAAACAGGAAATAACCCAGTAAACAAAAGAGGAATAGCTCATACTAAGGTATAAGCTTCCATACAATGATACTATGTAGCAATTATGAAGAAAGCAAAGAAGTCCAAGATATAGTTTTACATAAAAATGTCAAGCCCATATATTAATATTATTAGCTTTAAAATATATATTTATCCTTACACATACATATAGAAATCTACATCTCTATATTTATCTATTTATATACTTATATACACAAATAAAAGCTATCTTTACAGATATATACACAAATATATATCTAACCATTACATATGTACACATATATATTATATATATAAAGGTTAATAATGATGCTTTTGGTAAGTGATCTTGAGAGAGCTGGAAGCATGGAGAAGGATTTGGGCTTTTCACAATATACCTCTCTATAGGTTTAGTTTTTAATATATATGCAAATATGCCTTTTCATAAAGTTTTCTGTGGATCAACAGTCAACGGTAGGCAAACTTATGAAGAGGACAGAATTTAACTTGCTTAGTTTGAGGACCTCAAAGGGGCTTAGTAAAGTCATATTTTGCAATAAGAAGCAGGAGAATAAGAAAAAGGAAGAACTCAGGTAAGGGCAGGAAGAAGGGAGAGGAATGGAGGGAGGTTTGGAGGGAGAAGCAGCGGGCATTCCTTGACTGAGTGTGTAAAGTACACCTGACACTAAGCATTAGCGTTGCCCTCTAAAGATTTTATTTATTTATTTTTACTAGAGAGAGAGAGAACATGTACAAGTAGAGGAAGCAGCAGAGAGAGAGGGAGAAGTAGACTCACCACTGAGCAGGAAGCCCTATGTGGGACTCGATCCCAGGACCCAGGGATCATGACCTGAGCCAAAGGCAGATGCTTAACAGACTGAGCCACCCAGGCACCCAGCGTCAGCCCCGCCCAAACCAGTCTACCTCCCTGAACATTATGCAGAAGTCACTAAGATCATTTTTTTGCAACAAGTATTTTGTAGTCAGGGAGACCAAGAAGTTACTAATCACTGTATAAAAACTTCTCCTCTTTTTCTCTTTTTCAAAATCTTTAAATCCATTAGCATAGTAACATGGATTGAATCATAATGCAACCGCGAAATCTGGGGTCACAGAATGAAAGGTGGTTTAATATTGCCCCCTGGGCAGAGAATTTTGTCTTGATTAAAAGCTGGTGATTTAAAGTTAGTTTTAACCTTAGAGGATTATTGTTATAGAGCTTCAGAACAGATAAATGTTCTTCAGTATTAAATGTTTTAAAGCATTATACCCAATTTTTATATAGAAGACTGACCTTTGTACCCATCACCAATAAAGTGAAAATCTTTACAGGTCCCCCAAAACAACTGTCTCCCTCCAAGAAAATTGGAGGACAATTTCACTTGATAGTAACAATTCTGAGAAGATGTCAGACGATTTCTTTAAAACCTACATCAGACGAAAAATTTTTTTTTTTAATCATGGGCGTTAATCTGAGTTTAAGACATGTCGAGGGTGGGGAGAAAGATTAACATTTGTTGCAACTGTTAAAAAAAATCTGTTTTTTCAAAGAACGGAACAACAGACACTTGAAAGAAGACAAAATGAATACTTACAAAGAAATAAAGGAACTATAAGCCTCATTAATTCACAAATCTAAGGAAGTATAATAAGTAAGTTACATATTGAGGGAATAACACAGTTTGTCAGAACTGTTTTTAACCTCCAAGATGATGGACAGAAAACAGACAGTGAATAATACAATGGTAAAGCCCGACTTTAGAGATTCAGAGATTCTGGGCTGAATGAAGAGTAAGAGGCTGATACTAAGTTGCTAGTTGACCCTACTCCACATCCTCCTGATGGGTCATTCATAGGAAGAGCTCTTTCTTATTCTTACTTATTCTTTCTTATTCTTATTCTTATTCTGAGCAAGGTGTTCATTTCTGGGTTTATGGAAATGAAAACATTGTAACTCTTCAAGGAGCTCAAGAGTGAAATGAGAAGGACAACTAAGGATTTCCATTTCATTGTGGGCTTGTTCTGGTCAGTGTTTGGCAGCAGACGACAGAATCCACTAGAGCTACCTTAAGCAGGAAGAGATCTATTGGGGGGCGTTCACAGTCTACACAACCGGAGATGAGTAGAATCTAGTGGAGCTTCTATGAAGACAGTCCCCTGCCATATCAGGAAGCTGCAGAACCAGGAAGCCCTTTGAGGAATTGAGGAATTGGGAGCTCCCAACCACTCAACCTCCACCCGCTCTGACAAAATGCATATTCTGAATCTTGCTGTTGCACCCATATACGTTCTGGAACTGGGGCTCGCTTCTCTCCATGAAGGCTTTGCGGAACATTTCAGGTCTGAAATAGGATATGACAAGAGAGAGAAAGTGTGCCCTACTCTCTTGGGGAGATGGTAGACATATATGTCTTGATATTCTTTTCTCCAGGCTTTGGTCAGTAGTGTGTGTGTGTGTGTGTGTGTGTGTGTGTGTGTGTGTGTGGTGAAAGTTTTAGAATGATCAGATCAGTCTACATTTAAAATAAAGTTAAAAATTTTTATTACCACTTGGTAAGTAAAGCCCAGTAGGAAGACCAAATTTTATAGAGTCTGCCTATCTAAATCAGAGCCTTGGTGTAATGATGACCTCATACAAATGTCAGAATATCTTTTCTTCCCAGTGCCTGGCTCAGAGGGAATGCTCAAGAAGGCATTTTAAGGTGCCTCCCACATGTATGGGCCATCAAATGCAGTTCATTTTAGAAGTGAGTGAGTCCTTAGTCCCTGGGCTTATCTGCAAAGAGTAAGATAATTTTTTTTTTTTTTTTGGCTTAGTGAATGCATTAGTCCAGGTGCTGGAGAAGTCAATGCCAAGATGGGATTAAACATTAAGGACTTTATTAGGGCCACACCCATGAGAGGAAATGGGGAGGGAGCCCTGAAAGTCTAGGAAGGCTGTTTGACAACAGTGAATCCAACAGAGTGAAGCAGAGAAGAAGGGAAGGTGCCCAGTGCATTTAAGGAAGGTTCAGTGCGCTACTGGAGGTCCTCAAGCCAAATCAGTATCTGGGATGTCTTGGCTCCTGGGAATGGGCCTGCTTGGTTATTCTGGGGGCTCCAGTGACTGGCTGAATCGGCAGCTTCAGGGCAAATGCAGTTGTAGATTTCAGGGCAAGAGCAGCTGGGAGCTTTGATCCGTTAAAGCCCCAATGGTCAGAGATCTGTGAGATGCTTTCTGATGATCCATACTGTATATAATCTCTCTGCCTCAACAGGTAGCACCAACAATTCCTGTAGCATGGCTTTGCCAGGTATGACTATCTTATAAATATATTGTACTGAAGGTTGATAAAGGGGAGACATTTCTTAGGAAGATTGGTACTATTTTAATATACTCTCTAATCCTCCTGTGTTAACTGTTCTGTCCGAGCCCAGCCCGTAGAGCGCCTCAAATTTACCTTCTGTTGAGTAGTTCGACATTCTGATGCCAGTCTTCTTTTTAAGTCCAAGGTTCACTTCCTCAATTTATTTAATAAGCATCTCACATATTGTCTTACCCCTGATTAAGTACTTTTCATGTTTCTCACACAAACATGAAAATATGCAATTTCTCTCATATCCATAAGTATTTTTCCATGAGGAGAAAGGGTAGGAGAAGCAGGAATAATTCGTTGAGACAAATCACCAGGATACCTCAAGTTCCTCATCTCTAAAATGAGGGACAGAACATCTGCTTTGTCATATTACAGGAATGATTCATTTTGTATTAGTCAGAATGAGATACCAGAAACCACCTCAGGTCTTTTCACTGAAAGGGGTTTAATACAGGGAACACAGTGCTTACAGTATTACTGGAAGGAGCCTCCGGACAAAGAGCTGGTAGTCCTCCCTGGTAGCTTCAGGATGACCCCACCTCGCTATAATCAGGGGACAGATCAGAAACAGCCTGTGCAGGGGCTGTTGGCGCCAAGTGACACGGGACTCGTGGGTCACAAAGGGATGACTGGGTTTCTTCTGCTGAACTGCACTCTGAATTCATGTTTTGCACAGGAAATAGTTAATGTTCATAAGGAAAGTACCAACTCTGGGGGACTTCATTTTTTTAAAAGATTTTATTTATTAATTAGAGAGAGAGCAGAGAGCACAAGAAGGGGAGGGAGCAGTAGGCAGAGGGAGAAGCAGACTCCCCACTGAGCAGGGAGTCTGATGCAGGCTGGATCCCAGGATCCTGGGATCATAACCTGAAGCTGACGCTTCACCTGGTGACGCACACCAGGTGCCCCTTGAGGCTTCATTTAAATGTGTTTGCTTTTTCAGATTGTGGGAAATTTCTAGATCCCTCATGAACCTTAAGACACCAAGCTTATAATATCGAGGCACAATCATTTCGGAATTTTCAACGTCAGTGAATTTGGTTTGAAGTGTTAATTCTGAAGCATTATACAACTGGGAAGCACAGACTCCCCTCCTGCAAACAAAACACATTTGGGCTTTTTTTTTGGGGGGGGGGAATCTAAATATATTATTAAATTGAAAGTAGAAATGTAAATTTTTGAAAATTGTTAAGAAAGAATTAGAATAAGAAAAGTTTCCCTATTGAGCAGCTTGGTTGAAACCGTTTTTATATGTTTTATTCAAAATCATGTTACAGGGACATCTGGGTGGCTCAGGTGGTTAAGCTCTGCCTTCAGCTCAGGTCATGATCCCAGGGTCCTGGGACTGAGCCTGCCAATCGGGATCCCTGCTCAGTGGAGAGCCTGCTTCTCCCTCTCTCTCTGCCTGCCGCTCTGCCGACTTGTGTACTTTCACTCTGTCAAATAAATAAATAAATAAAATCTTTTTAAAAATAAATAAAATAAAATAAAATAAAATAATGTTACATTTCCTTATCAAACATTTTTCCCTACTTACACAATCCGTTTCAAGGAAGAATTTTCCATTGGAGCCAGGTTTGAGCAAAAATGCCATTGTTAAAGCAAACGGCTGTTTCCAAAAATAGTGTTGTTACACTGATACATCATTATTGGAAAACTTCCAATGATTTGTTTCCAAGCAGTGGGAAGTAATTTCTTTAGGACCGAGAGAAGCAGTCACCTTGTGTTGTATTTAATGTGAAAAATCCCTGAAAGGATTTTTTTTTCCCTCTTCTCTGGACAGAGGAGAAATAATTTTCAGGAACTCAGTGCTCAGAAGGGAGACTGGGTTTGTTATGCAAGCAAAGCCTTCCACAACAGAGGCACGCGGAAAGGTTTCCTGGGTGTCCAGGAAAGAAAAGATCGTTGAGCATCTTTTTTGGCATTTTGGGCATCTGCTGGGCTCCCACAGTCTGCCTGAACATAGACACCGATTTTGCCCCCTGGGGCAGAGACCTCTGCATCCTGGCGTGAGAGCCCCACCGGGAGCTCAGGCGTGCCCTTGATGTTGCTGCATGAGGTGTCTGTGGTGGTAGGGGGAGTGGCCAGTGGCTCGGAGGGTCCTGGAAGAAAATCAGTGCAGATGAGGCCAGGGAGACAAGAGCCCTGGAAACCGCCTATGGTTGAACAGGGAAGGGGGAGTGTTTGAGGGTGTGCAGATTTCATCAGAAAGACACTGCCCAGCCCCGGGGTTTTCTAAGCTGAAGAGCAGTATCTCAGAATGGGCATTTAGAAAGGTCAGCTGGTGGTCAGCGTGGCAAAGGTTGAGTGAGAGGCTGGGTGCAGACGGAAGTCCAGTTTGGGGACGCTCTGCCAGGTCTGGGCGTAGGGGTCCCAGTCACTGGCGACTCATGGACGCTTCCAGGGACAAAGAAGGGGGTCCTCTCTTGGGCTGAAGACCACTGCTAGAGGGCAGCTGGCCTGCACGTGGAGGTGGGGGTCCCCACACAACAGGATGCCAGTTGGGCACAGCGTGAGGGCGTGAGATCTGCAGTCTGGAGGGCACATGTGCCAGCCTCTGTGACCAGTCCCCTGCCATCGGATCTGCCCTCCAGGGTCAGGATGGCTGAGTGCTCCCTGCCCTGTCCCTGTGTGACCTTGCCAGCTCTCCGCCCGTCCTCATCTCCGCCACTCTGTCAGAGGCAAGACCCACTCCCCTTACAGTCCACTGACTTCTTTACTCTCCTGGCCTCGGAGCCTACGTTAACATGGGCAGCAAACGAGGTGAAGTGGGCTGATTCATGTGCTCATGGTTAGTACTTCCTTCTCCCAATGACGCAGGATGTCTAGTGTTGGTGCTGGTGACCTTGACCCAGTACTGTAGCATGGTTGTTCCAAGACCAGGGCACTCAGCAGGACATCCAGTGGGCCATGGGGATGTGCAGGGGCCTCGGCGACACAGCCAGGCCAGCAGGACAGCGTGCTGTGGTTCTCACAGGTAAGCTCCCTTAGTCATGAAACAAGCAGCACTTTCCCAGATGGCACCAGGTGACCGTCCGGGCCCAGTCCCCTCCGGCTGTCTGCCTTGCTGACACAGGGGAGTGGTGAGGTTTGCAGAGTAGTGACTCACTCAGATACGACTTGATCTAAACCGGAAGTGTGTGATGTATTAACGTGCCACCAAGTCTTACTCCAGCCGGAACACGCTCCTGTGAGCCTGTCTTTGGGAGCCCCCTTGTCCCCTGTATCCTATGCTTTATGACCGTCTGCTCACTGGCCCCTGGGTTTTGGGATCGTTGTGGCAATGGGTCTGGAACAGAAGATTTTTCTGCCTGATGTCCCTGAACGATCTATCAGGGGCCACGGCGGTGCTGGCTCCTTCTGTGGGAAGTCGGGAGAAGGCTCAGTGTGGGGTGCGTGTCAATGGAGCTAAGGGCAAAGGGTGCAGTCCGCAGGAGCCAGTACGTCCATCCTCCCGGCACCGGGGAACTCTGAGCTCCTTCCACCAGCAGCACCGGGATTCAGCGGCAGGGAATGGGTCCTTCATTCATTTTTATAGAAAAAGCACAGCCTCAAGAGCTAGGACCCGGAGCAGCTGTCCCATCCATCATGCTGACCCTCAGGGGAAGCTGTGGGTCAAGGTGGCCGCTTCAGTTTTCCATTCTGCGGCTCCGTTTGGTTTGACAGCAGGCTTAAATGTCAGAACATAACAGGGGAGCAGGGGACTGAATCAGAATAGCTCATGGGGTGGGAGAAAGGTCATCACCTAAAAACAAAATAACTACAGACCTGAGCTGTCTCCTCCTACCCAGAGAGAGCAGGGCTGGCGTGTGGTCGTCAGGAAACTCTGAAAGCTGGGAGGCCTGAAGCCGGGGTCTGGGGTGGGGGGTGGTGAGAATCAGCACTTCGCAGATCCAGGGCCCACTGGGTCGGGGGCAAATGGACCAAATGGACAGCAAGCCAGCCCCGAGTGTCCCCAGCATTCTAGACTCTGTCTTCCCATGTTGCTCACCAGGCTGGGCACGATCCGCTTGTCCTGACTTGTCACAAAGATTTTTGGTGTTTTTCTTTCCAATGTGGGGCATATGTTCACATTTCACAGGACTCAAGAGTGACTCAGGGAAAAAGATGCCATCCAGCCTGGGATGTTCCAAGCTGTCCATGAGGCTCCCTGCAGACAGGTGCGTGCAGAAGGCTGAAGGCCAACTGCATAGGAGCCTGGAGGAGCATCAGGGGAGTGAGAGGAATGCGATCTTGTCTACAGGGAGACAAGATCGCGAAGGAATATGGGAACTGATTTTTCTTTTGAGGAAGACTTTCTTACGTATCTTTAAACAAAAAGATTTTATTTATTTATTTGAGAGAGAGAGAGAGAGAGCACAACCAGGGGAGGGGCGGAGAGAGGCGGGGAAGCAGGCTCCCCACAAAGCAGGGATCCCGACTTGGGGCTCGATCCCAGGATCCTGAGATCATGACCTGAGCTGAAGGCAGGAGCTTAACCAACTGAGCCACCTAACGCTCTTGAAGTAAGAACCCTTGCACCATCTTGACTTCACCTTTCTGGTGCATAGGAAGCAAAGGAACAGTGCAGCTTGCTGGTTTATGAAGAAGCCTAATTTCCACTTGTCTTGGCTTCCCTACCTCCAGTGGAAACAGCAAGGATGATTCCTCTCCTTTCTGGTCTTCGCCGGCAGCCCCGGTCCACTCACTGAATGGTGGTCCCACTTGCCAGTTTCCAGACATGACTTTGCATCATAGCCAGGTCCCTGTAATGTCAGGAATTCTGGATGTGTTTGACTGGAGTCAGGAGATTGGGGCGGGGGGCGGGGGGCAGGTGGGGGGACACAGCTCCTACCAACTGCATCTCAATCCTTGAACACCCACCTGGGTCTCTACCAATCAGCCATCAAGAAACAGAACTTTCTTAGAGTAATTTGGACATTGTGGATACCTTTCTTACATCTGACTTATAAAACCAGCCAGCCTCAAGCTCACAGACCGCAAAGTTAGAGGAGGAGACTTCTTCTCTGACCCTTCTGCCCAGCAATGGATTTAAGGATAGAACTTTTTCAAATAGTACTTTTTTTTTTTCCAAATGCCTTTCCCTATAGGAATTCTATTTGTTATATTATCCACTACACCAAAAGTCCTGCTACATTTTACATGGTGGAGAGTTTAAACCGCGATTGCTTGTGGTGGAGAGATGGGGGGAGGGCACTGGGGAAGGGGAGGGAGGTGCTCATCTCAGATACTGAGATAGTGGGGACAGGCCACATAGTGTCCTACAGAAGAGACACCCTTGCTTTGAGTTTCCTTCAAGAAGTACTCATGGATCACCCACTGGACCTGGGGAAGAAATGGAGAAGCCAAAGCCCTGCTTTCTGCAGCTTATGTGCCATAGGGAAGATGGAAAACAAACACGTAAACAACGATGCTTTTTTAAATTGCAAAAAAGCAATGAAAGGAAATGAACAGTATGATGAGGCGGGAGTGGGAGGAGACCTTCAGAGCATCTGCTCGAGCAGGAGGAGGTCAGCGGGCTGGAGCTGGGACAGGGAGGCCAGAGCCGAGCCAGCCACACCAAGATTTGGGGGGTGAAGAGGGCACTACTGGTTTTGGTTTTGTCTATTTTTTTTCCCCACTGGATTTAAGACACCACTAAGAAAGAAAAAAAACAATGTGATTATCATTGCAAATCACCATTGATTGCAAAACACATTTTGATTCCAGAGAGATTACAATGTGTTAAAATTTATGTTTTCTCATCAGTGTAATACACCAAAGCTAAAGCTTAGAAGTGAAGAAAGGCTTGGCTGGTTGGAGTGACTGAAAAAAAATCTGATAGGTTTGTAGCTAGTGAATTGAAGGAGAAAAAGGTATGAGGTTTCAGGAAGTAAAAGGACAAATCTTGGGTTTTTTTGCTTAAGCATCAGAGTATGATGCTGATGCCCCCCGCTGAGATAGGAGAGACTTTGAACTTGCCCAGATGTACATTTTAGACTGATCTTATATATTTTAAGTGGCAATTAAGACAAGGCAGGTTAGAAGGAGATTTAATACTCATTTAAACCTCAAGGCTTATAAAAAGGCTTTTGTACCATGTCTATCACGAAACCAGGGGTCCATGAAATTGTTAGCTGAAGAAATTGAATAAGATTAACGCTGCTTTTTTTAATACATATTTTTATATCATCTGCATACTGTGTCACCATAATCAGTAAACTGATAAAGGGCCAGAAAATGCTTCTACATTACTTTCCTTCTGATAGGAGGTAGATAGAATTGGCGTGTCATCCAGAAAGCCGAGTTCCTCCAAGATTTACAGTCCAGTTCCTCCAACAAACTATTTAAAGTGGTGAATTTTTCATGGAGGCCGTTGACCGGCACAATCATCGGTCTGTAGGGCTGTTGATAGCAAATGGCATAGCGTATCTTCTATCATCTCCATGCTATGACCTTCTCAAAAGGCACCTGGCAACGGGAACTGTTCTGTACAATTTTATAGATGAGAAAAACTGAAGTCTGGCTCCTGACGACATGCGCAGGTACTGGAAGGGCTGGCTGGAAAGTGAACCAGAGCTCTACAGTTGCAGCTATGGTCTTTGGCCCCAGATGCTGCAGTCCTTGGTTCTTGGTCACCTACTGGCATCATCCCGCATCCAGGCTCATTTTGTGTTTCCTACAGTGAAATCCAGGGTAAGTCCCTCCCCATGCTGTACTTTCTTAAATAGATTTTGCTACCGACATTTACTTCCACCACCACAAAATGACAAAATGCAACCAGGCTTAAGGTTGCCAAAAGCCCATTTTAGGTGGGAATGAAGGTTGCCACCCTGTCTTAGAAATTGATCAGCCTCGCCCTTTGGACGTTGTTTGAACAGAGATTAACCGTCTTGCTCTCTGCTTCCAAGTACTCAGGCCAAGAATGTATTGTTTTCATCCCTAGGAAGTGTTACAGTGTTAATTTTCTGGGAAAGAGGAAGAGAAAGTGCTTTTTCATCAGTTAATGAATATTCAGCCAATAGTTTTGAAGCTTGGATAATTATCAGACTTCCTTGGAGGATTTTAAAATAATGCCT
The DNA here is from genome assembly GCF_022355385.1 of Mustela nigripes. Taxonomy (NCBI): domain Eukaryota; kingdom Metazoa; phylum Chordata; class Mammalia; order Carnivora; family Mustelidae; genus Mustela; species Mustela nigripes. Next base: position 110,414,372 of record NC_081560.1, read on the forward strand.
GCTACTGCCTTTTTATTATATTGAAATCTCCATATTTATTAAACTTGATCCTGCACGAGTGGAAAGAAAGGGGGACATTTGATTTTTCTAAGCTCCCTAGTAATTCTGATGATTATGCATTTGGGAAATGCAGCCTTGAGGATTCCTCCTAAAATGATTTCAGCTGTTCTCCGGATTAAGCCCCTTGACCCTCAGCCAGCTCTCCCCCCTTGGAGTCTTCTAGAGAACACACTATCCCATCCCTCTCATAAATTATACCCTCTTCCCCTCTTCTGGTTCCTTTGTAAGCATTCACCAGGTTCCAGTCTTCCATCTTTAAAAACAACAACAAAAAAGTCTTTCGGCCCCATATTTCTCTCAAGCTAATCTCTTGTTTTAATCAGAAAAGGTTTGCTTTTCCACCCCATCTCCAGCCCTCTACCTCCTAGGTTCTGCTCACGGCCCCCTTTGAGCTCCACAAAGTCATAGTCACTACCTTTTGCTGGTAACTGGATGCACACTTTTCAGCTTGTATCTTCCCGGGCTTCTTGGCGTCCATGACCATCAGCCTCCCCTTCCATGCTAGAATACTACCTGCTTGGCTTTCACGAAGACACATACCTTGGTTTGGTTTTGTTTTTATAGTTGTTGTTTTGGACACCACTTCTCAGAGAATTGAACATTCCCCTTCCTATGGCCCTTAAAATTGTAAAAAAAAAGATTTCATTTATTTATTTTAGCGGGGGGAGGAGCGGAGGCAGAGGGAGAGAGAATTTCAAGCAGAATCCCCATTGAGCTCAGAGCCTGATGCGGGGCTTGATCCCACAACCCTGAGCTCATGACCTGAGCCAAAATCAAGAGTCTTGTGTTTCTTAAAGGAAGATCTTCAGCTTACCTGGATCAGAATCATTGCAGGTGCTAATGAAAACTCTGGGATTCTAGACTTGCCAAAGCAGAATCACTGAGAATCTGAATTGTTAGCATACATTTTAGGTCAGAACTTCCCAAACAGCCTGCCACAAATGAATTAAAGAAGATACAGATACCCACCCCCGAGCTTACTAGTGGCTGGTGACAAAGGCCACAGGCCCTGGGCTGGCTGTGCTCTCACATGAAGAGCTTCATTCATTTATCCCAGGGCTCTTACCAGCAGGATCATTGCTGGGGATGCCAAGATGTGCGGAAGTTTGGGAAGCACCGCCCTGGGCAATTTCTAAGCACAGTCAAGTTTGAGGACCACTGCCTTCAATGTTGGTGTCCCTTGGGTTCTCCTGTCTGGACCAGCTTCTTTCCCTACTGCTCTACACACTAGTCCAGGACAATCCCATTCACTCCACAGCTCCAGCTCCCATGGCCACAGATTTGACTGGATCTCCTGTCTGAGACCCATATGCCTAAATGCCTTTTGGCTGATACCTGGAAAATGTTCCAAGGGTCCCTCAAAAGCAGGCTGTGTCGGCCCAGGATGAAAAGCGAGACTCCATATGCCCTATATCAATGCATCTGGTCTCTAGTTTACGTTTCCAGAGCCTAGTAAATTGCTTTAATTGTTAACAGTTGGGATGAAACTGTGATCGTGAAGTCATTTATGGCAGGAACTTCATTTCTGCAGTTTCAATCTATCTGTCCTATTACACTTTACATAAAAGATACTCAATAACTTCTACTGGAACCTTTTCTGAGTTAGAAAAAGGAATCAGGCAGGAGATGGTTTGAGTTCATCTCTGCCGCTTAGGAGCCATGTGACTTTAGATAAGTTATTCTAGTATTCTGATAACTGGGTTTGTTTTTTTTTTAACTTGAAAATGGAGACAAGAGCTTACAAAGAAGCCAGCAAACATGCCCGGCATATAGCAGGTGCCCAATAATGATTAGGGTCCTCTCCTAACATGTGCCTTATTAGGAGGCAGACATTAACCCCCCACCACAGAAGAGAGAAGGAAGAATCTGTCAAAAGAACATTCTCAAAGCCATCTGGGAATCAGATAACATATGTAAATTATCTAAGCGGGGCCTGGCACATGGTAAGTATCTTCCTAAATGTAAGCTTAAGGCATATTTGTTGCTGAAATAAAGTTATTTTAGAGTTGCTAAAAAAGTCACTATCCTCATTTCCACATTTCTAGGCGTGAATACATCATTATGAGTTTTCCATTCCCCACGTAGCTTGCTTGATTGGCCATGTATACAGGACACTTTTCCCAGACACAAGAAATAAGGTGGGATCTGACCTGGCTTCTGTTCATAGCCTGACCAAATCACTTAATAAATAGCAAAATACAAAAATTCATCTGGGAGGAAAAAGAATACAGTGTGAGATGCAGCCAAACCACGTCGGGGAAGGGATTAGGGAAACAAGGGATTAGAAAACATCGAGATTCAAAGCATTACTCGAAGGAGCAGTTTTGAAACAGCAGAAGAATCTAGAGACGGATGTCACATTGGACCTGGCGGGTGGTGGGGCGGGAAGGAGGAGGCGGGAAGAGAAAATTGGAAACAGCAGGGTCAGAGCCCTAACTGGCATCAGCAGAGACACAAAGGTGAAAGCTGGCACTGGGACCGCGTACCAGTAATGAGAATACCAGCTGACGCAGTCAGGAGAAGTGGACACCGAGTTAGTGCCAACGATGACAGCATAAAAGAAAGCGAGGGGAACCTGAAGGGGCAGTAAAATCGAAGTCACTCAGGTGAATGTGCATTTGAAGACCCATTCATTCATTCACACACACGCCATTTTCCATACCAATTCGGTTGGTCCTTACTGGGCGGTGGGCGCTGTACTAAGCGTGGCCCCTGGGACTTTGCTGATATGACACAGAGTTGAAGGGTGTACATGGCATGTTCTTTTCCTCCTCCAGAGCAGGTCTGTTTTCCCCTAAATACCTAAAAGGAATAAACATAAAAGAAGTTACAGAGTATGGCTCTTCTGGGATGCCACACACGAAGCAGCTTATAGAACACCCAGACCTCCTAAGAGGATGCTTCTGCTTCTGTAGCGACCACAGGACTCTGTGTACGTCCTGATGTGTCCTGCGGTGAATCACAGACGAGCGTATCCGTGCTCTGAAGAAATGAGAGGAAGGTCGAAGGAGACCTGCAGGAGGTCGTCAGTGTTCGGTCAGTAGAAGGTAAGTGGGAACTTGCTATGCACTAGAAGGTTTTATATTGACCCGCAACTTCGAAAGAGAATGTAAAAATATAGTATTTCTCTCAGGAAGCAAGACCTGCTTTGCAAGAGAACCTATCTGTTCAGTGTTTAGAGCTCTATGTACTTATGCATCTAGACAGGACACATTGGGTCTCAGGATGGCATGTCAGACTGTCGCTCGTAGAGCATCTTAGCGGCATCGGTTCCCATGGCCTGATTTCTCACGGGCTGACACGCCCAAGGTCTGATGTCCCCGCAAAAGCAGGTTTACACCATAAGGGGGCAGAACCTTGAAACTAAGGCGCTCTGAGCTCACGTACTGTAGGTGGCTGGCGCATCTGTTCTTTCCTGTTCTGGTGGGATGGGGGAGGGTAGGTAGGCTGAGCAGGAAAGAGACCTTTGCTCTGGAATGTATGCAAGCACTCTCTGGGAAAGGAGGGAATGTTCCTACTTTTTGAATCACCCACTTGAATGTAAGCAAATGATTCCACAGGAGAAAACACTTTAAATTCTCCAGAGCAATACACGATCTCTAACTTCCGAGGTATATTTGTCATTCAAGCATCTATTAGTCCAAGTGGCCAGGAATTTTTGCACAGAAGACCCTGACTGCAGATAAATAGGAAAATATTCATGGAGAGTGATTTCCCAGCACTGAAGAACTGATGTGTCTTAATGCTTGAATAAATCGTATTGATTCTCTACGATCATACCTATTTTCCAAATATTTCCATTTCTAATGTGTTTGTACAACCTTCCCTTCCTACCCTTTATTTGCGTTGCTCCCTTCCCACACCATGGCTCACCACCTGCTCTTTCTAGAGCCCTGGTGTTTCTGCAGTGGGCCCCACGGAACTCGAGGGAAGCTGAGATGTAGAGTAAAGGAAGGGCTTCTCTCTTTGAATCTCACCCATTTCATTACCCAAACATCTGTAGTTTCACTTTTATCTGTTCTATTTATAGGGTGATTCCACATTTTAAAAATAGTTTTTATATAGGGTGCCAGGGTGGCTCAGTGGGTTAAGCCTCTGCCTTCAGCTCAGGTCACGATCTCGGGGTCCTGAGATCGAGTCCCGCATCGGGCTCCTTGCTCAGTGGGGTGTCCTCTGCCTGCCACTCTGCCTGCTTCTGTTCGCTCTCTCGCTCTCTCTCTCTCTGACAAATAAATAAACAAATCTAAAACACACACACACACACACACAATACCTTCTCGCCTAGCTTGAGATTCTTGGAGTATTTTCTCCTTTTTTTTCTAAGTGTCTCCTAGTTCTGTGTTTTAGCCTTAAGTCCGCATTCCATTTTTAGTTAATTTTTGTGTAACTGTACAGTTGTGAAACTTACGTCAATATAGTTTTTGGGCCTCAGGGTATCAATTGCCCCATTTCTATTTGTTCAAAAAGCTCTATTTCCTTGATGAAATTATTTTTATACCTTTGTCAAAAGTTAGTCTATCAGATTAATGTCGGCCTGGGTTCTCTACTCTTGTTTCATTGATTGATATGTCTAGCCTCTATCAGGACCACCCGATTCGACTGGCTGTGTAATGAATCTTAAAGAATCAGGTAGATTGATTCTTTCCATTTCATTATTTTTCAAAATTGGTTTAGCTTTTTAAGTTCCTTTTCATTTCCACATAAATTTTTAAATATTTTTTAGAGATCTTATTTATTTAGAAAGGGAGAGCCTATGCAGGTGAGCGGGGCAGGGTGAGAGCCTATGCAGGTGAGCGGGGAAGAGCGGCAGAGGGCAGAGGGACAAGCAGACTCCAAGCCCAGCGTGGACACCGATGCAGGATTCCATCCCACCACCCTGAGATCATGACCCGAGGGGAAACCAAGGGTCAGACACTTTAACAGATGAGCCCCCCAGGCACCCCTCCATATAAATTTTAGAATGATTTCGTCTGTATCTACAAAATATTAGTCTGGGATTTGGTAAAAATTTGGATTAAACTTGGGTATCAGTTTGAGGCAAGTTGACATTTTTACTATATTGATCTTCCAATCCATGAACACGATATGTCTCTCCATCTAGTTATATCATCTTTAATATCTTTCATTAGCTTTTGTAGTTTTCAAAATACAAGTTCTGTACATATTTTGTTAGATTTACATCTAAATAATTCACTTTGAGTTGATTAAAAATGGAATTATATTTTAAATTTTGTTGTTTATATGTTCATTGTTAGTATATAGAAATACAATTGATGTTCATCCTATACCCTGTGACTTTCCTGAACACATTAGTTCTAGAAGAATTTTTTATTGTGATAAAATATGCATAACATAAAATTTATCATTTTAACCACATTTACGTGTATAGCTCAGTGGCATTAAGTACATTCGCCATCACCACTATCCATCTCCAGAAATTTTTCATCATGCCAAACTGAAACTATAGCAGTTAAATAATAACTCCCCATTCTCTGCCTCTGTGGGCAGGTACAGCCTATAAGAGGAATCGTACACTATTTGTCTTTTTGTGTCTGAAGTGTTTCACTTAGCACATCTTCAAGTTTCATCCCTGTTGTAGCATGTGTTAGAATTTCTCTCCTGTTTCCTTCTTTAAGCAACCTAGATGTCTGTATCATTTTATTTTACAAAGACAAGTCCTCTATAATACCAGAACACATGGATATTTTCCTTCTGTCCTTTGAACTACATCATTGCCCAGGATTTTGAAGACAAACAAACCATTGGTTAATTTTTTTAAAAAAAATTCAATTTCTTGGGACACCTGGGTGGCTCAGCAGATTAAGCCACTGCCTTCAGCTCAGGTCAGAATCCCAGGGTCCTGGGATCGAGTCCTACATCCAGGTTCCTTGCTTGGCAGGGAGCCTGCTTCTCTCTCTACCTCTGCCTGCTTGTGTGTTTTCTCTTTCTCTCTCTCTCTCTCTAACAAATAAATACATAAATAAATAAAATCTTTAAAAATGTCAATTTCTTTTCTTATTTTTTAAAGATTTTATTTACTTATTTATTATTTTAGAGAGATAGTTTAGATATTTTAGAGAGGCAGAGAACACACCTGAGCAAGGGGAAGGACAGAAAAAGAGGGAGAGAGAGAATCTCAAGCAGATTATGGACTGAGCACAGAACCCAATGCAGGCCTCAATCCCATGACCCTGAGATCATGACCTGAGCCAAAATCAAGAGGCAGACCCCCAACTGACTGAGCCACCCAGGTGCCCCTTAAGTTCAATTTTCTTAAAGTAGAAAAGATACTATAGAGATGCAGCTAAAACTAAATTCGCCATCTTACTGGAATGAAGAATTTCTTCCCTTTCAAAAACAAAATAATATTTTATTGTATGTGTATACCACATTTTGTTGATAGATATTTGGGTTGTTTCCACTTTTAGCTATTGTGATCAATACTGCTATGAACGTGGACGTACAAGTGTCTTTAGAGACTCTGCTTTCAATTCTTTTGGTATAAAAGCAGAAGTGGAATCACTGGATCATATGGTAGTTCCATGCATATTGTTTTGAGCAACTACTCTACTGTATTTTACATCAACTATGCCTACAATTTACAAGGGCTGCAATTTCTCCACATCCTCACCAACTGTGTTTTTTCCTATGAGATTTTGCTTTTTAAATAATTGCATCCCAATAGGTGTGAAGTGGTATGAAGGGTTTTGCCTGCATCTTCCTAATGCCTAGTTATCATCTTTGCATGTGTTTGTTGTTCATTGGCATATCTTCTCGGAGAAATGTCTTGTCAAGTCCTTTACCCATTTTTAAATTTTATTTATTTATTAAAAGATTTTATTTATTTATTTGACAGATACAAATCACAAGTAGGCAGATAGGCAGGCAGAGAGCGGGGTGGGGGGGAAGCAGGTTCCCTGCTGAGCAGAGAGCCCGATGCGGGGCTCGATCCCAGGACCCTGAGATCATGACCCGAGCCAAAGGCAGAGGCTTTAACCCACTGAGCCACCCAGGCACCCCTACCCATTTTTTAAAAATTGGGTTGTTTGTTTTTTGTGATTGACTTGTAGTTCTTTGTATATTCTAGATATTCATCCCTTATCAGATATGTCATATGCAAATATTTTCTCCATTCTCTGTGTTGCCTTTTCACTCTCTTGATAGTGTATTTTGATGCACCCAAGTCTTTAATTTGAAGAAGTCCAGTTTATCTATTTATTTGTTTGTTGCCTGTGTTTTTGGTGCTGTAGCCGAGAAATAACTGCACGTCCAATGTCATGAAGCTTTTCCTGTTTTCTTCTAAGATTTGTATAGTTTTACCTCTTACATGTAAGTCTTTGGTCCATTTTGAGTTAACTTTAGTATATGGTGTCAAGGTAAAGGTCCAACTTCCTTCTTTTGCTTGTGAGTTCTAGAAAGTATTTGTACATTCCTTAGGCTTTTCTATGTAGAACATGTCATCTTCAAATAGAGACAGTTATAGTTTTTCATTTTAGATACTTATGCATTTTATTTCCTTTTCTTGCCTTATTGCACTGGACACCAGTATGTTGTCCAAAATTATGATGAATAAAAGTGGTGATGGCAAACATCCTGGTATTCTCGATCTTAGGAGGGGAGTATTTGGTTTTTCATTATTAAGCACACCATTAGCTGCAGGTTTTTAAAAATTTTTGTATATGCTTTTTTATCAAGTAGAGGATATTCTACTCTTGGTTGAGACTTTCTGTTTTTTCATTTGTTTCAAGTGTGTTCTTAACTGAGTTTTATGATGGCTGCAGTAACATCTTTTTCAGATAATTCTAACATCTGTGTCATGTTGTCATTGATGAATCTTTTTCATTCAGTTTGAGATCTTCTGAGTTCTTGGTGTTAGTGTTTTTCAATTAAAACCTGAACATTTTTGTATTCTATAATATGAATTTTATTTAAACCTTCTGTTTTAGTTGGCTTTCTCTGATACAGCTTAGGCGGGGGAAGGTAAGGGACACAGCCCTGTTACTCACAGGAGCGGTACAAGTTCAGGTTTGCCATTTGGCTTCACTACACCTGAGAGGAAGAGGGCTCAAAGTTACCTCTAGATGGGGTGGGAATTCTAGCTTTCCACGTGGTCTCCACTGACGCCATTGTGCGAGTGGTCTGTTACCTTGGGTGGTGATTAAAGTCCTGACCTGTCCTAAGTAGTAGGAAGTCTAGGCTTCCCAATCTGCCTTTGATGGCATAGATGAAATGGGATCACCGTTCTTTTCTCCCTGTGATGTTTTCTTGCCATGTCATCCTGGCTCCACTGTTCAGTCTTCTATTTCATTTACATGTAATGTCCATGGCTGTAATTAGTGAGAAGAATAAGGAGAGAAAATATTCTATTCTATCTTCCTGGATACAATTTTTTTTTTTTTAGATTTTTAAAAAATTTATTTATTTGACAGAGAGAAAGCAAGCACAAGTGGGGTGGGGAGGGACAGACGGAGAAGGGCAAGCAGACTCCCACTGAGCAGGGAGCCCGACACAGGACTCCATCCCAGGACCCTGGGATCATGACCTTAGCCGAAGGCACTGAGCCACCCAGGAGCCCCATGTCTTCCTGGATACAGAATTCCAAGTTTACTTTTACTTCCTTAGAGATTAGATCTTAATTATTCCAACCACAGAAAAAGACATGGTAATTATGTGGTGTGATAGAGGAGCTAGCTAACTCCGTAACGGCAATAATATTGTAATAGGTAAAGGTAACACATCAACACATTGTACCCCTTAAACTTACACAATGTTACACATCAAATACATTTCAATTTAAAAAAAAAAAAAAAGACAAGAAGGGAAGGCAAAGCCAGGGATGAGAAAATGAAGCTTTATTAGTTAGACTTAAGCTTCAGACCCCCCACAGAGCCTGTGGCAAAGCCTACAAAGAACTCCCATCATCTGAAGATTCTGCCTCATTTTAAATTATGTCCCCTGCGATTGTGAAAGTGTCAGACCTCCTCAGGAGGTTGTGAAACAGTATAAACTTGAGAAAAGAAAGTCATGTCAGAGATGTTGAGGAAGTGAGCTTCATCTATATTTAAAAAATCAAATTTGTGGGGGTATCTGGGTGGCGCAGTCAGTTAAGCATCCCGCTCTTGGTTTTGGTGCAGGTCGTGATTTCCAGGTTGTGAGATCGAGCCCTCCATCAGGCTTTGCGCTCCATGTGGAGTAACAGACTCTCCCTCTCCCTCTGCCCCTTACCCCTACACCCACTCTCTTTCTCCTTTCAAACAAATAAATAAATCTTAAGAGAGAAAGGAAGGAAGGAAGGAAGGAAGGAAGGGATGAATGAATCAAATTTATGGCCAATTTAAGCAGAAGTCAGCATTGAAGTGCTGTGAGCAGAAGTCATGAGAGGTCACCTCAGCATTTCAAAGGGCTCCAAATGTCCTTGGCATCTCCCCTACATTTATCTTTTTGGCTTACCTTTATCTACAGTACAAGCGTATCTCTTGCCCAGATATTGTCTACACATTGATCCTAAAATGCCTCTCTAGATTTTGATAATAACAATGAGATCCCCCCCCCCCCCTTTAGACTTCCTTTAGCTCAGGTCAGACACTGAGTTAAGGAAAGTGGATGAGACAGTCCCAGCTCTGCCTCCCTGGGCTGTGGAGTGACCACGCCGCGTTGGAGGCTCTTCCCCGTGTCAACAAAGAGAGTTCACAGCTCTCAGGGCTTTCAGGTTCCCAGCATAATGAGGAGGACAGGTTACCGGCTCACCTTATCAAACACCCTGAGGCAGATGCCACAGTCGTTCCAAATCTTGGTCTCGAATGGAGATGATGAGATTTGAAGAGCTGACAGAAACTTCAGCCTTCCGTTCTGCCACGGTGGGGTTTTCTTCTGAAATAGAGCATGGTGACCTATCTTCAAACACCTCACGGAAGGACATCTTAGCTTTCTGTCCTCTCCCACGACAGGAAACTGGATTCACACAGAAGCTGCTGTGGCTTGGAAGCCAACACGCTCCTCTCCATCGCAGCCACGAATCTGTAGACCTGATAACATACTTTGAGCTTCAAGTTACATGGGGGAAAAAAAAAAGATACCTGTATTTTGCTTTACTGAAGGAAGGCTTACATTTACTTATTTTTAAAGACGTATTTATTTATTATTTGGGAGGGGGAGTGGCAAAGGGAGAGGAAGAGAGAAACCCAAGCAGACTCCACACTGAACGTGGACCCCGTCCCGGGGCTCCATCCCAGACCCTGAGATCAGGACCTGAGCCAAAAGCAAAAGTCAGTCACTCAACTGGCTGTGTCACACAGGTGCCCCAAGGCTCACATTTCAATAGGTAAATTAACATACTCTAAGGGTATTCGATCAATCAGAGTTTTATTGCCTTCTCTTGGAAAGAAACTTACTGTAAAGAAAAGTATGAAGGGTACAGAGATGAGAGAGTTTTTCAGAAAACTGAATAATGCCTCCCTTAGAGAGAAAAAGATGACAGTTCTTTGATTCGGTTTCCAGGAAGTAGAGGAGTTGGAAGAGCTAATCAAATCTAAAGACGTAACAAGGTAAATTTCCGTTTCTTCAGCCTGGAGATGGCCACGTCATCATCAACACTAAGGGAAAGAAGCCTTTAGGCAAAACATCACTTAAGTCTAAATGTGTCAGCTCAACCAACACCTCACCATCTGCTTCTACGGATAAAGCTCTCTTGGGATTTTTGGAACATCTTTACCTCCACCGAGACAGTAACACTGACCTATGACCTATCTCACGGAAATGCCGTGGGCGTTAATTACCATACAGTGCATGGACGCACTCACCATCCATAAGGAGACTTAGATCTTGTCATTTTTCATACAATGAACACTGCGCTCTGCTACGTAACATGATCTGACTCGACTTTTTCAGTTGTGATTTGGGCAACAAACAGTTCTTGGTCTGCGTATGCTTTTTCATCAGCCAGGGGCCCGTCCACGTTCTACTTGGAGGAAGACCTCTGGCGTCAATCAGAAAACTTGACCCAGTTTTCTGACGTCATTTATTGTACTTGGCACAACGCCAGCTAGAAAGAGAACAGCTTCCTGTCTGCATGCTCGCCGGCTCCCAGCCTTCTCCCAGCTCTCAGCTAAGTGAGTCTGACCTCCTGCACTTGGACGGGATCCTCCTATTCGCCAGCCTAGAACCCTTCAGTCCCCTTTAGTCACATGTCACTGCTCATAGGCCACAGATGCTGCTCCTTCACTTCCCCTTGGGTCTGCCCCTCCAGCCTTAGCTCCTAGCAGATGCCACTCCCAACCCTGCCGTTACTGTCCCTGCTGGGGCCACACTCATCTCCCGGGATCAACTTTATTGTCCCTTCCATGGCTGGACTGTCAGCCCCTCCTTGTCCATGTAAGTGAACTCCTGGTCCTTCCTGACCCCTGACTAGGTCAAATCTGTCTCAGAGGCTCCCAGAGCCCTCTGCATCTTTGTTCCTGATGACCCTGCCCTGTTGCTGCATTCGTCGCTGGTCCCCGGCCAGCTTCCCTGGGAGACCGGCTCGGACACCCTGGAGTCCACTTGTGAGCCCCGTGCTGGTGAGTGCTTGCAGGGCGCTCACCGAGGTGAGGAGGGCCCTTGGAATGTATCCCCAATGGCACCAGAGGGCTGGGCCTTCGAACCTGGCATTGACTGTCATTGGATAGACTCCAGCGAAGAGATGCCACCTTGGGCAAGGCAGCGTTTTCCAGCAGAGGACAACAGTTGAAGGACTCAGCAGCGGGCCGTTAGCTGGTGACACTGCAGGCACAGGGTGGGGGAGGCAGTGCCTCGGTCCCGGAAGGGGCCCTGGGTAGCCCAAGACAGGGGCCCTGGGTAGTCCAAGGTGTTGTTGGGTCCCTGCCTCTGGGCCCCCATAGTGCAAGCTTCTGAAGATAGCGTCCTTTGGTTGTGCAAGTGTTTAGTGTAATATACTTGGCACCATCCAGGATCTCAGTGAACACTTGTGAGAGAACAAATGAGTCCAGTCTGTGTGACCAACCTTCCAGGTTTCTCAGGACTGTCTCGGTTTTGGCAATGAAAGTCCTACATCTCAGGGAAACCATCAGTCCCAGGAAAACTGGGGCAACTGGTCACCCTACCCCTAATACACCTAAGTACTTTTACTGACCCTATACAGAGGCCACAACTTTGGGCTCACCTTGCCGACAGTCTGTTTGGTAGGGACTGGCTGGAATTCTGTCACTACTCTGCTTGCTCTTAAATGAAGAGACAGACCTTGACTTTGCTTCAGGTTTTTTGCTCATAAGACTTAGGTCCCACCATCCCTTTTCGACATCAAGCCTCTGGTTTCTGACCTACTTCTGGACATCATTGGCTGTTCCTGTAACCGAGCAGGTCTGTCTAGATTCCTAATCTCAGGATGTGCTGGTTTAGCTCAACCTATTGTCACTTGAACATCCTTCATTCTCTTTCCACTCTCTCTCCATTCATTTGAAAACTCAGGGTTGGTGTGATACGTTGTCTCACATTAGGGGCTGCTTTGCGAAGGAACAACTCAGTCCTTTCAAAACTGCAGGCTCAGTGGGAATCATAGGCTGGCCTGGATCAGGGAAAGAATGATCCAGGCCAAGCACGGAGAGGAGTCTGATCCACTCAGAGACGTGAAGGGGCAAAGAAAAGCTTGGGAATTTTCTTGGAAAAAAAATTGCAAAGAACAGCATCAGACTCTCTCCCAGTTCGGTTCCCAGTTAGGACATCTGATTTCTGTAATCCTTTCCAAGGCAGGCTCCTAGGATAAAATCTGAAATGCAGAAGTCTTGGGTTTCTTGGCAACCAGGATATTTGGCCTCACAGGGACATTTCATTTTCACACTAAAGATCAAAACAATTAAATAAGAATATCCCCGCCTTACTTCAAGGCTGGGCGTCTGACCTAAATGTCACCACCTTCCAATAACCCCTCTTAGCTTTGCACTTCACCAAAAAAATAACTTATTTTTCTATCAATTCCCACTCCTTATAAACATATCTGATGGTAATTTAATCCGTTTTGATTGAAGATGTTTCTGATGAATGTGGCGATCACTGGTCCTCGTTCCGTGCCAGGGAGGGATGAATTCAAATGCTCAGAGATGAGTAGCCCGTCTGGTATCACGCAACACACAGATCTAGAATTTTGAGAGGAGCAAGAAGACACCTCCTGACGTCTTGGCGTATCTACAGTGGAAATACAGTGTCTTCCTTTCAGGGATGTTCACCTACAGATATCCACTAAAAGAAAGAAACTCAGAAACATTGTCCTACCAACCAACTTTAAGGAGTGTTCGCCGGAGTGCGTATTTGTATTCCTGTTGTATGAAGATGCAGTTGGGAAATGGTATATAAATTTAATGGGGTAATTAAGACCAGTCATTATCAAAGCATCAGTGCACAGGAAGGTTCCTGCAAAACTACTCTAGCGCAGACTGTTTCATCTTTCTTTGATGATTCAGACAGCACTAATGTCTCTGCATAGTCCCAGCGTAACTGTTTAAGCATTGATTATCATTGTGCAGCAAGAGCCAGTTTAAAAAAAAAAAAATCCTAGTTTCTAGCTTGTTTGTTATGGCCTGGACAGAGGAGGTCATAAACCGCCGCATTTAAACAGATCCAAGAGAATGTTGTTTGAGAATTATATGGGACACGCTCTCCCTCGTGGTAACTGATTTGAAAATGATCTTCCCTGGGATCAGGTCTCACACCACCTCTGAAGTCAGGACCTAGGTGGGGGAGCTACCTCTAAATCTGGGTTTACCGAGGCAGTCACAGCACTGACACTTAGCCTGTGGGGTCTCTTGGATAGAGACATGATTTTGGAATTGGATACATTTGACAAATAACCTTCACCAGTGAATGGGGTGAGATAAAAATAAAATGTGTCATCTAATGTATTACTATAAAACAGCTGTAGATGCAGTGGGTTCTGTAATTAGCCATCATTTTTACCAAATTAGCCTCCTAAAATTAAGACTCTAGCCACATCAGAATAAAATAAATTGGCATTAGATATCACGTGTACGTAAAACTTGAATTCTATGCAGGATGCAAAAATATATAAATGTATTTTTTAAAAGATTTTATTTATTTATTTATTTGACACACAGAGAGAGAGAGAGAGATCACAAGAAGGCAGAGGCAGGCAGAGAGAGAGGAGGAAGCAGACTCCCTGCTGAGCAGAGAGCCCGATGCAGGACTCAATCCCAGGACCCTGAGATCATGACCTGAGCTGAAGGCAGAGGCTTTAACCCACTGAGCCACCCAGGTACCCCATATTTAGATTATGGCTAAATATTTCAGAAGATACAGGTAGGCATATGTCTTTTGTTTCTGATTATTTATGTATATTATTTAAATAAGGCTCAGTCAGTTAAGTGTCTGCCTTAGGCTCAGGTCATGATCTCGGGGTCCTGGGACTGAGCCCCGTGTTGGGCTCTTTGTTCAGTGGGGAGTCTGCTTGTCCCTCTCCCTCTGTCTCTGCAACCTGCCGTGGGAAAATAAATAAATGAAATTAAAAAAAAAATGTTTATCCAACTCACCATGTAATAGATGTTAGGACCCATGCTCTGCCAGTCTGGGTATCCACCCTGAGAACCTCTCATCTCTTTATCCCACTTCTGCTTTCATAAAGCCAACATGTCTACCTTGTAGCTAGAGCCAGTGTCCTTTTTTTTTTTTTTCCCATTTGGAGCTTTCTAGCAGTTGGCACTTGGACCATTTTCTGTCTCGACACCTCCTTTCCAAATGTCAGTCACCGTACTGGTTTTCTGCACACGTCATCTCCTGTAATCTGGAAGGTCAGCATTACACCAACCCCAACATAATCACCCACCAAACTCATCTTTCCTTCTCAGCCTGTACTTTAATTGTTCTTTTTTCTTTATTTGTTTGCTAAACTGGTATAAGATAACTGCTTTTAAGCAACCCCCTGCCAGTTGGAGCCCTCCACTGGACTGATCCCTCATTGTCAAGGCTAAACAACTCCCTCCTTTCCACTTTCTAAGTCTTTCTGTAACATCACACCCCTGAGCTTCATATCAGCTCTGGGTTTGAAAGCTCTCAGTTTGCAAACTGTTGTTACAGGCACAGTAAACTCTGACTAAATACGATTTTACTTATCTGGTCTCAATTTTCCCTGTTTCTGGATTTTTGACACCATCCACCCCAACTCCCAGGAACCACTTCCTCTGCGTTCATGATCATTTTCCACCTGCAAGACCCCACATAGCACTGGAATTTCATGACCCCGTATTGTTCATTGACGTGGTCTGTTCTCCATAGAAAAGAACAGGTGAATTCCTTGAGAAGCTGTACCATGTATTGACTTCGACCGCACTAGGTAGCATTTTGTCTTTTAGTAAAGTGCCTAAAATTGTTTTTGTTTAAAGATTTACTTATTATTTTGGAGAGAGAGAGTGCATGTGAGTGGGGGAAGAGGGGCATTGGGAAAGGGAGAGAGAATCCTCATGGAGATGACCCCTGGAGCACTGAGCCCCACACAGGGCTCCATCTCCAGACCCTGGGATCATGACCGGATCTGAAACCCAGAGTCAGATGCTTAACTGACTGAGCCACCCAGTGCCCCCGAAATTGGCTTTCATGGTAGCAGCTAACAGTCATGAAAATGTTTGCTGCTAAGTGCCAGGTGCTGGTTCCTTCCTTTCTCTTCATCGTCTCCTTCCACCACTGGAAATACCCCCTTGTAACCCTTGAGCTGTCACACCTGCAGACAGCCCTTAGGTTTCCCTGCTCCCACAAGAACTGGTTCTTTTTAGAACCAGACTAGGGGAGGGGCACCCGGGTGGCTCAGTGGGTTAAAGCCTCTGCCTTCGGTTCAGGTCATGATCCCAGGGTTCTGGGATCGAGCCCCACATCGGGCTCTCTGCTCGGCAGGGAGCCTGCTTCCCCCCGCCCACCCCCTGCCTGCCTCTCTGCCTACTTGTGATCTCTGTCTGTCAAATAAATAAATAAACTCTTTAAGAAAAAAAAAAAAAAAAAGAACCGGATTAGGGGAGAGCTCCCCCTTCACAGTCTCTTCACATGGACTGGGGTCCCCGCGGGTGATCTGGGGAAGGGGGTGGGGAATGTTGAGCCACGTGCAAAAAAACTGGTAGGGAGAGTCCAAAACTTAAGTGTGCAAATGATGTCAAATTATCTTGACTTTTTTACACACTCATCGGAGATTCCATCTATTTGCCTATAAGTAAAATGGGTGTTATATTTAGTTATTTATAGTTTGGTCATCATACTAATTTTCAGTCACTGCTTATAATAAATTAAAAAGAAAAACACAAAACAAGTCTAGGCTCTCAGATGATTTTGGAAGCTGACACTGGATTTTTTTTTCTTTGCTATAACAATAGTGTAAAACTTGTCAGCAAACTCTCCATAGCATCCTTCTTTCTCCTTAGATCACAGGCAAAATGGTCAGGAGAGGACACTCACACGCACCTCTTTCCAGCAAGGTGGATGCTCCGAGTGGGATTTACCGACATGGATTCCCACACGCTCTGTACGCAGAGAAATAAACACACATGATTTTACCATTTTACGACCAGGGTGATCACTTGACCTGTATTCTGCATAAAACACCTCTTTTCTTTCTGCCTTAGATATAGCCATGAAAACTTGAGAAACAGAAAGAAACCATTTCAAATGCAAGATATTTGGCTTTCTTTCTTTCTTTCCTTCCTTCCTCTCTCCTTTCCTTCCTTTTTTTGAAGATTTTATTTATTTAATTAAGAGAGAGAGCAGGGGGAAGGGGTGATGAACAGAGGGACAGAGAGGGGGAAGGGGAAGGAGCAGAGGGAGAAGGAGAAGCAGACTCCCCACTGAGCAGAGAGGGCCCCATACTGGGCTCGATCCCAGGACCCCAGAATCATGACCTGAACCGAAGGCAGACACTTAACTGTCTGAGCCACCCAGGCACCCCTATTTGGTTCTTTTCTTAAAGTCCCTCCACAATGATCTGAAATATGTCCTCAGTGGCACAGCCAAGTTCCTGCAGACGGATGCATGGGGCTTGTCCTTCTCTGGCTAATGCCCTTTCCTAGGCATCACCAACAGGGTCATGTGGAGTCAATGCCTGGCATGGCCCGTGGCTCTGCTGTTCTCTGGGGCAGCCTGGTCTCTTTCTCAGCTCCCCAAATTCAGAGGGAGCAGCCCAGGGAAAATAAGATCCTGATTAATTAAAAAAAAAAAGTCTACTGTTTTACTTCATTACAGAGTTCTAACCACTAGTTCACATGCCACAGATTATGCAGTGACCTTTAAAATCTGGCTTGGCCACTGCCCAGTGGGTGGCAACAAGGTTGGTCCCAGTGTTACGGTCACATTGTCCAAAACTGCAGTCGCCATGTGGTGTACCAAGTTAGTAGCAAGGGCACAGAGGAAGGCTTTCATTATTCAAGGGAGTCCATAAAAAAGGGCACACTTCCCACATTAATGCAGCAATTTAAAGCAATAATGTTTACACAGAGCAAGAACAAAGTAATGCAAGAGTTTCAGGTAAATTATGCTGATGTCTCTGAGCACTTATAGACTCACTGGTAAGTAAGTTAAATATCTCACTGCCAGTGGACTTGGGATTTCCAGTCATTACCTGGAAATGGAAATAAATAATAAATAATCATAAATAAACAAAATGCATGATCATATATATGATATATATATCACACATATATATACATATACATATATATCATATATATACACATATACAATATATATTTTGATCATATATGTGATATATATATCATATATATGTGATATATATATATCACATATATATCATATATATATGATCATGCATTTTGTATATGTTGTATATATATATTTTGTATATGTGTGTATATATTTATGATCATGCATTTTGTATATATATATATATATATATATATATATATATATATATATATAGTCACAACATATAAATAATGGAAGAGGATTAAAAAAGGCCCTCAAAGCTCAATTTCTTCAACTAAAAATAAATAACGTCTAATTTACTTACAGGAGATTTTAGCAGTCAGGTAAATGATAGCAAGGCTATACACTCATGAACTTGCTACCTCATGTTGGAAAATGAGGTATTTAGCCTAAGCGAGTTTTTCAGACAATGGAAGTTATATTTGAAAAACAAGTCTCTGCATGGGGCGCCTGGCTGGCTCAGTGGTTGGAGCATGTGACTACTTATCTCGGGTCTGAGAATTCGAGTTCCATGCTGGGTGCAGAGATTACTGAAAAATAAAATCTTTAGAAGAAACCGCCTAATTTTAATCATTTTGTATGGAACTACATCTTCACTTACTCATCTCCTTAAACAGAATATATTAAGTATAGTTTAACATTGTTATAAAAATCACAATGTTGAAATAACATTTTAAAAAAGTGTTCTGGGGGTGCCTGGGTGGCTCAGAGGGTTAAGCCACTGCCTTCGGCTCAGGTCATGATCTCAGGGTCCTGGGATGGAGTCCCACATCAGGCTCTCTGCTCAGCAGGGAGCCTGCTTCCCTCTCACTCTCTGCCTGCCTCTCTACCTACTTGTGATCTCTCTCTGTCAAATAAATAAATAAAATCTAAAATAAAAAAAAGTGTTCTGGAGGCATCTGTGTGGCTCAGTCGGTTAAGCATCTGCCTTCAGCTCAGGTCATGATCCCGGGGTCCTGGAATCGAGTCCTGTGTGGGGCTCTCTGCTCAGTGGGGAGTCTGCTTGTCCCTCTCCCTCTGCCCCTTCTCCCACTCATGCACACAAGCTCTCTCATAAAATCTTAACAACAACAACAACAGAGTGTGCTGTCCTGGGGGCTGTTTGCCCCTCCGGGGAGGGCTATAGAAGGCAGTTCTTTTCTTCTGCGTCTGAGTCTGTCTTTCATGTTCGGCTCCTCTCAGCGCACTTGCTAGGTTAGCATGTGGTTCTCAAAGCAGGTGGCACAGGGCCCTCAGACCCGCAAACCACACACAGGCAGCTGGGCAAAGTTTTACCAATGTGGAAAATCCGTTTTCCTCATTAAGTATTCACACTTTTACAATTGTGCTGGCCTGAGCGTGCCCTGCTGTTTCACTCAGAATGGAAAAGCCTGCAGTTAAGGGAGAAAGTTGTCAGATAGTGTTTGGCCATTTTTTTTTTAAGTATGCAAAAGGGTGGTCTGGCAGCAAACTGTCCCCAGACTCTGAGTGGCCCAGGAGGCCAAGGTGGACGGTGCAGGATCCGTGGATGCTTTTAAGGGACGGAGATCTGGTGCTGACTTGGGTCTGCCTGATGATTGCACAGCGGGTTCCGCCAATGTGCACCATGCCTTTTAATATCTTGCCACCTAAAAACTTTGAGAAGGGCGCTCACTCAAAATTTGAGAACTGGGTGGAAGCGCTCCCCTTTGTCAGTGGGGTGGAAACGAGAGCATTTTACTAGAACCGTGTGCAAACGAGAGCATTTTACTAGAACCGTGTGCAAAGCTGAGCGAGGGAAGCGAGGAGGGGCTCGTTTCCTCCTACATGTGCTTCACCCGAGGCTGCAAACATACGTAAAAACGTTTTTTACCTACTTCTGGGCTCCTTACTGTGTTTTCAAAAGCTGAGTTTGCCCAACAGCTCCTATTAGATAAGTGAGATGTTTGGAAAATTGTCGTCAGCAAACCATTTCCTGTTTTGCCTTCACACCAAAGGCTTGGATGGACCAAATTTCCAACAAGTAGAACTCTCGGAAAATAATACACCACTACAGGGAAAATTCTGTGTGTGTGAAGAGACAGATGGAAAATGGTACCAGGGGAGTCAAATGCATGGTAAGTTCTGTGTGATTTCCGGTTCAGCCCTGTAAGGCGGTTTTCAGTTGGTCAGGAAGCTCTGCTCACGGCCTTCTGAGTGAGAGACAGAATCCTCGGGTCCCTTCCAGGTCAAGCTTGTGCCAACTTAAAATGAACTCTTAAGCAAATACCTGCTGCTTTTAAGAGGTACTACTGGTAATTTTAAAGGGTTAAAAAAGCTTTGCATTGACTATTTCAGCATTTTGCCAAATTTGTAAACATCTCCCTGTTCACCTTCCGAAAGGCTTCCAGAAGGCTGTACAGTGTGGGCACAACTGTTTTTCAGGTAAGAGAAGCAACTCCCCGTCTTACTGATCGAATCATTCCCGTTTTTGCCTTAAGTCACACCATACCATCTGTTCAGAAAACATCCCCTTCTCCCAGCCACTCATCGCCCTCTTTGGCTTTTGAACAAATCACCTTTTAAATCCCTTGGGGGGATGATTCCTGCAGAGACTAGCCTCATAAACGGAGTCCTCTGGGCCCAACTTCATCTGCTCTACTTCCTGTTTTAGCTTCTTCTGGAGACTGCTCCCAGCCCTTGCGCTCCACTGCCTTGGACCTCTGGGAGATGGAGAACTCATCCTCCGTCAACACTGGTCCCTGCTCACACTGGGTCTACCTGCTGCTCCCAAATCCAGATGCCTGCTGGGCGCATGTGACTTTAAAGTCACACACGGGGGTCTTCTCCTTGAAAGAAAAAGCTTTCTGCTGCTTCTCTGAAGGCATTTGGTAAGGATTCTTAAGAACTGAATCTAGAAGGGCACCTGCATGGTTCAGAGGGTTAGAGTCTTTGACTTCGGCTCAGGGCATGATCCCAGGGTCCTGGGATCGAGCCCCACGCTGGACTCTCTGCTCAGCAGGGAGCCAGCTTCCCCTTCTCTCTCTGCCTGCCTCTCTGCCTCCTTGTGCACTCTTTTTCAAATAAATAAATAAAATATTTAAAAAGGAAAACAAAATCCTAAAAAAAGAACTCAATCTAGAACACCCTTGCCCAAGAGTTGGATCCTTGTGCTTATCCTTGACACATGACTCCAAATCTCCCTGCTAGTCTTACCCCCACTGCCAGCTTCATCCTCGCTCACCTTCAGCTAGAAGGTTCCAAGGTCATTTCCCTGCTGCCCTGGGCTCCTCCTGCCCCACCCAGCAGGTTCTACTTCTCTGCTTCTGTTCTCTGACTGACAGCTGGCTCTCCCCCTCAGGACCACAGAGCAGCATCTGCCCAACGGCCAAGGATGAAAAGCAGAGCACAGGGAAGATACTCAGCCTTACATTTCGCATCCCCCAGGACGCGGGAGGCAAAAGTTGCTCCCATTTCTGCGTGTCCCCCCTTCCCATTCGAAACCACTAAGGCAAACTGGAAGGGCATGAAGGGTTAGTGCCTTCTCTGCAGATTCATAAAGTTATGCTTTGAAAATTAACTTGACCCTTGCAGGACTTGATGACCTCCTGATTCAGAATCTTCCCTTTCTGCTCTTTCTCCTTCTGTGTTTTGCGCCCCCCTCTCCGATTAGTCGCGCACATCCGTTCTGTTCCTGCGCGGAACATAAAGACACACTCTCCCCGTGTAAAACCCACGGCTTCTGTGGTCTTTATCCTGCGACACCCTGCGCTGTGGTCACTTTGAACTTTCCAGACCCTGTCGTGTACTTGATGCATGTCCCTCCTGCTAAAGAGTCTCTAGTCCAGGGACGCCTGAGTGCCTCAGTTGGTTAAGCAGCTGCCTTCGGCTCAGGTCATGATCCCAGTGTCCTGGGATCGAGTCCCACATCGGGCTCCTTGCTCAGCAGGGAGCCTGCTTCTCCCTCTGCCTCTGCCTGCCATTCTCTCTGCCTGTGCTCGCTCTCTCCCCATCTCTCTCTCTGATAAATAAATAAAAAATCTTTAAAAAAAAAAAAAAAAGAGTCTCTAGTCCATTCCTTACCCCATCACCACCCCCCACCTAAGAGCAGTCCCCACTGTGGAGACAGTCAGCATGGGACACACACGGAAATGTGTTCACGGGGCAATGTCACCCAGATCCAGAGCAAGAAAACACATATGGACTCCAGCACTGGGAAGAGGGGTCTACTGATGGCATTCTGGGGGAGCTGGGGCAGCATGGGGGCTCTGGAGCCGAGGTACTTCCTTCTTAAGGCTGTGTTGCTCGGAGGCCAGACGGGCTCTCCTACAATAAAGACAGGCCAGCAACCAGCAGCACCAGGCTGGTAACAGTGTGCCCAGGGTGGCACGTCACGGAGGTATTTCTGAGCGATCTCCCCAAGGCTCAGTGATCTCACGGGGTCTTTTTCATTTTATCTTTGAACACTCTTAACAGTGTCCTGTGCGCACCATTTAAATGCTGCCTGAACAGCTTCTGTAAAGGAGTACAAACTTCATGTGTACACAGAGGAAGGCTTTCCTTGATACAGTAAAACATAGGATTGCGACCAGCTATGACTTTTATTGATTTCAGCTTGTAAATGTAAAAACTCTCCGATTAATTTGACAGAATCTGTTCGTTCCGGGTGCCTACGTTCACATCCTGGGCTGTGCAGACCAGGTGACTACAAATCACAGCGCACTTTCAAAACAAAGTAACTTCTTTTACAAACCGTATTCTTCGTGAGCGGTTCCCCTCCGGAGAAAGGCTTACGAACATGTGAGACATAGATTATCGTACTCTTACAAAGGGTGGAAACATTTTTTGTAGCAGAATCCTAGAGTAACTCACTCTCAAGTGTATTGTTCCCTTATTTTATTGCAGCGACTGGATTTTTGAGTACAAAGAGAAATCAAAAGGAAAAATATCTACAATCTTGGGTTAAGAAGGATGCTGGGACCCGGTGGCTAAACCGTATGTACAAGATACAAACAGGTTTATACTTGTATGTACACAGTTAACGGTTGTCTAATCATTATAAATAGTAGGTTTAAGTTAGATTCTACAAAAATAATGATTTGGGATGGGCACATGCAAACAGGTACACATAAACTTATTTATAAAACACATCTCTATACTTCTCTTTTTCTCTTAAATATAAATGTTGCTATTTAGCCTTTAGCTAAAATGATTTAAACACAAATCCCAAAGTCCCCGATCAAAAATATAAAATCAGCTTCTACCCACAGCAGCACCCTTCTTCATGTATCCTTACCTATTCGTAAAGTCTAGGTAATTTTGTCACATGTGAATTATAGGTACGTATCCTGTTTCCTCAGAGATCACTCCTCCAGAGTAAAAGCTTGCTTTGTTCCATTATGTTGTTTTTTTTGTGGTGTTTTGATTTTGTTTTTTGTAAATATTTCAAACAGTAGATATTTGTTAAAAGATCATCTTGGCCTCTACATTCTCATACAAATCAATGAGACAAAGGCTCTTTCTCCCTGCCCCGGCTGTGGTGCCACCGGGACAAGGCAGCAAAGCCCTCAGTTGCCCGCGGAGCCATCGGGGTGGGTGGAGGACTGTGGGCCCACAAAAGGCTCGTTCTGCTTCCGATCCTCCTTTGGGCCGGCAGCCTGGTCGGCAATGGAGGAGAAGGACAGCTGGTCGTGCTCTATGATGTGGACCCGATCCTCGTCCTTGTCTTTCTTCACGTAGAACATTTTTCTGAATTTTTTCAGCTCATGGAGCTCACAGAAGGTTTCCAGAACTACCAACATGGCAATGAGGCCAAGGAGGAGGTAACCTGGGTGAGAAGAAAGACAGCGTCTCAGTGGGACCGAGTCACAGATGACTTCAGTGGTGACAGAGACAGTGTGCTGTTGAACTAATTCCCCGCCACTTTCTGAATAGCTAGGAATGTTCTTAGGTCCGTGGCTCCAAGAGGAACCACCCAGAGAAAAATGAAGAATGACTTAACATTCTATAAACTTGGGATTATTCCGAATCAGGGTGTAATTTCTGAGAAAAGAAGAAAAACTTGGAGCTGACGTGGCATCGTAAGGAGAAATACCATCCTGTACTCACCCACACCCCAAGAGTGACCTGCAGAGGCTCTCCACCTCTGCTTCATGACCAGCGGCTCTCAAAAAGCCAGTGACATGTCAGGGGCACCTGGGTGGCTCAGTCATTAAGCATCTGCCTTCAGCTCAGGTCATGATCCCAGGGTCCTGGGATCGAGTCCTGCATTAGGCTCTCTGCTCAGCAGGGAAGCTGCTTCTCCCTTTCCCTCTGCCTCCCCAGTTCATGCTCACTCTCTCACATCCTCTATCTCAAAAAAATAAATAATATCTTAAAAAAAAAAAAGTCAGTGACATGTCCCAAAGGGTTTTGATTGTCATGAGTGCTGGGAGCAGAGCTTGCCACCTTCTTAAGGATTCAAGACTTTCATCAGTTTTTCCACTAAGGAGTAACAAGTATTGCAGTAGAAATTATAGCTGAAGCTAGATAAGAATCCCTCTGAGAATGGACGCGGACATGAAACTGGTCTTCGTGTGGCGATTCGCACCCGACCGGGATCCACCAGCTTCTTACTCCAAAATAGAAGATAACCTGTGGATTCAGGCCATGTGCTGTTCCTTGAATTCAGTGATGGGACAGTGGTGACTCTGAGTGAGTTCCAACACATTTAAAATCAGTTTCTAGGAAATAAAAAATTCATCATGGAAAGGACAGGGAAGTGAAAATGAAAACTAAAAATAACAAAAATCCCAATTTCATGGCCCCGTGGTAAAACGCCTGCAGAGGATTTTCAGAAAACAAGTGAACCGGCTAGAATGAGCAGCATAATAGGAACAAAGAGGTTGATTGTTTCAAGAATGCAGAGAGACACGGCTCTAGCATCCTGAGAGCCTGGCTATTAAGTTTTCATGATAAACATGGTGTATTTTTGTAAGAGCAATAACAGGGATGCTGGGTGGCTCGGGCAGTTGAGCGTCGGACTCTTGATTTTGGCTCAGATCATGATCTCAGGGTCCTGGGATGGAGCCCCACATCAGCTCCCTGCTCGGTGGGGGGTCTGCTTGGGATTCTCTCTCTCCCTCTCCCACCCTGGCTTGTGCAAGGGTGCATGCGCTAAGATAAATAAATAAATCTTAAAAATAAGAAATTGCAATGACGTTGTCGGACGAGTTGACAATTCCCTTCCTTTTCCTTTATCCAGTGTTTAGTCAAGCCCTTGAACACGGACAAAAATATTCCACGGGGGTTTCAGGCAAAAGCGGTAGGATTTTATCCTATTCATAATCTAATACACTTTTGAAATATTCATTTGCTCTGTTCAGCATGCTATGTAGACCGCCTGTAACAAGCTGGTTCACACAGTAACAAGTGTTAAGATGATCAGTAAGGATTTAGCATTATACAAAAAATTGAGGGAGTTCGACAGTTGGGCAGAATTTATGAGACAACAGTGAACACAAGAGACAAGCAGCCCTAGCAAACGTAATCGCAGAAGCATTCAACTTCTCCAAGTCCTAAAAATAGTACCTTAAAATAAGGAGGTAATAGTTTACCTACCACATGAAAAAAAGGCTGAGCTAACGTTTATCGGAGCTACTAAATCTGCCACAAAAACAGCCCGCAGGCTGCTGGCCCACCAACCAGGAGGGCCGAAACCGCTGTGCTCAGATCGCTATGCTGAGAGTGTAGGCCTGGAACGCCGTTTGCAAAGGGCAGGATCGGCATGTTCTGTGAGTCCCAAGAAAGGGATATTCACTTTGGGCCAGGAATCCTACTTCTTGGATAGATATCCAAGTAGAAAAAATATAAACATATACAAATATTTACTATGGTGTTGTTTATAATGTCCCCCAACAGGAGGCAGCTGGAACAGTCAACAACAGAGGCCTCGTTAGTTCTCTGTAGAGCCAGTGCTCAAATATGCGGGGGACAGTACAAAGAATTATGGTAACTACAGGAAACTGAAGCTCGTGCTTGTAACTATTTGGTAAGCATTTCTGGAACTTGTGTGTTAGCTGGGCACTGTTCAGAGCACTGGGGTTCATGACTGGGGTCTCTATCCTGGGTGAGCCCCTGGTTTAATGTAGGTGTTAAAATATACATAATTCAGGGCACCTGGGTGGCTCAGTGGGTTAAGCCACTGCCTTCAGCTCAGGTCATGATCTCAGGGCCTGGAATCGAGTCCCGAATCGGGCTCTCTACTCAGCAGGGAGTCTGCTTCCCTCTATCTCTCTCTCTGCCTGCCTCTCCATCTACTTGTGATCTCTCTCTGTCAAATAAATAAATAAAATCTTTAAAAAAAAAATATATATATATATATACATAATTCAACTAAGCATGTTGTCAGGTTATGACGACAAGACAGGGCCAGGACACAGCATCTGACTGCCTGAGTCCCTCCTGTGATCTCCTCAGAAACGTGACATGAGCCGAATCTTGAAAAGTTCTTGAGACGGCAGAAAGGAAGACTGTGTGTGTATTTTTATGCAAAAATGAAGAGTTTCTTGAACAGGTTTCTAAGCTCTCAATACCGACATCCAATTTTAAAAAAATGTTTAAAAATGATAAACTACTGGCCATCTGAATTTGAATGCCTACTTTACACATCCAAAATTCTGAAAATTGTTCACATATATTCTAACTTCTTTGAAAAAGAACCAGATGGACAAATGAAATACGCAACTCTTTTATGATTTTCTTGGCAAACTGAAGACATGATTAATAGGAACACATGAAAATGTGCTATATCCTAGCCCTAGTTTTCTGGAACTTAAAATATTTAATAAAAGCAGGAAAATTTTTTTAATTAAAAGCTGGCAATCCGGTATATTCTAGGCGGTGCATTTTTACACTAATTTACAATGCCTATTACGTTATTGGTAAGAAATTGATCAGTTATAGCATTAGTCGTTAGTAGGAAATCGATCAGCAGTTCTAAGGTACCTGGAAAAAAATAAGACTCAGCAGTAAGAGTTTTGCACAAAGAGCTTGACAATTTATCAGTCAGGGCTTTTACGAATGACACTATTCATTGGAAGGTGAGGTGGGGCAAGGAGCAGCAAGTAGAGGCCAAAGGGGATGGGGTCCGGGGTCCCCGATACTCACACGTGATCCCAATCTTATAGAGCTCTCTGAACTTCTGATTGTAGCCTTCTCCAGGGACGTAGTCCCCTAGGCCGATGGTGCTCAGGGAAATGAAACAAAAATAAAAGGACTCGAGGAAGTTCCAGTCGTCCTCTAAGATGGAGAACACAGCCGCCGGGATGAAGAAGAAGCAGGACACGGTGACAAAGCCGAGGAGGACGGCGTGGACGATGGCCACCACCTGCTTGGAGAAACCCCAGCGGACGTGGAAGTAGAGGACAGGCCTGCGGGTGACGTGGATGGTGACACGCTGGACCACCGCCGTCAGGAACAGGAGGGTGAACGGAATGCCGATGACCGAGTAGATGATGCAGAAGGCCTTTCCTCCGTCCGACAGGGGCACGGTGTGGCCATAACCTGCATGGGGAGGAGGTAAACTGAGGTGAGGAGGAAGTGGGAGCAGAGTACACCTCTGTCAACTCCTGCCTGCCTGCTGTCCACCCCGACCCCTTCAAACCAAGGCAAAGAGTCGGAGCTCAGGTCTGATACTCTAAAGTCTCAACGGGAACACTGCACAAAGGATGTCACTGCCCTTGGCAAAATTGGACCAGCTCTTCCCCTCACATCCGAGCCTGGTTTTGAACCCACTGTCAGGCTGAAACAGAAACACTGTCTGAGACCAGCCAGGCAAACGCATCAGAGGACAGGCCTCCTCCCCCAGGCTGATGCCCC
The DNA here is from genome assembly GCF_022355385.1 of Mustela nigripes. Classification (NCBI taxonomy): domain Eukaryota; kingdom Metazoa; phylum Chordata; class Mammalia; order Carnivora; family Mustelidae; genus Mustela; species Mustela nigripes. The sequence goes on from NC_081560.1 coordinate 110,441,927, forward strand.
CTTGCCCTCACGCCCTCATGCCCCCCCGCCCCCCGCCCCCCGGGACCCTCGTTCGTACCAAACACCAGTCTACACCTGCCTCCACCACAAACTGCTCATGCAATGTTCTAACGAGGGCGGCTGGACAGTGGGCATCTGAAGGAGACGCCAGGAAGCCACAGACCTCACCAAAGGAAAACGAAGATTAAGGCACACCAAGCCACGGGACCGAGCCTTTCTTGTACTTGCTCAGCTATGTGGCTAACAGCATATTCAGAAACTGTAACTTCCCCCCCTTGTCATTTCCAAAGGCTGCAAGATGTCGTACGTTCCCCCAAACAAACATTTAAAAAACACGTTAGGCCCCCATGATCCGGATGTACGCCTGTCTGACTTTCCACCAGGTCTGAATCATCCCCAAATTAAGCCATTTCCCAGGCTTCATCCAACAAGAGCCAGCAAGAGAGAAGCCAGGCGGCTGCAGCTCGGAGAACCACGTTTAAAATTTCACGAGCACTTCACCCCAAAAGGCCTAACACGCCTGAATAAGTCAGTTTAGGAAGAAGGCAACAAAATGCCTTTGTGTGTGTGTGTGTGTGTGAGAGAGAGAGAGAAAGAGAGAGAGAGAGAAGCTGGATCCTGAAGAAGCCTCACATATGTGATTAGGATTAAAACATGATTTCTAAACCAGATTTTTCCAGCATAGCCTCCTTAAAAATAAACAACTCTGAAAACCCTTCCGCCGTGGATCCCCATTTTCTCGGTTTTATGGCTGTTTGTAGGGTAGGGCCCAGGGACGGGTGGTCAGGGAAAGCCTCCCCAGGGATTCCCAGGCACAGTGTCCACACAACAGTCGGGGGTTATCTGCTGGCCAGGGAGGCCCTCGGCTGATGAATGTGCTCCAGAGTCCCAGAAACCTGCTGCGATTGTCTGCAGCACACACAGCCCCATGTGCCTCTTTCCGGGATGAGATCCTGGAATCTTAGATTCTTGAAAGGGGTTCAGAATGGTTGTTTTGAGCAGCCGCGCCCACCCAGCGGCTCCCGCCGTACCGTGCTGGGCTCTGGGCACGGTTGCCGGGGAAGTGGGCAAGGCAAGGAGCACGGGGAGAACAGGAAGCATGGGGACGGCGGGGCCAATGCTGTTCCCACCAGAGAAGGAAGCAGGAGAAATGCAGCTCATGACCACGAGGCCCAAGTAAAGCAGCCACGTAGCAAGAGCCAGGGGAGAGGCGAAACATCAGAAGGGATGTTCTCGGGGTCAGAGATCTCTGGAAAGGACATTGCCCTTGACCATGACGAAGCCACTGGAAAGCGATCACGAAGTTGGTGTCAAAGTACTAGGAGACCATAGAACTCAAGCAGGGAAGCCAGGGAGGCCTTCCACCGAGGCGGGAATTTTGGAAAGGAGTTGAATCAGCCAGATTCGGCAAAAGCCCATAAGTCCATAACTTCATTATGCTTTTCTGTACTGCTTTTTTGTATATATATATATATTTTTTTCTAAAAGTAGAACACACCAATTTCCTGGCGGCCCACCTCTTCTGTGCCATCTGTTCCAATAAATGACATGATTTCAGTTCTACTAGGAAAAAAAAGTAAACAAAGGTCCAGTTTTAAAATATTTTAGGATGTAATTTCTACTCTCAAATGACAACAGCTCTTTCCATTAGAGTGCCAACTGACTCTTCATGGACTAAAATCTTATCTCTGAGCAATGCAGATAATCATGACGAGGCTCTAAGCCTGTCCCCTGCAGTAATGTCTTTTTAAATTTTTTTTTATTTTGTTATTATGTTCAGGTAGTCACTGTATAGTACATAATTAGTGTACTAATGGATGCGGTGTCCAGTGATTCACTATTTAAGTATAACATCCAGGGCTCATCACAGTACATGCCTTCCTCCATACCCAACACCCTGCCACCCTCCCCAACCCTCTCCTCCCTGAAACTCCCAGACTGTTTCTCGGGGTCCACAGTTTCTCATGGTTCATCTCCCTCTCCGATTTCTCCCCCTTTGGATTTCCCTCCCTCCCGCTGTGGTCCTCTGTGCTATTGCTTATGTTCCACAAAGGAGTGAGACTGTAAGATAATTGTCTTTCTCCGCTTGACTTACATCACTTAACATAATCCCCTCCAGTTCCATCCATGTCAATGCAAATGTTGGGTATTCAACCAATAGCCCCGATGAACATGGGTGCCAAAATACTCCACAAGATCCTAGCTACTAGGATCCTACAGGACATTAAAAGGATTATTCACCACGACTAGTGGGTTTTATGTCTGAGATGCAAGGGTGGTTCAATATTCACAAGTCAATCCACGGGTAGAGCGCATCAATAAAAGACAAGAACCGTATGATCCTCTCAACTGATGCACAAAACTTTTGACAAAATACAACATCCGTTTCTGATTGAAACCCTTCAGAGTATAGGGATAGAGGGAACATTCCTCAATATCATAAAAACCATCTACAAAAAGCCCACAGCGAATATCATTCTCATTGGGGAAAGGCTAAGAGCTCTCCCCTTAAGATCAGGAATACAACAGGGATGTCCACTCTCTCCACTATTGTTCAACATAGTACTAGAAGTCCTAGCCTCAGCAATGAGACAACAAAAAGAAACAAAAGGCATTCAAACTAGCAAAGAAGTCAAATTCCCCCTCTTTGCAGTAATGCATTATCAAAATGCATAAAGCCAGTAATATGTTCCCGCTAAGAGATTTAAAATCACCAACATGTAGATGACTCACTGAAAGCCTGTTTCTTCTCCTGAGGTTACATAGATAATTTTGGTTAATGGAAGATAAAAGTGTTAAATTTACACTCCATTGGTATTACCTATACTTCCGGTGCAGGCCAGACTGGGAAAACTAGCCCCTGCGCAGAGCGCCCAGCATTTCTTTTGCAACGGACAACCCTGAGTGCATGAGACGGAAACCTTCAGTGCTGCTGAATTTTAATGAAGTGGTGAATAATTTACTCAAGTGCAGTCAGTTGAACTCCCAGACGAATCACAAAGTAAAGCTCCTATTTTAAAACCTTCTATTAAAATCCATTACAAACCACCAAGAATGTTGCAAGAGTAGTAAACCTTACATAGCTGGTGTTTTTTGCGGAACCTGGGCCTTCCGGTTTTTCTGGTATTTAATTCCTCATGAACAAAGTCCAAGACAGAAAACCTTTGTGGGCTCCTACTCAGGTAATTAGAGCAAGTCACCGACGGGCAACTTCTTCCCACACATGTTTCTGAGAGAGGGACAGTTGGTTGTTACGCCTCTGGTTGTGATCCTGCCCATATAACATATACTGTCATTTATTTAGATTATTTAGAATGATCTAGTATAACAGAGACACTTCCCGGTCAGCTCGCTTGATACCTGCTTAAAAACCATCTAGGACAGAATCTCAACCTCTGAAGACTAAGGCCAGTAGAGATATTGAAATAAATTACAATGTTTCCTCTCCTGTAAAATAGAGTGCAATTTGCAATCCTGGGCTTCCGCTTATTATTTATCTCTCTCCCACTGAGCCGTGAGCCCCTGATGGGGAGGAAATCCTGTCCTCCTCTACTGTGAGGCTCTCCTGGCTCTCCAACCACGGTGCCATCCAACACACAGGAGGGCCACAAATGCACTGTCTGGCAATGAAGAGTCTTCTGGTCATGCCGACTTTGCTACTGTCATTGTGTCTTTTGTTTGCAATAAATTTTTGTTCCAAGGATTCAGTACGTGGTTACCTTCCAGACACCCCACACACAAAGTGTTTTACTGCAACACTTTGCAAAGACTCGCACGTGGGTGAACTCTGTTCATCCCTTCCATCAGGGTCATGGACAGGACGTGGAACGTCCAGCTTCTCTCACTTTGCTTATAACGGAAGTAGTTTAGGAAAGTGAGTAAACCACCAGCTCCCAGCAGAGGCCATCCCCAGGAGTCCAAACACCCAGCTCCTAGGTGGTATTGGCACAACGGTGCTTACTTTCTGGCACAAGCATGCAGTATACAGACTAACCCTCTGTCCTGCCGCCTTTCCTACCCACCTATCACCTGGGCCCACTTTTATGTGGGTATGGTTTTCGCTAATAGTGCTGGGAACACCACCATATTTTTTCTCTTGGGCCTTCTAGAGTCGACATAGAATCTTTCACATACGAACAAGTCCTTTTGTTCCTATGATTCTGACTCAATAGGCAGTTTTTCGGTGTATTCTACCTGTTGCTGGCTATGCTGAAGTACTCAACCAAAAATATTTCATTTTTCTCATTTTAAACTTTAGGTGAGGAGTCCGGCCAACTTAGGAACTCCTATTATGGACGCTTTCTTTCTGAAGCATTATCCATTTCCTGCAACTCTGAAACATGTACTTTTTCATTCTATGTCCCGATAAATAATACTGTCTCTCCATTGTTTACAATTTACTCTCATAGTTTTTAAAAATTTATTTATTTATTTATTTGAGAGGGAGAGAGAGTGAGCATGAGAAGGGGGCAGATGGAGAGGGAGAGAGAGAAACCCAAGCAGACTCTGCATTGAGCGTAGAGCCCAACACGGGGCTTGATCTCACCACCCCAAGATCACGACCTGAGCCAAAACCAAGAGCTGGATGCTTAACTGACTGTGCCACCCGACGCCCCTCTCTGTCATTTTTAAGGACATATATCCCTGCAATGTCCTCTCTCACACTAGCCTCTCTGAGTAATTCTTGCCAGCCAAGACCCCCATGAAGCCCTGCTTCACCAAACTGAAATGAGGAGGGAAAGGAGTGCACTATTTTCCAACTACCCACCCTCCTTTCTGCCACTCCTGATCAGGCCAGCACCAGCAGCACAGCCCAGCTGCCCACCCACCTTGTCTTCCTGCGAGAGCCTAACCACATCGTTCAGTTTTCATCTGGAACATTGGCAGGAAGATACTCTATGTCACAGTAGTAGACAGGAAATCGTCAGCCAAGGGCGTTTTTTGCTAATTGTCATAATTATACATGTTCCCTATGGAAAAAAGCAGGTAATCATCCCCACCTACCCCTGCCGGCTTGTCCAACTATACCATCTGTTGAGCACTGTGACTTACGGTCTTGGTTAGGTTCCCAGAGGCAGGAAAAGGGAGCTCATGACCCACTACCCAATAGGAGGCTATAACCAAATTATGTCACCTTTTTAGTACAGCTTTCCCAGAATTCCAAGCAGTTGCATTTCTTGTGGTTCCTACGGGAAGGAACAGGCAAGGCAGGATGTGAGAAGTTTCAGCTTGGGGCACAGATGTTGTCCCTCATTGTCCAGCATCTGGCCTTGGGGTCACCAAGGCAGTGGGACAGTAGCTCGGAGGGTAAGAGGCCGATAAAGGAGGAGCTTGGGGGTGTGCGCTCTGGGTTGGTCGGGTTGTATCTGGAAGGTGGGCTCATAGGTAAGCCCTGATTTCTCTAGGAATGGTTGACCCTGGGAAGGTGGGTTCCTTCAGGAGCAACAAGGCTCCAAGAGGTCAAAGTGTCAAAATAAAAAGACATAATAAAGCAGGAGGCTGGTTCCGGGCGGGCATGTGCAGAAGCAACAGTGAGCCTCCAGGGTCTGTTGTAATAAGCACCCCAGGAAGAGTCCAGTGGACAGGGTACAGGTGCGGGGAGATATGCCTGCCAGCATTCCAGGAGGGGCACAGCACATGGCCCGTGAATAACTACTCCTTCGATACTCTGAACTCCTAGAACCTTTACCGTCTCTCCGGGTGTTCGTTACTTGTCAGCTCTGGCTTCGCCTGAAGACCTGAACAGTGTTCCAGAGAGAAAAGGAGGGCGGCTGGTGGGTGAGGCCCCAGGCGGTGGACAGGGGCAGCCCTCAGAGATCGGCAGGCAAGTTCGCCTCTTACAGGAAAGGAGACTGTCATTAGTTTAGCAAAGTTCAAGCAGGCAAGGGAGGCAGAGATGAACCCTGTGTTTACCGATCTTTTCAGTCGGGGCCCAGCGGCTGTGTCGAGGAGGAACAAGGGAGAACAGAAATGGGGCGGCGGCCGATTCCCCAGGTACCTGGGGAATAAAAGCTGGAGAAATCCCTGGAGGTTTCCAAGGAAAGGAACCTTCTAAGAAGATGAGACCTAGGACAATGATGGCAGCGCTTGGCTACCTTACGCTGGGACCTCCAGAAACTCCCCAGCCCTGGTGACCTAGTGGCTCCAGGCCAGAGCCAGGCTACGGCGACAGAGCACTGACTTGTCCCGAGCCCTGCTGGACCTGACACTCCCGTTTTCTTGATTCACGGCTGCCTTTGCCTTGAGGTTATTCCCAAGATTTCTTTCCACTTTCGAAATTTCACCTAAGTGAAATCATTTCTGATTTTCCGGTCCCGATTACAGAAGTCAGGGGGCTGATCCATCCTCGTAGTGACCGCAGGCCCCGTCTCCTCCCGCAGACACGAGCCCCTGCTGCAGAGGCGACAACGCCGTGGACGGGCCCGGGGTTCCCATAGCAGCTGCTACTGGGCATGCGCGCCCCGGACTGCAGTCCCTCGGCGCCCCCTGCGGAGGGGTCGGCACACGGGCACGGGTACACACTCCCGCCTGCCTGTCTGTTACCCACGGACCCACTGTTTCACCGCTGGGACACCTGCAGGGACAGTGAAAACAGACTCAAAGTCTGATCGCTGCGGAAAATGGCACAGCCGGAGAGGCACCTGTCAGATTCTAGTCTGTGTTTTTCATTATTTAATTTTATTTCCCCTCCCACCCACTCCTGGCCATTTCTTAGGAATTCTGGCAGCAGGACAACCAAGCGAAGCTGAAGAAAGCAACAGAACAATGGGTTGAGTTTTTCCTAGAGCCCCAATATTTCAGACAAGGCTTCCCGATCTATTAACTGAAGTGGTTTTTCCTCCACCTGCCACTTTGCTCAGGTTTGCCTTCAGGTTTGACATAATCATCCCACAGCCACGACGACCATGGGTTTTAAAAGAGATCCTATTGGAAAGGCCTGCCAGGGATGCACTTTCAGAACAGGCTTTTAAGCTTCATGCTGTCGCACGGATGCTGGGCAGACAGCTCAGGATTTCAATTTCTTTTGCCCTGGGAACAGTTGGGCACCTTGCCCTCTGGAAGACAGGCTCAAAAGGTAATAGAGAAAATGCTGGATGACAAGACGACACACCATTTACTTGACGCTGAATTTCTACCTCCCAACCCTGCGTATCATCAATGGAGATCTTGCCTGGCCCAAAGCTTGACTTCAGATTAGTAGAAGCCACAGTGGTCCCCCACTGTCACCTGGTGAAAAGGGGTGGGGGACACCTAGACATCTGCTGAATCCAACCACGTTTTCATGCCTCTCTTTATAGGGTCTCAAAACAGTGATGTTCCAAGGGTTCTAGGGGCTCTGGGAGGAAAGCACAGGCTGGCTTGATGGGAAAATCTCCACATTTTTTAGAGGGAGAGGTTCCTGAAATATAGCCAATTTTTTTTTTTCCTTTTCCATCAGAACGTAAAGACTCTGAGGCTTGAGCTCTGAGAACACTGGGAGGAAGGTGCAAACAAAGCCCACACGTGTAAACTCAGCAGAGCTTCGGGAACAGGAGGAATCCGATTTCCTAGACTGAGCCCTGGCTTTGCTCCCTACTCGCTGTGAGGCCCCGGGAAACTTTGTATCTATATTTTCCTCATCTATCACATATGGGTCATACTTCCTACCCTCACGGAGGGGTCAACGAGGTTTACATAAAATAACCCATATGAAGCAATTAGCACAGACGCTGGTACGACCGAAGTACGGGGAGGGCGAACTCCTCCTTTGATGCCAAAAGACATCGCTAATGGAATCATCTCGACAGTAAGTCTGTTCTTTCCAGTGGGTCACACTCTTTCTAGGCACGCTGGTTAAAAACTGTCTGCACTCTCATCTCTGTTCTCTGCACACATGTTAATTCTTCTCACATGCTTCAAGGTCACTTCTTTCACACCGACGGTTTAAGCAGTTCCTGAGAGTGACCGGAGACCTAACAACAGCACTTAGGGGCCAATCGGATATAGGAACTTTGTGGCCACTCCGCAACTGGAGGGTCTACTAATGACCCCAGAGAAAGATCTAGACTCCCTTTCAGGTTCTCATTCCCTCCAGTGTAAACTGATCCAATATGGTGGCCGTTTACCACAGTCCCATTTTCATGGGGAGACACCAGCAGATTCCAATGACCAAAGGTAGGGAAAACTGCAGGTCCCCTCCCACAAAACTCCTCTACTGGGTGGCACATTACACCAGAAAGAGGCACAGAATAGTTATACAACAGGTTATAAACTCGGGGCAATTCCAACCCTTTCTCCTTTAGATCCTTGAGCAAGTCTTTCGTTGAAAGGTTTGCCAGAGTCAGAGGCAACACTGTTTTTGAAGCTGCAGTCATCTCCCTTCTGGCAGCTGAAAAATCAGGTGATGAAATACTCAGGTCCTTCCTTAAGTGGCAGAGCACAGAACAAGACCGAGTCCTAGGCCTTAAACACAGTTGTGAGGGGTACCCACTTGCTGGGCGCACAAAGATCTTCTACTCGCTCCAAGCAAGAGCAGACAAACAACATCCAGACATCTCTAGTTGGTCTACATAACTTGACCTCCCCCACTCTTACCCATGCAAAACACCCCTAGGACCCCTTAGGCGAATGAATGACCTCTCTGGTCTAGTTGTTCAGGTACTTGCTGAGACAGACTGAGGAGAGGAGATTCCTAGTCAGTCTTTTTTTTTTTTTTAAACATTGTATTTATTTATTTGACAGATCACAAGTAGGCAGAGAGGCAGGCAGAGAGAGAGGAAGGGAAGCAGGCTCCCTGCTGAGCAGAGAGCTTGATGCGGGGCTTGATCCCAGGACCCTGGGATCATGACCTGAGCCAAAGGCAGAGGCTTCAACCCACTGAGCCAACCAGGAGCCCCAGTTTGTTTATTTTAGACGTGGAGGAAGAGAGAGAGAGAGAGAGAGAGCACGAGCGCGCACATGCGCATGAGCGGGGGAGTGAGGAGCAGAGGGAAAGAGAGAGAGAATGTCAAGCAGGCTCTACGCCCAGCCTGACATGGGGCTCGATCTCACAACCCCAACATCAGGACCTAAGCTGAAACCAAGAGTCAGCTGCTTAACCATCTGAGCCACCCAGGCTCCCCTCTAAGTGGTTACCTTCAAAGGTGCCCCAGGAAAAGCAGATTGGAAACCCGGGGCAGGAATCCTAAGCTCAGGTCCTTATTTAAATGTGCAGACTTGGTATGAGCAGGGTTGAATTCCTGTCAAATGCCCGGAGAGTGACTCAAAATAGCCCTTTTCTCTGCAGACTTGCGCAGGTGGAGGCCCACCTTTCTGCCTTGGCCCCAGAGTAAAGGTGGGGGGCAGGGCCACCTGCACCCACCAAGGACATGGTTACTGGAAGCCACCAAGACTTGGGGGCCATGTCACCCCAGCACCGCCTTGAAAAAATGGACTAAAATGGTAGGATAAAATAAAAAGGTGGGGGAGGCATGTGGGACAGATGAAACAGGACGGCAGAATTGAATGCGGACAGCTGGCCTGGGGGTGGAGGGAGTCCTCATTACACAATTCTCTAATTTTACAGGTTTCATAATATCTATAATAAAAAGTAAAAGCGTCGAGACTTTGAAATGTGGACATTAATAGCTTTTCATCTAGACAGCCTCTGAGGAAGTCCTAGACTGTCTCTATTCCTTAAAATCCCACTTTTACAGTCAGTACTAACAAGGGTGCCAGGGTGGCTCAGTCGGTGAAGCGTCTGCCTTTGGGTCAGGGTCCTGGGATCAAGCCCTGCATCGGGCTCCCTGCTCACTGGGGAGCCTGCTTCTCCCGCCCCCTTGGCAGTTCGCCCTGCTGTGCTCTCTCTCCCTCGCTTGCTTGCTCTCTCAAATAAATAACTAAAACCTTAAAAAGAAAAAAAACTAAATAAAAGCATAACAAGATGAGGCAGAACCCAGAGGTATAGCGCTTACACTCTGGTACAGCCAAATGTGCTTTCTAAGCCTTCTAAACCTCTAACAGTCTCATCATCTCTTCAGCCAGAAGAGTTGAAATCTCCAACTGCTCTCTGAGGGCACACACTCCTGGGCCATGGGCAAGGGGCTGAGCAGAGAGAGTCGGGGGTTTCCTCACAGTGTTTCCAGGGGTTTAAAGCAAGTCGGCTATCGGCTGCCATCTGTGGGACACAATTCTTGGGGTGCACCTGCCAGGCTGCTGTCTTCCCCCCCCCCCCAGACTCCCCAAGAGTCACCAGTTAAGGCTGGGAACCACTGATCTACCCTAATGACTCCCAAATGTACTTGCCTTCCCCTTTTTCTGAGCTCCAAATTCATGCCGAAAACCCGATTCAAAATCCCATCTGGGATGTGATACAAGCATCTCAAAATTGCTAGATCCAAGAAAGATTCCTTGATTACATCACACAAAGGACCTCCTGCCCCCACCACTGTCCCTTGCTGTGAAAACCACAGCCCAGACTAGTCCCTCTTCTAGTTTTCCTCATTTCAGTACTGTTACCTGTTTAGTTCTTCAGGCCAAATACCAGCTAGATTTTTAAAAATTCCTCTTTCCCTTGTCCTTAGCATCAAGTCTATCAACAAATCCTCTTGGTTTTACTTCTAAAGTATTTTCTAAATCAGAGCACTTTTGTTTTAATCATTCCCATGCCCGTTAACCCAAGCCACATGATTTCTCCCCACTGACTGGAAGGAACACACTCCTCCTGCCCCCTCTGCCCTACGCCAAGTCTGGGAGACACCTGTGCTGGTTTCCTGCAGCTGTCCTAACCAACCACCACCCGTGTGATGGCTTAAAACAACAGACAAGTGTGTGTCACGGTTCTGGGGGCCAGAAGTCTGGAATCAAGGTGTTGGCAGGCTGCGCTCCCTTCAAAGGCCCTAGGGGAGGGTCTTTTCTTGCCTCTTCCAGCCTCTGGTGGCTCCAGGCTTCAAGGAAGGTGGCTTCCTTGGCTTGTGGCGGCATCACTCTGCTCTCTGCCCCCAGCTCCACTCGACCTCGCCTCTGCACCTTCTCCGCTTCTGTCTCATTCAAGGACACTCGTCATCGCATCTCGGGCCCATCTGGATAATTTGGAAGATCTCCTCTCAAGATTCTTAATAAGGGCTGCCTGGGTGGCTCAGTCAGTGAATCGTCTGCCTTCGGCTCAGGTCATGATCCCAGGGCCCTGGGTTCGAGTCCTGCATCGGGCTCCCTGCTCAGCCGGGAGTCTGCTGCTCCCTCTGCCTGCCGCTCCCCCTACTTGTGCTCCCTCTTTTTGACAAATAAATGAACAAAAATCTGAAGGAAAAAAAAGATTCTTCATTATATCTGCAGGGACCCTTTTCCAAATAAGGTTCAGGGGTTAGGACATCGCCACAAACTTGGGGGGCTGCCACCAATCCACTACAACACTGTAATTTTTAATAATTATATCCCATTACTCATTAGATCAAATTGCTCCAACAACTTTTCATTGCAAGTGCTAGAAAGAAAATGTGAACTTAAATTCCTTGCTATGTTTTCTAAGGCTCTATAGGATTTGGCTCTTGACTAAATTCTGTGACCAAATTTTCCCACTACTATCTCCCTCACATACTACCCTGTAGGGACACCAGTCTTGTGTGTACTCTTCAGAAAGTCCAACCTCCAACCCCAGGGCCTTTGCATGTGCTATTCCCCCTAGACTTCCAGGACTGGTGCTTCCTCCTCATTCTGGTCTCAGACTCAGTATCACTACCTCAAGAGCAGGCTCCCAGGTTGCTTTCTCTGAAGCAGCTCCATCCCCTCGCAGTTGCTGACGCCCACCATCCTACTGCAGTTTCCGAACATCATCTTACTCAGTTTTGTGCTGGCTGCCTCCCCAGCCAAAATGGAGACAGGGCCCTTATTCGTCTTGTTAATTGCTTACATGCCTAGGAGCGCTGCTTTGCCTGTAGGGTGCCCTTACTACGAATTTGTTGGCCGTGTGAATCAGAAGGCTGTCTGTTTGGGGAGCATCATAAAACCCCCTGAGACGGTGAGTTTAATTGGAAAGAAACGTGAAATGCAGCATAGCTCTCTGGGGACTGTGGACCAGGAAAACGAAACCCAGCAAGGGAGGAAGTACAGTGACTCAAGGGAACTCACTCTGGGAAAAGTGCTAAAAATAGGAAACCATCAGAGAAAATGGTGCACCATGGAAGGAAAAGTAGAACTGAATTCATAGAGACATGATTTCCAGTCAGGGTGCAGTGAGGGGGCCATTCTCCAACCCCAGAACTCCCAACAAGCCATTAAATTTCAAATAATACTTACATGCACCCCCCGCCCCCAAACCCGAAGTCCCCGGTCCATACGTACTCCAAGCCCCCACCTCTCTCATCAAACCCGGCCCTTCATTCCCGCCCTGCTGGACGGACCACAGCTGCCTCTAACCCAGCACCCAGACGGACACCTGCATTCTCTAGGTTAAAGAACAGCTCCACTGTCCACCCACCAGCTGCCTAGCAGTAACCCCCAACTCTTTGGGCCTCCCCCCTAACATTCGAGCGAACACCAAGAGCCACTGACTTTGGAAGAATTTCCCCAATTTATTCCTTCTTCTCTATCACCCCCCCTGATGTCTTAGATTAGGTCTTTATCATGTCCCCTGTACAAAGAGCTCCTGCTCACTTTTCTCCTACTCTGCCCATCCCCTCCACTGCCATCTCTTGCCCCTCAGGCGTAGGTCTCTGGATGGGCTCCCATAGCAGGTGACACCCCAGAACCCAGAAACTGCACACTTCCCTTCCTTGCCGCCCCAGAGCTGGGAGCTGACTGTCTGACAGAGACCCGGCTAAGGAGCTATGAGTGGGAATCCACTAGAGCGAAGCTGGTCCAAGGAAAGCTTTGTTTCTTCCTACCTTTGTTTCAGACAGCACATCTGGAGCTGAGCGCCCATCCTGGGACTCCTGGGGCACGGCGTGAGTGTAACAGCCCCCTTGGATGAAGGGGCCAGCCAGGCTGAGCGACTAGACCAACTCCAGCAATGGCTCACAGCCAGACCTCATACCCAGAGGAAAACTGTCCCCCCGTCAATGTCAGCCACTACAAACTACAAACAGGAACTTTGGTTGACCAGAGCTGAAAGCAATCTTAACTGGTCAGTGACTTGTATAATCATGATCAGTTTACATCTGTCTTTAAGGTACACTTGACCCCTGGTGCTCTTTGCTTATTTCTCTAACTCTGGAGCCCGGCACAGAGCCTCGCAGGTGGCAAGTTCACACAGCCATGAGAGGTGGGGGACATTGTGCAGAAGGAAAGCAGTCCTGAAAGGCTGTTACCAGCAGACACGAGACAGACCTGACCTTTAGTCTCAACATTTTCCCAGAAAACCATCTCCTTTGGAACAATGTACAGGGGTACCTCTCCAAGAGATGAAAAATACATATGTAAAATGTAACCAGATTTCCAGCATGGGGAAATTAGTTCACATGAACAGAACCTAACTGTTGAGGCCAATTCATTTTACCACTAACATGTAGCTATAATTAATGATTTCCCTGTCTGTTTTCTCTTTCAATGGAGATGAAATTAGCAATATGATGAGTCTGTTGAATTCGGGCTAATCACTAGGTCAAAAGCAAGGCTGGGCTTCCCAAAGGTCCCTAAGATGGTTCAGCAACAAGAAGGCAGGCCCCTTATGCCATTATTCTTTACCTGATCAGCCTACAATGAATCGGTCTGAGTTAAGCCCACACGGACATACTGCAATTGTGATTTCTTATAAGTGTTTCCAGGCCTTTTGGAATCTACCCGTGGTGCAAAAAAAAAAAAAAGTTATATTTTATCAAAGAACTAGTTTCCAATTTACTTAAATGTTACCAAAAATATTTAACGCCTCAAACAAGTATCATATGGCTTTCTCTCACTGCTGCTTCCCACACACTCGGGGGATTACAGTCTTTCTGTTTGGAGAAGAGAATTCCCAACTCAGCTCTCTCTTTGGATACATGTGCGAGGTCCCCTTTGCAGAGCCTCACTGGAAAAATGAGAATATTGAAGTAATAGCGGTGACCCCCAACATATGCTTAATTTGTAATCTCTCTTTTCCATTCATCCCCAAAACCGCAGGTTAGCAATGGCATAAAGCAAGAATGAGGCAGGAAGAGCCCCACTGAGGCCCTTGATCAGGTACATTCCAACCTGGACCACGTGTAGGATGGACTCAGCATTCAGTACCACTTTGCAGAAAGGAGTGTTCAGGATAAAATCCAGGAGTACAAAGTGAAAATCCAAACTGAAACCAAGCTAACATGCGAACAAACCACAGGGTCAAATTCACGGGATGATTGATAGCCTCTTGTTTTTTAAAAACTGGACAGCTTAAAAAGCACGGAGACCCCCCCCCCCTCCGGATTCCCTGGGGAGTAAGATCAGGTATTCGACCCAAACACACAAAGAATGTTCAGTGCTTTGTGAGACGTTAGATTCTTCTAACCTTAAAGATTCTTGGCAGATAACTGAGCAGGAAGTTTGATGGTCCCACTAGGCAACACAAAACCGTATCTAAGCCCAAAAAGCAGGAGTAGAGTTTGACTGTGTTGGCTGTGATGTTCAGGTCTCTAGGCCACACCCATGAGGTGCCAAAGGCTTCTGGATTCTTCACATGCTGCAGGTTCTTCAAAGAAACAGGACCAGAGCTCCTCTCCTCTTATGAAAAACAAAAGATGTGGAAACAGGAAGAGAGCATCTTAAAAAATGCAAAAAAAATGCTCTACATAAGAGAGGAAGAAGAGGGTCAGCCCACTCTTTGCTCTGGTCCAGAGTCAGGGTCCCAAGAATGCAAAACGCTAATCCTGCATATTCAATTCAAATCCTGTATATTCGCCTCTTGTCTTGGTGCCTTAAGACTTGAGCCCAGTTGTGGAGCCAACAGCCATGTGCGCGATACACACGTGGGTGCAAAATTGAGGGGAGAAGGCTTCTGAAGCCTTCTGGCCCAAGGAAGCTAATTATCACCAGGCTTACGGTGTCCTTTCCCAAACAGTGAGTGGCATCATTTGTTCTGTGGGCCGTTACCCTGGGGGTAGCGGGAAAAACCTACGGCTGCTTCTGTGGACACACACGCACCCCCGTTGAGCCAAACGTAGGCAGCACAAGCTGCTTGGAGGAGTCATGTGAATCCCTCCCTTTCTAAAAATATTCCTCTCTGGCATACAACGCTACCGAGCATGGCTCGACTTAGTCATCGAGCCCATGGCTGCAGAGCTGGAGTACACATCCCACCAGGCGCTGCCCCAGCTGGGTCCCCTGGTCCTGCACCTGTGCCATCAGACAGCCGGCCAGAAGGGACCGTCAGGAGACCCTCACTGGAGGAGACTCAGGGGCCAGCAAGCTCCGGAATCGTCACAAAGCTGCTGCATGACAGTGTATCCCACAGGGCTTTGGTCCCATCTAAGGAACAGGAAGCATTCTCGCGTGTGCTGAACCATCGTTTCTAGAGCTGATCCCTTCTTTTTTTTTTGTTTTTTGAAACTGATCATCAAACACACACATACACACCAGAGAAAGAACAGAGTCACTTTTTCTCTTCTCCTAACCCACAGCTTTGTGTGACATCAGGAAACAGGGGTTGTGAGCTCTCCTGTTTAGAACAGGCACGCTGCAGAGTCAGGAGGCAGTGGAGGCACACAGGGGCCCCCCCACTTCAAGCATGTCAATCAGACACACCATGGGCTTTGTTCTACTACATAAGACGTGTCAGCTAACAGCGATGGATATCCAAACCAGTACTATACTAGCTTTGAAAAGCAGTAGTCCCTTCAGATAAACAACCCAAGGAAAAAGTAAACCCATCAAGGGAGAGAGTCTGGCTTCTCTGGTTAGGGGAGGGCAGATAACCCTTTACCACTTCGTCTTCCTGAACATTCCATCAAGCACTAATTTCTGTAATTTGCATGATAAATATAAAATATCTACTTCGTACTCACACTACCTCTCTCTCCCCTCCCCCACACATGTTGAGACTCTACAGCCCTTGCTCTTAAGGGCCTTAAATGTTGAGTCTAATCTGCCCAATAGAACCACCTGAAAAATAAGATGAATTTCTTGCACCTCAAACGGCTGAATTGCATTTACTTTTAATCCAGAGGCTCCCAAAAAAGACATGACATTCAAAAAAAAAAAAAAAAAAATTCCTATGGTGTAGGTTTCATACTGATGAAAATCTCATCACTGGCCAGGCTCTGGGAAACATGCTACTGTCAGAAAGATCCCACTTGAAAGCGCAATCATTCTGCATTTAAGGAAAGAGGAACACGTGCCACCAAATGGAAACTTTGGTTTGAAAGAGCTCAGAGGCCAGCTTGGAAGCAATGATGGTGAACACTGAGAGATGGGTAGAAAAACTGGCGAGGTAGATTGGTGCGTTTTTCAAACTCCTTTTGTATCCACGTCTCCTTATGTTGTTCTCCCACGGAGAAAACAAAGAAACCCACACCCAAGAGCTGGCACAAGAGCGCACTGGCCCATCCCTGCACCTGTGACAAAGACCCCAGCCTTTCTCTTGGGTTTCTGACGCCAGCTCTCCCCTGGAGCATGAGGTGCCAGACCCACTCGCCCAGCCCAGGACCCAGGCCAGCATGTCAGCATGATTTCCATAAACGTTGTTAACTCTCCTGCCTCATATAAACACACCGACCCTTCTCCTGTCCACCACTTCCCACCCATTTTTCTGTTCCTTAGAAACCAGTACCGACCTCCTGCCTTCAGTTCATCACCTCTCTCTTTTTTTTTTTTAAATAGACTTTATTTTTTAGATCCGTTTTCATTTCACAGCAAAACTGAGCAGAAGGTACAGAGAGTTCCCATGTACTCCCTGCCCACACAGGCACAGCCCCCCCCTGCCAGGAGCTCTCCCAGGGTACATCTATCACAGTGGATGAACCCACACGGACACACGATCCTCGGCCAGAGTGTCCGTAGTGGACACCGGGCTTCACTCTTGGTGCCCTGTGGTCTGCGGGTTTAGACAAATGGATAATGACATGTATGCGCCACGGGAGTGCCATGAAGACTGGTTTCACTGCCCTAAAACTCCTCTGTGCTCTGCTCACTCACCCCCCCCACACACACACTCCACCCCTGGTAACAGCGTTTTTTACGGTCCCCGTAAGTTATGCTTTTTCCAGGACGTTATAGTTGCAATCCTATCTAGTCCGCAGCCTCCAGCATGCCTCACTTCCCTTAGCAGCAGGCACTGAAGGTTCCTCCAAGTCTCTCCAAGGCTTTGTAGAGTGTTTCTCTTTAGTGGTGAGTAATACTTCATCTTGGATGGACCACAGCTTATTTATTCACCCACCTCCCGAAGGACACTCTCATTTGTTTTGGAATCTCACTCAGACTGGGCTTTTACCGGCACCAAGCCAGGACTTGCCCTTGCTAAATCTTCATGGCGGTCTCGGCCTTCACCTGCTGACCCACGGGTGGCATCTGACACCACTCATGTGTGCCTCCTCTCCATGTCTCCATTATTCTCTTTGTAAGGTTTTATTTATTTGTCAGAAAGAGAGAGCGTGCATAAGCAGAGGGAGCAGCAGGCAGAGGGAGAAGCAGGGAGCCCAAAGAGGGGCTCAGTCAAAGGACCCTGGGATCATGACCTGAGCCGAAGGCAGATGCTTAACCAACTGAGCCACCCACGGGTCTCAATGTCTCCATTACTGATTGCTTGGCCTCTGGGCCATGGTGGCCACCTGGCTTTCCCATGACCTCACTGATGGCCTTCCCAGCTTCTCAATCAGTCCCTCCTCTTTCGGACCTGTGATGCTGCACTGCCCAGACCCACACATCCAACCATCGTTTCAGTGTCTCCATTTGGCTGTCCATTCCCCCCAGGCATCTAAACTTACCACGTCTCCAGGAGAGCTCCTGGGTCTCCTTCACCACCTCCCAACCTGCTTCTCTGGGTTTGTCCCCTCTCGGTCTGTGGCACCTTCAACTCAGTACTTCACGCTGAAAACCCTACAGCCATGCTCTCTCTTCTTGGTTCCTCGCTTTCACCTATGTCTAATCCATCATTAAATCCTGTTGGTTCTACCACTAAAGGATGTCCATAATCTATCTGATTCTCACCATCCCTGTTCTACTCTTGTGGTCTAAGCCATGGACCTCTCTCTGAAGATCACACTAATGGTCTACCAACGGGTCTCCCTGATCTGTCCAGCCTCCTATACTCTGTTCCCCAAATAGCAGCAGAGTGACCCTAGAAAACAAGTATTACTCTTCTGCTTCAAATCCTCAGGTGGTACTCAGTCTCTCACTCATAGTGAGACCCAAAGTCCTTATTATGGTCCATATTCTGTAGGATATGACCCCCACATCACATCTCTTGATCTTCACTGGCAATTATATCCTGCTATTCACCCAGCTCCAGTCACACTGGCCTCCGAGCTTCACGACTGCATACTCCTGACTCAGGGCCTTTGCACATGCTGTCCCTGCTGCCCGGAATGGTCTTTCCTCAACTATCCATTTGGCTGGCTTATTCATGGACTTTAGGTCTTTATTCAAAAGCTGCATAACTCAGAGAAGCCTACACAAGCCACCTTATGTAAAATATCAATGATCCCCTCATTCAAACCTTACTTCACCCTTCCCTACTTTATTTTTTCCCTTAGCATATATTTTATTTACTTATATTGCTAATATCATCATTCTTCCCTTCTAGGAACTAGATTCCACGGTGGGAACTGTGGTCTACATTGTTCCCTGATGTTCCTCAGCACCTAAAAATGTGCCCCGCATAATGGAGGTGTTTGAAAAGTGTTTAATACAAGTACTAAAGAATGCATGAGTGAATGAGAGAGTAAATGAATTCCACTTGGCAGAATCAAATCCATTGCTTAATCTTTTACAAAAACCCCAGTTACTAGGTTTGGTGTCTCACTGACTTATTACTCACCACATCACATGGGAAGAAGTACCAAAATTTCAAATAAAATACACAAAGCTGTGATGTTCTACTGGCTCAAACTTCCTATTTTATTCAAGAACTTAAAAGCACGAAAAGCAACAAAAATGTGATGGTCTTGGAGCCAGGTTCCCTTTGGGCAAGAGTACATTTGCTCTGTTTAATCCCATATTTAAAGCCTAGCAGTGGTCGGCTCACAGTGGGAATTCAAAAAATATTTGTGGCTTGAATGAACACTAAATGTAGCTTTTGTTTTGGTCAGATATCATTAGTTCTTGAGCATGCTAGGCTGAACACACCCTCGGGGGTAGAGAGGTCTACTCCCACCCGTGCCCATATACCTATAAAACATTTCTATGGAAAAGATTTTTTTCCCACTCAAAGGCTGATAATTGCTATTAATCATATTTAAATGGCTCCTGAAATAGAGGGGGGAAAATGGGTATTTACCTGTCAGTATCATGAGAACTACAGTTTTGGAAAAGATTTTGTTTTTTTAGAGCAGTTCTAGATTCACAGCAAAATGGAGCAGAAGGTACAGAGAGTTCCCATATACCTCCTACCCCCACTCTTCCACAGCCTCCCCCCTTATCACCACCCCCTCTGCTGTGGGGCATCTATTATGACTGCTGGACCCACGGTGACACAGCGTCATCACAGAGAGCCCACAGTTTCTCTTGGGGCTCAGTCTTGCTGCTGTACAATCAATGGGTTTGGACAAATGCACAGCCACACACAACCATCATCACGCTATCATACGGAGTCACTTCACAGTCCTAAAACTCCTCTGTGCTCTGCCTACTGCTCCCTTCCCCCACCTCAAGATAATTCCATCTTAAAGCACTGGCCTATACAGCAGACAGGTTAGACCAGAAGACTACCTACATTCACACCTTCTCTTTTTGGAGTTGGGCCAACTCAAGTAGCAATGAAGGTGATAATAAGTCAGTTTCCCTTCGGAAGGAAACAATTGTTTCCTTACCTATTTAAAGGGTTCCATCTGGTTGAAATGACCACTTCATATGCAGATGCATGAGCTGAATCAGGCGTCTGTCTACTCCCAGGAGATGATGAGCTTGATTTTCCTTCAGCTTTTCATTAATTGATCTGAAGGAAGCATAAGTACAGGTTCATCAGCCCCAGGAGAGTTTTCTGGTGATCCTTTTACCAGTTCGGAACCCGAGGCCCCTCACAGAATCACGTCACCATGGGCAGCTGTGGCCATCACCATCCCATGAGCCCTATTTCTACTGAACACCCCGCCACCACACCTACTCGACTCTCTCAAAATCTGTCCGACTCCCTCAAAGTCCTCCCAGGACGGTCAGAGCACTTGGACTTGAGTCCCTATTCTGCCACTCCCCAGCTGCTTCTGGTCATACAAGACCCTCGTGGTCTCTGGTCGGTTTCACAGCTGTAAAACCCCGTGGATGGAGGTCTGCTCTGCCGTCCACACCGGACAATCCAAGAAAGGAACGGTAGTGAGAGCAGCTGGAAAGTCTCCAAGCGGTATTGAAATGCAAATATTCTTCTAGAGTGTTATTTCTTACTGTCCCCTCTTTATGTGATTCATTGTCAGGGCCAAACACCTGTTGTCACGATTTCTCGCACCCAGAAGAGTCCGTGAAACAAATGGGACTACTGTTCTGTTGTGGACAGAGGAGTATTCTAACATGTCCCCCCACCAGCCCCTCCTAAAAGCCACGATGGTTTTCCCTTGACGCCTGCCATGAACAGTTCGGTCATGGGTCTCTTGTACCCCTCCTTTCCAATCATCTCCCCATACCTCAACAACAAACCAAAAAAGCCCCCAAAAACAAACCATGGCATTTCAGATGCTGGAAACTATCAAAACTCGTCTCCTTTTCAGACCGTCTCTAAACGCTAATTTACTATTTTTACAGGGTGTTAGTCAAGATTTTGGACAAATTAGCACCACAATTTATTCTTCTATAGAGAAATAGCAAATAGGACTCTAAATTCTCTCTTACAAAACTGGCAGTTGAAGGACCGTATAAAGTCAAGTATTCTTAGATTCAAGAATATTTCTTGAATTCATCAGAAAAACAAACATGAGGTTTAAATGGGCTAGCATCGTTTCCCAAGTACAATTATGCTAATCTAGCTTTATTAATGTACTGACCTACAGGGAAATGCCCTGGGGAAATGCCCTAAAATCTACACTCTAATGATGTTTTCTTCTTAAAAATGTCAGGTTTTTTGTAACATACTTTTACGGTTTCATACCTGCCAGAAGGATGCAAATGACAAGTCTGTCGAATATAGGGTAGATTTCTAAGGGTCAGGGGATGAACCAGCATTTGCTACAAGGCTCTCCAGCCCTGCTTCTCAAGGATCTCACTGCTACTGTCGTACAAAATCACACATTAATCAGTACCATTTTCGCGGAGATGACTTTGGGATCAAACCAAAGTTAACAACGGCTAACCTAGCCTCTACAGGACCCACAGGGAGCCCGGCCGCAGAGCAGGTGGACACGAGACACTGGGAAGCCAGCTTTCTTAGCATTTCTGGGAAAAAGAAAAAGTACAGTCTCCTGGCTCTCGTCTTTACAGGAAAAGGCTGTTTCAGAGTTGAGAAGCTGTCCCCAAGGAAGTTCTGAGAGCTGACTTGCAAGAGAGCCTGATGAGGTGGAAACGCCAGAGGCAAAGCAGACAGGACGGCCAGGAAGTGTACCCAGGGCGCCTTCTGTGAAGGGGCACAAACCCAGGATAATCAGAAAAGCGTGGCTGTGCCCTTGAGATTGGCACATGGACAACAGAGGCCCCCAGTTAAGTGAAGGACAATGAAGCATGTCCGGTGGCTGGTGCGCAGCATGTGGTCAGCTAATGGTAGTAATTACTGGAATCATGGACCAGACCCCTGGTGAAGTCCAAGCAGATGGAGGGGACACAGCATTGCCAGGAGAGCCAGCAGCAGAGTCTGCACTGATCTCGGAAAAAGGATAAAAAGCCAGGACTGGTAGCATTATGAACAAAGGCACCCTTCAAGCCTCTTGTCCATTAACTGGCCTTATCCCCCTACCTGGTCAAAATGACGACTACAACGTCCCTCTGTGACTTCACCTGGTAATTTGGTTGTTTGCATGTCAAAACCTATCAGCTTCAAATTAGAGTTGGTATGTTTGGTGGGGGCAGTGGGGAGAAGAAAAGGAGGAAACAGGGCAACTCTGGCCACGAGAAGTCTTCACATCAGGAAAGGAATCATTCCTTTGGGCAGCAGCCTTTGAGGAAGGGAGATAACATTCCCTGAACTGAATGGGCAGAGCACGAAGTCACCCCTGCTAAGAGGCTCTTCAGGCAAATGTCATTTTCATACCAAGCAGAACACAGAGCAGAGTTTTCCTTCTGGAACGAGCCAGCGGCACACACATGCAGCAGCAGAGAATGAGGGGAACTTCCTGTCGTGGTGTCTTGGGCAGACGCTGCCTGGTTTGGTCTCGGGGAAGTCCCCGGTGCCTCTTAGGGCCAGGGGCTCTGCAGGGACCAGGGCAGCCATTCCTCCAGCCCCAACCAAAGGGCACCAAACCAGAAGACAGTCTCTGCTGCTAAAGCTTCTAGAAGGCACTCTCCATTTAATGGGAAATGGGGCATGAGCTGCT
Organism: Mustela nigripes; assembly: GCF_022355385.1. Lineage (NCBI taxonomy): Eukaryota > Metazoa > Chordata > Mammalia > Carnivora > Mustelidae > Mustela > Mustela nigripes. Next base: position 110,464,438 of record NC_081560.1, read on the forward strand.
GGGGAAAAGGTAGACCCTATAGGCACTTCAGGAGAGTGAACGAGTGAACGTAGGAAAAAGCCCAACGTGTGAGAACATCAAGGATGTTTCTTCAGGAACACACAGCTAGACTCTAGCCCAGCCTCATCTCACAGAGGAAACGAGTGGAAACAAATAAATGGTCTCACTCTGTACCCCAGTACACAGGAAGCACGCTGATCAATAACCATCACGCCTATTAGAATTACTAGTTACCAACCAGACATAAATACGACAAACTGTGCATGATGCCTAATTCTCAGGGCCAGGTCTCCGTTTTCAAGAAAGCATGCTAGAATGGAAGGAAGGGTGACGTTACTATGGGTATGATACTCAATCTACTCTAATTGTTTCAAGTAAGTCTTTTGGAAATACCAAAGTTCATCTGTATCAGTCTTCTATGGGGTTCTCTATTGCTCTGAGAGCACACGACCCCAGAGCCTTGGAGTGGGGGGGCGTGTCTGACCCCAAGATTTACTAGAACCGATGCTCAGAGATCAGATGGCAGATTTTGAAGAGATTATAAAAATCTGATTCACTTTGCTTTTGCTCATCAAACATGGCCCTGTACTGTCTATTCTCAGATTTGCTTATGAACTAGATCACGTACTGGTCCATCTCTCAGGTCCTTTGGGCAAAAACCTTGGCTAAAATAACCACCTGTGCACATGTCGGTTCAATATGGACCTAGTTTTTGAGTCTACACCATTCAAATAAGGTGACAAGGGAGAAAGAAAATTCTGTAGGTATGAATGTGTGTGCAGTTAAAAAAACAACAACAACAAAAACCACATCTAATGAGAAAGAAAATAAGATTATAAATTTAAAGATTTACGCTAGGGGCGCCTGGGTGGCTTAGTTGGTTAAGTATCCAACTCTTGATTTCAGCTTGGGGCGTGATCTCAGGGTCGTGAGATCGAGCCCCACACTGGGCTCCACGGTGGACATGGAGCGTGTTTAAGATTCTCTCCCTCTCCCTTGGCCACTCCCCCCAATTAAAAAAAAAAAGTAAGCTAAGTGGTGCCCTTTGCTCAAGGCATTTCTGAGTGTGCTATAGCAGTTTCATCATCCCAGCTTCTCCATGAAGTCAGAACAGACCTGGAATACTGGACAGCCTTGGGCAAAAAAATAAAAATCCTGAGAGATTAAATGGGTGCCACACACTAAGAAATTACCTTGAGCAATTACAAAATGCAAAGAACTATATTTACAATACGTGCTCTTTGAACCCCCAAATATTCAGTAAGTTACAGTCTGGCTACTTGGGCCCTGGGCTACGATGGGGATTTTAGCAGGTCAAAGAAGAACTGACTTAGAGCAGATGAAGAGCAAGAACATGATATAGGCAATGGCTAGTCTACTAGAACTTTCTCAAACTACTCAGCAATGCCCATTTGTAACGAACTGAATTCCTAATTACAAATTATATCCATAGCCACAGCCTCAAGGGCTTATTTCATCTCCTGGCCAAGTCCCTGAGAAAGCAGGGTGGAGGGCCCAGCTCCCCACGGCTGCCCAGGGCCCCCAGAAGCCCGTGCAAAGCCAGGCATCTGGTCAGCCATGCCTGTGTGAGGAGGGGAAGGGGGACAGAACTGGTGCTTGTTCCCTTCCATGTTCCCTGCCACAAACACACCTAGAAAGAACTTACAGTCCTAGTTCCAGCAACAACTTGGCTTCTCACCCGCGCCTCAGGGTGAGGCTCGGTGTCCTGGCTGAGAACGTCCTGCTCTGCCAGCCCGGGGTCATCTCTCTTATCCCACCGCACCTCAAGGCCCAGGAAGTCCTGGTTATGCCCACCCAGGCGTCCTGTGGGAGGTCTGCCCTTGGCTCTCCGTACCCCACCCCTGCAACTCTGCCTTCACGCCCCGCTGTCCTCTGGGCCATTCTTGCCCTGTCCTTGCTCACTCTCCTCCACAGGCCGGGCGGCTTGTGGGTGAGCCATGGAGGCCAAGGCCTCGGAGCCAGGCTGCCCCACTCCAGCTGTCCCTGTTTCCAGCCGGGTGGCGGACAGCCGCACTGTCACAGCGTGGGTCGGGAGGTACATGGCCCCCTGCCCTTGCTCAGTCCAGAGCTTCCCGTGGTGGCAGACCTCTGCCTCCATGTCTACGCCTCCTGGCTGCCACCAGCCAGCAGGAAGCACCCCACACAGGTCAACCCCTCAAAATCCTAGAGCTGCTGCCAGGGCCCCAGTCAACTCAGCCATGAGCTCTCCCTGCGTTTGACAGTTTAGTCTCCGCTGCTGCCAGTCTGCAGGCTTTTCAAGGTCAGGGCTTAACCCTTCCCAGCGCTCTGTATGTGTCCTCACCTGGGGGCACAGGGCAGACAGTCCACCTTCCAGACACTAGAGCCACAGAAGCTTAGAGCCCACAAAGGATCTTTCTTGGTCCTTTCATCAAATCGAGACGAAACAACTAAACTCTGCAGACCTTACCAGCGAGTGTGTGCGGCTAACGACTAGCGGGGAGAGAACCCAGCCCCCCCCAGTCCATAGGCCAATGCTGCCCCCCCCCAGTCGACAGGCCGATGCTTTTGCACCTCTGGTGTGCACCAGCCCGCACTTACGTCCCTGGGCCATATTTCTTCAAGTTCCCCAGAAAATATTTCTAAGCAACATCTGACCTAGTCTATATAGGGCTGTAACATGTCCCCTAAAAAAGAAGTCACGATTCTCACTTTTCACTCAGTCAGGCCGTACTTTTCAGTACTAGTTCAGTCTGGTACCATGACCATCCTACTCGACAGCAGCATTCCCTGGCTCCTGAGGGGAAATCCACCCCCCCCACCCCCCTGGTTATGAGGGGACCCTGCTCTGTGCTGTTCCTGCCCTCAGCTGGCTGTGTGCAGGGGCTAGGACACCGAGCAGTGACAACGCGGGATGGCAGAAGCAGCTTCCCCAGACATACACAGCCCCGCCAGCCTCCGGGGAGCAGGACACAGGCTGGCCAGGCGCGGGAGGACCACCAGCGCACATCAGCACCCAGGACGCAGCTGGGTGACGGTGGAGGAAGGAAAATGGACAAGCAAGTTCAGGGGCAAACCTGTCTCTTCAGCCTCATTGGGATTACCTTCGCCAATCATAGGTGTTTGGCCAGAGCTGCTGGAAGATGCAGATTTAGGTCACATTCCAGAAACTACCAACCAACAGCACTTAGCCTTTTCCTTTTTCTTTTGTAATTTTAGTTTTGTTCTTCCCACCTTTGTTGGTTCAATTTTTAAACCCGGGATGCACTGCAGAGTTGCACCCTGGGCCCGGCCTGGCGGATGACAGATTGCTGGTCCACACAGCAGAGAGGAGCCCTGCTGTGAGCGCGGGCAGCCTCCGCCCCCTCCCGCGGAGAGGTGCACCTGTGCAGGCTGCCCGTGGGCAGGGCTCCTGTCGGGGTTCCTGTGGGCCCTGGGGGGCACGTAGGATGGGGGGTAGATGGGTCACGAGGCGCGGTCTCCTCCCCAGCTCAGAACTCGGGGAGGCCCTGGGACAGGCGGCCAAAGCAGGACAGTCTCTCCGGCGCCTTGAATTAACCTAATCCCCGAACCACAGTCCTTAAATAATTGAACGCCCGGGTAACCAGTGTTCAAACATTTAAAGAATTTTAGCTACAGGGGCGTTTTAACCTTCCAGTTCTGGCGTCAAACAGTCGGCTCTCCCTCCTGTTGGTCACAGGCTCAGGCGACATCAAAAATACGGCATTTGGCACCCAAAAGGCACACACCTCAGATCCTCAATCGAGTACCTAGGAGCCATGTTATTGGAAGGGGATCATTTCAAACGGTAACCCAGCAAACTTAAAGCCAAACCGGAGAGATGAAAAGTACTCAGGTGGTTTGCAGAGTCACGTGATCGTTTCACCATCTGTTACAAACTGTAAATGTGTCTCTTTGAAGCTGACAGACCTCCTGATAAAATGCTTAGATCAATCCTTCACGGGGAACAAAAATTATGTTTTTCTTATTTATTCCCTAAAAACAGAAAAGACCTATGCTGATTTCTTGGTAATTAATGTTAGCTGCTCCTAAAAAAAAAAAAAAATGCACTGAAGATACTTATTTACTGTTATTCTTTGACTATATATAAGGCAAATTTTAAACTGAACTATTATGTCAAATACTAAATATCCTGTTGTTAAATTTAATAAAAAAAGAAGCAAATCCTTCTCTTCCATCCATCCCCCCAGTTTTCCATACAGACTTATTTAATAGTAATTTAGAAATTTAGATACTCTTTCTCCATCTGGAAGTTGAAGTGTTTTAAATGACTATATATTTTAAATATATATATTTTTGTGTGTATATGTGTGTGTGTGTGTAAAATTACTATATATTTATTGTTCATCAAATGGCAACTCGACCCAGAAAATTCGCCCGCTCCATCTGGAACACTTCTCCTTCATCTCTACCTATGGACGCGGGATTTCAAGGCCAAGCTCAGATATCACCCCTCAAAAGCTTTCTTAAACTTGGCCGTCGTATACATGGTGCACAGGATGTAAGCTGACATCACAGCTGTTACAGGGCGAGCCTGGCCCTCAGGAGGCCACGTCAGAGTCAGTGCAGCCTCGTGGGGACCCCAAATACCCAGTAGCGACCTCAAGTCTGACGTGCCCATGGCTGAGCTTCAGATCCTCCAGCCGAAACCTGCTCCTTCCCTGGCCTCTCTGTGTCCTGGCAGGACTCAGACCAAAAACCTTGCGCTCAGTCTTGATAATTCTTTTCCCAACACCTCCTATCCAGCCCATCAGCAAACCCTATTGGCTCCACCATCCATGTGTATCTGAAATCTGACCACCTCTCCCCACCTACTTCCACCACCTGCTCCAGAAGCCACCCACGGGCCTCATCTGGGGCACAGCAAATGTCCTGCTTTGGGCCCCCGCTTCCACCCTTGTCCCCTGACACTGGCCTGAGTGACCCTGGTAGAACAGTGGGTCCGATCACATTACCCTTTCCTGCAAACTCTCCCACCCGGGGCTTTCCACCTCACTCAGAGAAAAGCCCAAAGTTTTGCAGTGGCCGAGGACATGCTGTCCCATCTGCCCCCTTCCCTTCTCCTTGACCTTGGCACGTGCTGTCTTACTCAGCGCCAGCCACGATGGCTTTCTAGCCACACCTCCAATGCAGGGACTCTGTTCTAGAACAGTTCCCCAGACGGCGGTAAGCTGGCTCCCTGCAATTCGACCCCATTCTGACGCTGTCTGCTTGCAGGTGATGTCAGATCCCGCAGGTGAAGGGCTCCGTCCCACAGGACCATCCCACTTCAGACGCCTGTCAAGTCTGGGTGATCAGCTGTGCTTCTGACTTGGCTGCCGCAAATCCGAGTTTCCATGATCCCTGCGCTGGGATCAGTTAATTTGCTAGAGCAGCTGATAGAGCTCAGGAAAACAGTCTGGTCACTGGGTCACCAGTTTATCATAAAAAGATGTAGCTCAGGAATAGCCAGAGGGAGAGAGGTCCGGAAGGGGAGGCTGGGAGGGTCCCAAGTGCAGGAGCTTCTGTCCCTGTGGAGCTGGGGGTGTGTCCATCCCCTAGTGCAGATCTGTTCGCCAACCTAGGCGCTCCCTGAACCCCGAGCTATGGGGATATTTATGAAGGCTCCCTCATGATGACACAATAGAGGCTTAGCCGCATTTCCAGCTCCTCTCCCCTCTCGGACTGATGAGAGTGGGGCTGAAAACTCCAAGCTTCTCATCATGGCTCCATCTGTCTGGTGACCAGCCCCCCCTGCCCAGAGCACAGGCAGAGCTGCCTTATAGAACAGAAGGCTCTCTTGTTGCTCCAATTGGGAACTTACAAAGGTTTTAGGAGCTCTGTGCCAGGAACAACAGGGCAGAGACCAAGATGTGTCTTCGATTATCTCCCACTTAGTCATCTAATTTACCGTACATCCTTCCTCCTGAGCCTAAGTGCTCAATAAATATTTGTTCAAGAATGCGTGCCTCTCTCCTTTTTGCAGATTACTCAGGGCCTTCCACAGTGTACGTGTGTACACAAGGCCCTCAGATAGGACTATCTTTACAGAAATACCTACAGGAGCCACTGGAGCAACGTGAGCCTGTTTCCTTATCAAGATGGTGAAATTAGATCTAAGGTCTCCTGAAAACCATTAAGAGCTTTAGAAACGTCCTCCTTTTACAGAAGAGGAAATAGATTCAGACACGGGAAGAAACGTGCCTTCCTCTGCACTTACTGACCTCCTACTGAGTGCCAGGAATGCAGCATGAGGCCAAGACAGTGCTCATTCGCGAAACCTCTCTTTCAGGGAGACAGACATGAAAACGAATCATTTCCGTCCGAGGTCCTTCCTAAGTGCTCTAACAGAGAGAACAGAATATTCCAATATAAGGTGGTGTCCCGGATGTCATGGGGACCAGGAGGCAGAAGAGAAAGAGCAGGGATTCCCCCTCCCTGGGAAGACCGGAAGCAGAGCCCGCCTCTGTGCAGCCCCCACCCTGTGGGTGCCCAGCTCAGCCTTCCCTAGGGCAGCACTCTTCCCTGGGATATGAGCGCCCCCCCACAACGCCCCCCGCCACTCCCCTCCTCAGTGCACACTTGGGCGACAGGTGTCACCTTGAGTAAACAGCTTAACTTGGGTCCCCGGGCCACCTAAGCATTACAAGACACAAGCCTTATCATTCAGCCTCCGTCCTTCCTCCTCCTTCTCCTTCCTTTCCTTCTTGCCTTCCTTTTAGTTGAGGTACAGCTGACACACGACACTGACAGCATTACATTACTAAAGGTGCACAACATAGCGATTCGACAAGTCTGTTCTTCAGTTCTTATTTCTAATGTGCAACCCACTGACCACATTCTGAAATCAAACCGTTTTTTTATTGCATGTTTTTTCCTTCTCAGCTCCGCCCCCACAGCCAGGTTCATATGGCTCTACATTACCTGGTCACTGAGTCCCTGGGCAGCTTTCTGCCCGAAAGCTCATCACCAGGTACCAACAGCTAAAGCCACACAGGCTTCAGAATGCATGCTTTCATTTCACAAAGCAAGTCCACCTTGGTCAGAGTACCCCATGCAAACAGTTAGAATCTGACCCCAGAAGCAGGAAGACAGTAGCCGGTGAGGAAACACTGCCCATGTCAAACACAGCCCAATTAATCTCTTTGGTATAAGAACTGATTCTGTTTCACAGATCAAAGAACGGGAAGACGAATGCAACTAGAAAATACACGACTGCTGGTCTGACTCATGCCCAGGGACAGAATCACAGTCCTTCTAGCTCTACCTCCTCGATGCCTCCAAATCCCCCTTCACCCCAGTCTTTTTTTTTTTTTTAATATTTACTTATTTATTTATTTGACAGAAATCACAAGTAGGCAGAGAGAGGGGCGGGGGGGGGGGGGAAGGCTCCCCACGGAGCAGAGAGCAGAGAGCAGGACTCGATCCCAGGACCCTGAGATCATGACCTGAGCCGAAGGCAGAGACTTAACGTACTGAGCCACCCAGGCGCCCATCTTTACCCTAGTCTTCATTTTAACCTTGGGTCAGGGGCATGGCCCTGCACCCACAGAGAGTGCCCACCAACTCTGAGGACAAGGATCTGCCAAGATTGAATAAAGATGTCAGAGCACGAATGGAGTCTGGGAGACTAGAGGACACCCCTCACCTCCCACTGGTAACAGGCAACATGATCGCAGCCCAGTCAGACATCCCAGTACCCCATGCATTTGGCTCCAGCTGGGATCGAATGATGTCTCTTGAGAATAAAATCTAGCACAGTGCAATTCTATGCCAAAGAGAGGGTAGAATATAGACAGTCTCTCTGTCCCGAAACCGACTTGTAGGTAGTTGAACCACATGAAATCACTGTATGGGTCAAAACAACCAAGCACCGACAATTCCACACACTCCAAACTTAGCGTCCTCTTCAGCGCTGTGGAGGACGGATGCTCTCCCCGCCAACAGCAGTCCAAGGAGCAGCGTCATAAAACAGCTCGTCCTGAAAGGCACCAGATTTCCCACTAGGTTACTGGGACCATAGAAAATTACATTCTTGACAAGATTTACAGTTAAGTCATAAAAGCAAATGTGTAATTTCTTTCGTGTTGTCATTTATAATGGCAACAGTATGTTCCAAAGGTCATACAATAGGCATAGATAACAGCAAATTTATAGTTTAAAAAAAAAAAAACCTTCGAAATGCTGAAGAACTGATGTTTTATAGACAGGGATGGGTTTACACAGTAAGCACCAGGACACAGTCTATCACTAGGTGGAAATGTTTCTAGGATTTATTACACATTTCTCTGCTTTCTTAAATAGAGACATACTGAAATATTATTCTTGATAATTCAGGGTTATCAATTATTCTGCTGTGTTCTCAAATAATGATGTCTTATTCATATGAAGTTGTTGGTTGCAAAAGCAAAGACATAAACATTTTGTTTCTTAGGGCACCATGGCGGCTCAGCGGGTTAAGCGTCTGCCTTCAGCTCAGGTTGCGATCTCAGGGTCCTAGGATGGAGTCCCACATCAGGCTCCCTGCTCAGTAGGGAGTCTACTTCTCCCTCTTCCCCTGCTCCTCCCCAGCACTCCTGCTCTCTCTCTCTCTCTCTCTCACCCTCTCTGTCTCAAAAAAAATCTTTAAAAAATTTTTAAAAATTAAAAAATAAAAAATGCTGTTTCTTGTGCTCCTATATTTGTTTTTGTCTGTTTCAGTTCAACAACAACAAAAAACCCCACACAAAACAGCACTTCTGTGTTCATTTACTGGGGCTTCCATAAAAAAGTACCACAGCCTAGGGGGCTTGAGTAACAGAAATTTATTTTCTCAAGGTTCTGGAGGCCGGAAGTTCAAGATTAAGGTGTTTGCAGGCTTGGTGTCTTCTGAGACCTCCGTCTTTGACTTGCAGATGAAGCCTTCACATTGTGTCCTCATTTTAGCTTAATCACTTCTTTAAAGGCCCTATCTCCAAATATACAGTCACATTTTTTTTTTTTTTAAATTTGAGAGAGAACACACAAGCTGGGAGAAAGGCAGAGAGAGAAGCAGCTCCCTGCTGAGCAAGGACCCCATCCCCACCACCACCCTCCATGCAGGACTCCATCCCAGGACCCTGAGGCCGAAGGCCGATGCCTAATGACTGAACCACCCAGGCACTGCCACTGTCCCATTTTGAAGTACAGGGGTGAGGACTTCACCCTATGAGTTCTGGAGACACACTCAGCCCATAACAACCTCCTATTGCTAGACACCGTGCAAATCTCAAGCTCTTAACCCAGATACATCAGGATTCAAATCAAGGCTACCCCATTTCTAGTTCTGTGACGTAGGTAAGGTCACTCAACCTAAGTTTTAGCTGCGGCCTCTGAAGTGAGGATAACGACACCGATACCTCGAGACAGGTTTTTACATAAAGTGTTCAATGCAAGTTGGTTTTTCAAAATATCACTTCATTTTTCTGATTTTTGAAGTATTTGTCTTTTCACAGCCTTTCCCTTAGGCCTGCCCATAGCTGTGCCTTTCCTTCTTGAATCTGTTGGGGGCTTCCAAACCAGATGACTAAATTTGTTAGAATTAGATATAAAGGCTCAAAACCAAGCCCTAAGGCTTTCCTGCGAATAAGGAATGCAAACTTGAGCACGTGGGATTTCAGATTTCTTGCAGCTGATAGTATGCTTGTCTGTTTCTTGACATTTCTGTTCCACATACAACACAACATCTGCCACCCACTTTAGATGGGGCAATTCTAATGTGAGGTGTGGCTTTGTCAGCACTTATAAAGGGGGGGGAGGGGCAGTGTCATTCTATGATAATCATTTTTGTTTTGGAAGTGGTTGGGATGGTAGCAACTAATTTAAAAACTTCATGCCCCTGAAAAAACAGCACAAGGAAGTCTCAGAGGCTAAACCGTCTTCTAGAAAGTTTTCCAAAAGGAAGCGGAGCACTGAGCACCCCTGACTCAGAGCTCCTTCCAAGTCTCATTCTAAAAGTTTGGCAAACTTTTTCTGCAAAAGGCCAAGCTGTGAAACGTTTAGGTTTTGTGGACACACGTGGTTTCTGTCACAAAGACTCAACTCTGCCACTGTAAAGATGTGACCCAGAAACCATCACCAGCCCACCGCTATTAGCTTCCAAAAGTTCCATATGGATTTGTGGCAAACAGTAACCCATTTCTCCTAATGAATAGAGTTTGAAAACTCAGGGTCAACCTGGCACCCCCATTTCTTTCTCCCACCTTCTCTTTCCTGAAAACAGCCAATGCTGTAGCAGCTCCCTGCCTTACTGAACCAAAGGCCACTGCAAAATAAGCCAGATTGAGTTCCTGTCCTCAGCGCTTTACTTTTATTTATTTATTTTTTAAGTAGGCTCTACACCCAGCACAGAGCCCAATGCAGGGAACACAGGGCTTGAATCACCACCTTGAGATCAAGACCGGAGCTGAGTTCATCAAGAGTTGGACACTTAACCAGCTAAGCCAGTCAGGCACCCCTCTGAGCGCTTAAGAGTTCTGAAACCTCTCTTGGTAAAAAGGGATAAGGCAGCGAGTCCTGATGATGAGGGAGCAGGAGGCTGGCTGAGGACAAAGCAATACCTGGCACCTTGCACCCCCTCTACCCGCTCCCCTCGGTAATGTGTGTGACATTCCTCAGGCACCCCTGACCGCCATAAATGAGAAACAAAGAGTTAACTTGCAGAAATCACAATCCTGCAAGACAGGAGTCTCCCTTGGTTTACCAATGTCCTAGAGATTTACAACAAAGAAGTTACCTTATCAATAGCAGAATTTCCAGAGGCAAATAACTCAGTTCCTCAAGCCCTAAATAAAGTCAAATTTTGGGATGCCTGGGTGGCTCAGTTGGTTAAGCAGCTGCCTTCAGCTCAGGTCATGATCCCAGCGTCCTGGGATTGAGTCCCACACATCAGGCTCCTTCCTTGGCAGAGAGCCTGCTTCTCCCTTTGCCTCTGCTGCCACTCTGTCTGCCTGTGCTCACTCTCGCTCCTCTCTCTGACAAATAAATAAATAAAATCTTAAAATAAAATAAAATAAAATAAAGTTAAATTTCTTCTAAACCCAAATCTCACTAACAAGGACACTTGATAGGAGAAATGTGAAACTTTATCTCTAGATCTCCAAGATAGTGTCGAGAATCATTCCCAAGCATATGGCCCATTGATACACATCTAAAGGGTCTCACAAGAAGATTTTTAGTACTAGTAATAAATAACCTTTCTCCCAACAATAGCTAGCCCCTCAAGGTCCTGGAGACCTTGCTTCCAAAATTCCTTAGAGACTAACATCACCCCCTTTGTTCTCACCCAACTCCTGTGTATATAATCAGCCACTCCTCAGGATAACGGGGCAGCATCTCCGTCTGCCCATGGGTCCTGTCCCCGTGCTCTAATAAACCACCATTTTGCACCAAAGATGTCTCAAGAATTCTTTCTTGGTCATCGGCTCTGGACCTCAGCCCACAGAACCCCACCTAGGTTCTAGAACTTCATCACTGATACAAGGCACCAAGCTGACAGCGGACAACAACTGGCTGTCTTGGACTCCTACTTACAACACAGCACAAGGAAGAACCACCTGAGAGTCACCTGCCCACAAAACTCTATTTTTACCAAACATCAGCATGACAGAATCCTGCTTAAGGGGATGAACAAAGAAGCAAACATACAGTACACAGACATGACAAATTGTTCCTTATTATTTCTTAATTCCCAAGTGTCACCTACATGTCCCTTCATCCTTGAAAAAAAAAAAAAAAAAAAACAAAAGAAAAAGCAAAAAACAAAACCACAGTATCAAAGTTGTATGGGAAATACCTCAGTCTATAATGCCTCCTTTTGTTTTTATACAGCTCTTCCCTCTGGAAAGGTAAAAGGGTACCGCACTTTCCCCTCCCATCCCCACACAGATCCCATGTCCGTGTTGCTGTATCTTTTTCAATCCAAGAGAAGTAAAGAGACATTTGGTTGTTTGAAATCATTCACGGGGTCCTTGGGGGAGCAGAGATTCAACTCAACATCCCTGAATCACCAACCTAAGTCTTCTTCCAAAGAGACCAGAAGCCTCGACCAGGTCCTCACAGGAATGGGAGCTGATACTCTCTGAGATGAGAACATTCTGCCCTAAGCCCATTCGTGTTCCTGGGTTACAGCGATTTCTACTCAGAACATCAACTCTGTGATGCCCACCGTTAAGGCTCTGGGCAAGCCAGGGCTGACTGTACTGAGAGACTGGGGGACAATGAGCTCAGAGATTTGCCATTGGCAGCGCTGGAAGAGTTAAACAAACAGAACCACAACATGCCTTAGAGCTCTCTGAAAGAGAAGCATGGACCACAATTCCGCTTCAAGTTGTCTAGTATTTTTCCAGAAAACATTTTTCTAGTAATGAAGCAGACTGGCTTCATTCGACAAACAGTCTGACCCCCTGCCACCACACCAGTGTGCTGCTACCACCTGGGACATCAAAATGTGCCAGATCCTGGGTCAACACAAAAATGTAGAAAATTCTGAAGCTTACCGGAACTCTATTTGAATTAATCAAGTCAATTCTACCAATGACAAAAATTCATTGATTTGCTGACTTTACAAACCAAGAGGCACATCTTTCATCTAGTGTATCCTTAAGTGCCCCCAAGTGAACTCTTGTTTTGCATGAAAACAGACTTTCCTGGGAACTACAATGTAATCTGAATACCAAAAATAAGACATCTATCCCCACTTTAAAAAAAAAAAAAACAAAAAACCAGGAACTGCAATTTTCCTAATTTTCAAAAAGGGAGGAGAGGGAACCTGGGAAGTAACTCTCTATTCAAGATGTAAACTCCTATTTTTGAGATTTAAATGGCTTTAATTGTATTTAATTTAATGTGATGAGATTAGGCATGAGCTGTGTCAGTCATGGAAAAAATCCCACCCAGTAAAAGCAAACACTTAATATTGTTCTTATCGTGGTTCTGCCTTTAAAATACCAATACTTAGAAAACACTAGAAATGTTAACGTTTACTCAACATTGTGACCCAGTTCTAAGACCTTCTGTAGTGGGTGGAAACAGTGCCGCAGAGAATGAATGATTTTTGATTGAGAAATCATTCAAATGTACTTCAAAGGAAAAGCATGGTGACTTAAATGACGGGAGGCTGGGAGCCTGACAAAGACAATGGAGGCAGCCCTTGTCAAAATAAAAAAAGACTGGTGTTGGCAAAGTGGGAAAGAGAGCACTCTTGATTAGCGCGAAGCTTATCACCGTCTCTAGAATATCACAAAGCAAGCTAGAATTGTTCACGGCAGTTTGGTAATGCACCCCAGACTTCCAAATCGTTGTTTTACAGGATTTATATGGAAAGTGTACTATTAGTATCACTTATTACCAAAACATTCAACCGGGTTTAGCCCAAGGGCATTACAAATAAACCCTGGGAGGCGCCGAGCAGGTGGAGTGAAGAAGAATTGTTGCCACACAAAGTTGATTCACCTGCTCCGGAGGTGGGTGTGGGGCGGGCCCGGTATCCTAGCAGGGGTCACCCGGGGCCCGGATTCCAGGACTGCCCAGGTAACTAGGAAGTGCGTGACCTTGTTCCTGCCAAGACCGACGGCTGAAAGATTCCATCTCCTGGATAAAAAAGGGGACTTCGCTGAACGTTCTTTGAGAGACTTTCCAGGGCTCAAATATCAGTTTATAAATATCTCCAACCAAGTGGGTGCGCCTCGCTTAGCCGCCGGGAAAATCCAGCGTTCATTCATCTAATCCCGCACAGGAAGGGCGCCCTGGGGCACGCGCCGGCCGCGCCCGCACCCCAGGACGCTCCTCCACTCCTGAGCGTCCTACCGGGTGAGCAGGGCGGGGAAGTGTCGCTGCGAAGTTTAAGGGCGGCCTCGCACACCTGAAGTTGAAAAAACTGCTGAATCAGGGTGCCCCCATTTCGCCAGACTCGAGGCGATCGGATGCTCCCTTCCCGCACCCCTCCTCCGACTCCGAAAAGAAACCGGATCCGCCAGTCGGCTCAGAGGTCACCCGCGAAGAGCAGGGTGATGTCATCCGGCCACCCCTACAACCGCTCCCCAAAGAGCAGAGAGGCGAGAAATCTATGCATCACCGGGACGAGGCACCCTCCGGAAGGGGACCCCTGAGCGCAGCCTCAGCCCTGCGGGGTGGGGGCGGAGGACGGTGCGAGCACTCGGAGCGGTGGACGGGCTCCAGCATCCCCCCGCCCCGCCGCGCGGCGGCCGGGATGCTCCAGATCCCCACCGGACAGGCAGGGGCAGGGAACCGCGGAAAACGGGACGCGGGCCCTGAAGCCCCCCTAGAAACCCCGGCCGAAGGCTTTAGGGACCACTCCCCGGAGTTACGCGCGGCGACACCCAAGGCGCGTTCGGTGGCCGCCGCGCTGGTTTCCGGCTCCGGAGCCCGCGATGCGCGCCGCGGGGGGGCCAGGGGAGGGGCCGGGGCGGCGGGCAGGGGGCCGCGGGCCGCGGCCGCCCGCGCGGCGGGCCTCCCTCTACCTGTGGTGGAGAGCACGGTGCTGGCGAAGAAGAGCGCGGAGGTGAAGTCCCAGTTCCAGTTGCCCGAGGCGTTGCTGAGCACCGACACGCCGTAGTTGCTGGCCTCCAGCACGCGGCCCAGGAACTGCTCGAGCTGCTGCTCCGACAGGCACTCGTGCTCCTCCAGGAAGCGCCGCTTCAGCTTGCGCAGCTCCTGGCGCAGCAGGTCCTCGTAGGGCAGCTCGACCGACGAGAAGACCACGGCGCCGAACACCAGGTAGAGCAGGTAGCCGAGCACCAGGAAGCCGAAGCACCAGGCCGAGCGGTGCCGCTCCACCAGGCGCACGCACGAGCTGCCGGCCAGGGACTGCAGCATCTTCCCCCCGCCGCCGCCGCCGCCGCCACAGCAGCCGCCGCCACAGCCGAGGCCCACGCCGCAGACCGGCCCGAGCGCGGCCCGCCGCCCCGCCGCCGCTCGGCCCCGCCCCTGCCCCGCCCCCTCCACGCCCCGCCGCCGCTCGGCCCCGCCCCCGGCCCGCGCCCACTCCCCACGCGCGCCCCCGGCGCTCCCCGGCTGCGGCGTCTGCCTGCGATTGGCTCGCCCCGGAGAGGTTTTTCTTCCTTCTTTTCCTGCTTCCCTGCAATATAAAAGGCCCCGATGATGTGGCGCTGACGTGGGTGCCGGCTCAGGTAACCCGAGAGCCGGCTGAGACCGCGTGGCAAACTTGGCCGGACCGCCGGGACTGGGAGCGCGGCCCGGGCACCCCCGCCCATCGCGTGGTCCCGCGGAGTGGACGGGGGTCGCTGGCGCGCAGACCCCTGTCCCGCCGTCGCCCCCGGCACCTCCTGCTCCCTCCTGGCTTCTGTAACCAAAGCTCGGCGGACCGCGGGCCGGGGGTGACCGTCTGCGCGGCAGCGCGCTGGCTGTCCCAGCCTCTGCTCCCACCCACACCTCCCACCTATTTTGTCTTAATCGGGGCCTGTATTACCAAATAGCGAGCTCTGGAATCCCTCCTTCGTCTGCCCAGTGGCCCAAGCCTCGAGCGATGTGGTGCCAACGGTGATGGTGAAAATATCAAAACCCCAGGGTTGGAAGGCACCTTGGGTCATAGAGATCTACAGTCCCCAACCCCGCAAAAGAATCTGAGAGTAAAGTAGAGTTTGGGAAAGGCACCTTTCTGAACTCTCGCTGTTTGAAACGTGAAGAGGGAAGCAAGTTCCCTGTGTGCCAACGAACAGAAGAAATTCAGCTTTCCCAAGTGTTTCTTTTAAAGTGATAGGGTCAGTGAGCCACCTGACCGCGGAGGAGAGTGAAAACCGGGGCACCCTTCTGGAAAGGCAATATGGCAATACATTCCCAGAGCCTTGAAGCGTTTGTGCTTCAAGGTGATTCCATGATGTGTCCTAAGAAAAAAATAATCGGGTAAAGATTTATAGACAGGCTATTCATAAATAATACAGGGATATTATTATATATGCAATACGTATGCATGTGTTTATTATGAAATGAGTAAGAATCGGGAACAATTAAAATGTTTCAAGTACGGGAATGGCTAAATAAATTATGGTATCTCTACAGCATAGATATACAGCTGTGGAAGATGGATCTGAAGACTACTGAAGCTACGTGATCTTATGTATTGAAGATACACAGTCTTATGTACAGAGTCTCAGACACATCAGCTGGCTCCCAAAAGTCATCTTTGAGTGATAGTGGAGTACATAGGTGACTTTTATTTCGTGTACATTTTTATAGTTTTCAAATATTCTGCAGAAATGTTTTTTTTTCCATGCAGTCGATCTATTTGTCATATACTATTATATTTTACAGTACAAAATACAAATATTTATATATTTGAGATTCTTCCAGCTAAACGGGACCTAACTCATGAGCTATAAGAACACGGTTGCTATTTTCAGCCAGTGAGTTCTGAGGTAGCTGTTTACTGACAGACAGCCCGGAACAGTAGGATCATGCTGAGCCTGACAAATCATTAGAAAGGTTCTTCAGATGACTTTGCCATTGTCTCCTGTATTTCACTTCTCTGACTTAGACTCTGTCCCAGGTCCATATTACAACTGGGCCAAGGAATCCCAAATACCTTTTTTTTTTTTTTTTTGTTTTTTTTTTTTTTTTAAATTTTTTTTTAGTGTTCCCGAAATTCTTTTTTTTTCCCCCCCCCCCGGTATTCCTTCCAACCCTTGCCCCCCCCCCCCCCCCCAGGCTCACCCAACCTCCCACCCCTCGCCCCTCCAAAACCCAAATACTTTTAAATCATATGTTACTGTCGACTGGAGCCCAGAGGAGGGGGTGGGCTGAGGAGTGCAAGTATTTCTGTAGTTTTGGCTTTCAAAGTGAACCTGAATCTTGAGGACTGAAGTCGGCTGCCTCCCTTCCTCTTCTTGGCCCACTGCCCTGGGCACGTTGGTCACCTGTCTTTGTCATCAGAGAAATTAGCAACCTCCGCAATGTCCAGCTAGGCCTTCTGTCGACTGGCTACTTCCCTCCTGTGACCACGTGAGCGGGAGCTGACGTCTCTGACACCCCACCCCCACTTGAGCATGGCAGAGGTCAGCCCATGCATTTCTCAGAAAAAATTCGGAATATGGAAGAAAACACAGGGGAAGGGGTGAGGATTCGCAAGAGGGGATCAAGGGTGGGCTGGGAGGGGGTGTGTTGGATGCGAGAGGTGTGGGACTGCTTTCTGCTTTGGTGTTCACGTTAATTGACATAATTTGGAGACAAGTGACCAAGCTTTGTGAGAAACAAATCTTGTGCTTGGCACAGAGCCTTGCAAGTTAATCAGACATAGAGATAATGATGTAAATGATCACTATTGTGCCGGATGATAATTAGGCATAAATGGCAAGCAGTTTCTGTGAATAGGTTTAATTCTCTCAACAGAGTAAGATGATGAGAACAATTTGTAGAAATGGTAGCACCATAGGAAAGTCTTTCACTTTCAAAAAGTGAAATTCACAAACACGGTGTTAGGGAAACCCAGCGCATCAGCAGCAAGTACAAAATAGCGTTCACAGTTCCTTTCCTGTCTTTATACCTGAGAGAGTTGGAGGTAGAACTTGAAGAGGCATTTTGCATCCATGTTCACAGCGTTCTCCACAACAGTCAAGGTGAGGAGGCACCCAAGTGTCCATCAACAGATGAATGAATTAGCAAAATGTAGTATGAACTTACAATGGAGTATTTTTCAGCCTTAAAAGAGAATGAAATTTTGATGCACGCTACAATGTAAATTGAACTTGTGGACACTTTGTCAGGTGACATAAGTCGATCGCAGAAGGATGAAAACTGTATGATTCCACTTCCGTGAGAAATCTAGAGTAGTCACATTGACAGAGACAGGAAGTAGAGTGAATTGTGTTTGCCAGGGCCGGGGAAGAAAGGGAAATGGGGAGTTAGTGTTTAATAAGGCAGAGTTTCAGTTCGTCGAGATAAACAGTCCTGAGGATGGTTGATGTGGATGAGGGTGGCACAGTCACATGAATGTGCTTAATGCCACCAAACCGCACACTGAAAAATGGCCAAGACAATAAATTTCATGTTACGTGTCTTTTAGCGTAATTTAAAAAAAAAAAAAAATGTTAGCATTTGGGTTGACAGGAGGAGGGCAGTTTCTCTGAGAACAGACTGAAGCTGTCCCACCAGTCAACAAGCTTCGGGCTGCATCTCTGATGTGGGTCTTTGAAGTAGACATCCTTCACTCCCGGAGAGTGCTGGGACAGTCTGGGGAGTGGGGGTGCCCAGTACAAGATATGGCCCATACACTCATGAGATATACCTGTCTGATGACGGGTCTGGAAGCTCAGCTTGGAGAAATGGCAGGAGTATCCCAGGCATTTGCCTGGAGGAAAGAAAATTTAGGATGATCGGATAGCTGCATGCAGACAAAAAAAGCGTGTGAATTTATTTTGTGGGTCTTCAAAGGGCAAAGCGAAGACTAATGGGCAGAAGATACGGGCATAGGGCTTAGAAATCACTGTAAGAAAGAACGTTCTAATTATGACTTGGCTACCTATGGAATGAGCTGCCTCTAGAAACGGTGAGCTCCAGCCATGAGTGTCCAAGAGGAAGGCAAACCATTACAAATTAGAAAGACACAATGGAGAGCATTTAGCCTATTAAGGTTCTTTCCAAGTCTGTGATTTTATATATGCAGCATTTACAAGGTCAAATGTGTGGGGAGGAGAGGCATGAAGCAGGTGACATACAAACTTGGCCCTCTGACAATTGCAGATGCCTCACCAGGAATCCCAACATGCTCCAAACCTTGAGCCCTTAACTCCTGTTCGTACCATGACCATGTGTCAGGGGACCCCAACAGAGCAGACCCCAGCTTCTCTGTCATCTTTGGCAGAGTGTCACAATGTCCCTTTACTGTGGTGGGAGGTGTCCATCCTGTGAGAAATGCAGACCAGGTGCAGCCTGAGGTCCGGTGGTAGAGCAGCAAGCACCAGATGACTCCCCTTCGGGTCCTTCTGCCCACACAGGCCTGTGTCACACGGTCTGCCCTGGCCTGGGCGATGCTCGTAATGTCCCTTCTCTCATCTCCATCTCTTAACCATGCCTCCGATCCCACTTTACCTGTGAGTGTCAAACAGAATGGATCCCTGCTTACCTCTTCAACATGCCTTCCATGGGTGCAAGAAATAAGGAAGGAAGGGGAAGGAAGATGGGGGTGCTCCTGGAAGCAAGAGATCAAATAGAACAGGGAGAAGTTGGAACTCAAAAAAATTTTTTTTTTTTAGTTAAAAGAAAAGCTGTTTTAGAGAGTATTCTATTGACATCCTCTGCTCTACCCTGCCATGCACACTGGGAGGGTGTTTCCCACCCCCAGCAGGACTTAACTCCCACGGTCCCCCCACTGTCCCCTGCCTCTGAAGTCCTACTGACCTGAGCAGTGGTCACCCAGCACTTTAGCATTGTCCAAAACTGGGTCATGTGTCTCAGCAGCATGGAATGGGTTACCCCAGGCTTAGTTCTTCCATGATCTCAGTCTATTACTGTGGGGGCGTTTACGGCCCTAACACCAGAAAAGAGAAAGAAAGAAGAGTAGGGCAGTATCTTTTTTTGCCACCTGGAACGGTCCAGCCTGGGCACTGGTTATCACCAGAACCTCCCCCCCCCCCCCGGCATCCCCATGTGACAGCACCTGGCCCAGCACCTGGTTCAGCTCTTTGATGGCTTGGCACGATGCACTTCATAACCTGTTGTGTTTGCACACAGGGCACCGAGTGTCTTCCAGGAAGCTTTCCAGCAGAGAGTGGCTTTATGGCAAAGGTCAGTGGCTTAGCTTTTCAAGAAGAACCTACCTATTCAGAAAATCGTCAGATCTGGGGACACAGAGATCCCCCCAACGAAAGCCCCTGAACTCCTGGGCCAGGACTCCAGATGAGTCTGTAAACGTTCACTCCACAGTTTCTGAGTTTGCTGTATTAGTCTCTCCCTTCCGTCCTGGAATGGTTTAATTCCTCCCATATCACATGCCACTTCCACTTAAAATTTCCTGTTTCTCAAGATCCAATCCAGATCTGCCATTTAGGCCACCTTTTCAAACCATCTAAATAGGGGCTCCTGGGTGGCACAGTCTGTTAAGCATCAGGCTCTTGGTTTCAGCTCAGGTTATGATCTCAGAACTGTGAGATCAAGCCCCGCATTGGACTCTGAGTATCAACACAGTCTGCTTAAGGTTCTCTCTCCCTTCTCCCTCTGCCCTGCCCCTTCCAAATAAATAAATAAATCTTTAAAAAAAAAAAAAACCTTATCTAAACACACAAAATCCCCCTCCCCTCTCATTCTCCCTCCTGAATACACACATGATCTGTCTGAGTCTCCAGGTCCCTAACATACCCCTTCCAGGTGTCATTATTTTTGTGAGTACACTTGATCCTTGAGCACTGTTCAACCTTTGTAGGTCCACTTATGTATGGATTTTCTTCTCTACAATGCAACTCTGTAAGTGTATTTTCTCTTCCTTATGATTTTCTTAATGACATTTTCTTTTAGCTTACTTCATTGTAAGCATAGAGCGTTTAATACATAGGACATATAAAATAGGTTTTAACTGACTATTTACATTATTGGTAAAACTTCTAGTCAGTAGTTGACTATTAGTGGTTAAGTTTTGGGAGAGTCAGAAGTTATTTGTGGATTTGGAACTGCACAGGGGATTGGTGCCCCTAACCCCAGCATTGTTCAACCGTCAGCCGTAGACGCTTTGTCTCTCTTTGAGAGTATGTACTCTTAGGAAGAATCCTTGTGTCTCTCAGTTCTTTGTAACCTTGATAGCAGTTGGTACAATTTTTCACCGGATGTATGTACCATAAATCCTTTTGCTTGTTTGATTAATAAATAATCACAATGATTACACTTTCCCCAGGCAAGAAAACTTTAGTGAGAAATATTTTTAGAACCATGGTCAACCACCCTGTGCTTATACAGTAAGTATCTGTCATTGCTTTCAATGTGAGGAAGCTGGTTCTTAGCACAAGGACCTGCCTCGGGGGACCTAGACAGGGAACTGATTTATTTTGGGGGTAATTTTGTTCTATTGGATTCTAGGATTTTCCATATGTAACAAAGACTTTTCAGGTTCTTTTTCCTTCAATGGAAGGCAAAGGTTGTCTATTAGACTTTAATTTTGAATGTTTGAAATAAGACACAATAAAACACAACACACTCCTACAGATTCTAGAAGGAACAGGACTGTGGCTATGACCATACCCCTAACATGACGGATTGGATTGGGATAGAGCTTGAACCAAAGCTGATCAACAGACGATTGTCTGTCTACCAACCAGATTCACTGCAATTATTTGAAAATCCAGCGGAGATTCTCGGGCAGTGGTGGGTGCTGTGGCTGAAAGGGATCAGGGGCAAGGGAAGAAAACTGCCAGCCTGAAAAATAAGGAAGAAAAAGACAGAAGAGCAAGCTTTCCTGAAATGAGAGAAGCACAGGAAGAGAGTGTAGATTGAGCAGTAAGTAGGAAGTGAGGAAGCCAGGTAAGACAGTGCCCCCCAAATGCTCAACTGTACAAAGGGATGGACAAGAACAGAGTTAGAGGAACAAGCAGAATGTTATCTGTTATTTTCAGGTGAGAGAGATTTTAGTAAAAGGCATTGGAAACAATCAAGAAAGGTGCTCTGAAGTGGAGCAGGAAGAAAACCAGGGGAGCACGGTGACCTGTAAGACAAGGGAGGAGAGAGATTAACGCAGAAAATGCTCAGAAGGTCTGGGTGCTGCAGGAGGGCACACAAAGGGAAGCATGAGATGTGCTCACCATGGAGCTGTTGGGAACTCTATCCCGTGTAGTTCTAGAGGCCCCGGGAGCTACTGCTCCCAGGTGGAGAGTGAGGTGGAGAAGTGAACAGCATTAAGCCCAGAACATTAGATCTGGCTAGTCTGTGGGTGGAAAGGGAGCCCCTGACGGGGGTGGGGATAGTTGTTGTGTGGACTCATGTGCTTCAGACCGGAGAGACTTGAGCATGATTGTGTACTGGGGGGAAGGAGCCAGTGGAGAAGTGGGGTTTAAAGCGAGAGAAGAAAGAAGAAACATCTGATAAAGAATAGTTCCAGAGGAAGTCAGCACGACTGCAATCCATAGCATGGAAGTAGACAATGAAAAAGAGAAAGCAAATGGTGGGACTGTTCATTCATTTACTTACTGCTTCCTTTATCAGAGATTTAAAACCCGCCGTGCAGCAAGACTGGCGCTAGGCTCAGAGAATGGAATGGCGAGAAACAAGATTATGTTCCTTGTCTTAGACATATTCAGACGAGAGACTCAAACGTTAACTAAACAAGAGGAGCACAGTGCAGGGAACTATATGGTGCATAACAGGGAGGTCTGTCTGCATATGGGGATCAGAAAGGCTTCCCTCAATCTGTGCTATTTGAGATGCTGAAAGATGATTGGAATTAACTAAAACAAAGAGGTGGGGCTGAGGGAGGATCTGGAACTAGCGGGAAAGAGGCTATGAAGCTGGTGGGGCCAGATTATCCGGGACCTTGCAGGGCAGATTAGGAATACAGGACTTTTTCTTGGAATCCAGGGAAGGGTTTCCAGCATACGAATTTACATTTCCAAATGGCCACTTTGCAGGGTGAAGAATGGGTTTGAGTAGAGCAGGAGTGGATGCCACAGAACCATTGGATTGGGAAGGAGTGTTCCAGAAAACAAATGATGACAGTTTACCTCTATGGTAAATGCAGTAAGGGCAAGGATCACTGTTCTGTAGCCTTAGCACCTAGAACAGGATCTGGCACAAAGTGAGAGCTTGTGGAAATGAAGATGAATGAATGAAAGAATGAATGAATGAATCAATAAATCAATCAATGTAAGCAGAAGGCCAGAGAATTGAGGGGTCTCCAGGATTTGGGGTTAAACTGAGTGGGTGGCTGAGTGGGTGTAGATGGTAAGAAAGGCATCAGGTTTCTAGCTTGTGGGCAGAAATGGTGGTGGCACCATTAACTGAAGTTGGGAGGAGGATAAGGTTAGCAAGAGAAACTCATGATCTCAGTTTAGGACAAGCAGAGTCTGAGATACTCTTCAGATATGCACGGAAACGTGTCCCAGCAGGCAGTGGTATATACGAGCTTAGAGCTCGGTGAATTCTGGTGGAGATGGAAGTCAAAATGGTGGATTATCCAAAGTAACATTCATCTATGGAATATTTCTAGAGAGTGACAGTTCTGTCTTTACAATGGAAGCAAGTGACTGAAGTTTAGTAAAAGTGTAAGATTATTGGCATAAAAAAGGTCAAGAACATATAGATGTTGCTTGCTGA
This sequence comes from Mustela nigripes, assembly GCF_022355385.1. Taxonomy (NCBI): domain Eukaryota; kingdom Metazoa; phylum Chordata; class Mammalia; order Carnivora; family Mustelidae; genus Mustela; species Mustela nigripes. The sequence continues at coordinate 110,487,700 of NC_081560.1, forward strand.
GTGGGACACGTGGATGTCTTTTTCTTCACAGGCTTAACAACTACAAAAAGAACAAAGAGCAGTAATAATAACTCATCACCTGTCTCTACCTGCAATGAGAATCAAGGAAAATAATTTTCACATACATATATAATTGAGCACTGTGGAAAAGTAAAATATGGCTGCAATGAGTTTTCACAGATGAGCTATGTTAAAAGCCCCAAATAGAAGACGAAAGACACATTGTGAACTATGTTAGGTTACTCAAAGTGTCTTCTTGAGGGAAGATATTCTTCAGCTAAGAATTCAAATTCAGGTGGTAGATACAGACCCATATTTTAAAAAAGAAAGAAACTAAGAAAGAAAGAAAGAAAGAAAGAAAGAAAGAAAGAAAGAAAGAAAGAAAGAAAGAAAGAAAGAAAGGAAGGAAGAAAGAAAGGAAGAAAGAAAGAATGAATTTGAGACAAGAATTAGCAAGCCACAGATTAACCTGAAAATAAACATTTAGTTGAAGGCAGACTGTAAGTAAAATAAACAAAGTAGAAATAAAAGGTATATGGACTGGCCACTGTTTTCTTTTTTTAAATGATCAAACGTGGTTTTATTCTCTACAGAACATTTTTGTCTATTCTTTTCAGTATGAAGCGGTATCAGCATCTATTTTATTCCAGAAAAGAGGACATAAATGGAAACATCAGGATGTCCAAGTAATAGGAAGAGAGTGTGCAATGCATGCATGGGTACGGCAAGCTCAGCGGTTAGATCATCGTATCAAGAGCTAACATCAGAGCTGAGCGGTGCCCGGACCAGCCCCTTGCCCAGAGCTCCCCTCCTGGTCAGCCTCATTGGATTTCGGTGAAACTCAAATCCCATATCTGGCTCTCTGAATGCACTGGGACACCCAAATAAAAAGGCTTTGTGTTTCTTCCTCGTGGTACCTGAGCTATTCCCACAGAAATTGAAATTAGTAACACTGTTGTGGTAACCTTTTTGTCCTTGCAAGAATTCAGAGTTTTGCTCTAGTATTTTGTATGCTTGTCCGTACTTGCTTTTAAAGCAAAACTGCTGTTTCAATGGCCACCCGCTGCTGGCCAGTGGCCACCTACAGTGACACACCAGGACCCTAAGGACATACCCTGAGAGTTTTGTGACCATAGGCTATTCCATCAAACACTAATCTAGGCACTGCTATAAAGGGACTTTACAGATGACATGGAGGTTACTAATTACGGGACCTGAAAACAAGGAAATGAACCTGGATTGTCCAGTGGGGCCCCATGTCATCACGGGAGCCCTGAAAATCAGAAGAAGTTCAAAGAGTCCATCAGATAGAGAGGTGGTGAGGCAAAGGAAAGGTCAGGGAGATTTGAAGCATGGGAGGGACTCACCAGCCAGGAGCCACTGATGCTTCTAGAAGCTGAGAGCAATTCTCACCTGACAGCCAGTCTGGAAAAGGGTACCTTGGTCAACCAAGACACGAGTTCTGCCCACATTCTTCCCGAACGCCTCCTGAGCACAGCCCTGGTGACAGCCTCAGTGGAGCCATATGAGACTAGCACAGGAGGCTAACTCAGGCCCTGGGCAGCTAGCTATGTAAGGTTTAAGAAGTTGTGTGACTCCATGAGTCTATTTCCTCACATGGAAACAAGGGCAAAGTTAATGTGACCTCACGGGGTTGGGAAGCATATGTATGAGGGGGTGGTTTTGTTCTGCAAGACTTACATAAGATAACGTGAAAGTACTTTGTAAACCAAGAGCTGGTATCGAGGTGCTGGTTACCACTATGGACAAAGTTGTTGCAAGTGGCAACATTTCATTTTTGATAGCTGCATAGTATTCCTGTGTGTGTGTGTGTGTGTGTGTGTGTGTGTGTGTGTGAGAGAGAGAGAGAGAGAGAGAGAGAGAGAGAGAGACATCTTCCTTATCCATTCATCTGTTGATGGACATCTAGGTTCTTTCCATAGTTTGGCTATTGTGGACATTGCTGCTATAAATATTCAGGTGCATGTGCCCCTTCGGATCACTACATTTGTATCTTTAGGGTAAATACCCAGTAGTGTGATTGCTGAGTCATAAGGTAGCTCTATTTTCAACTTTTTGGGGAACCTCCATACTGTTTTCCAGAGTACCTGCACCAGCTTGCACTCCTACCAACAGTGTAGGAGGGTTCCCCTTTCTCCACATCATTGCCAACATCTGTCATTTCCTGACTGGTTAATTTCAGCCATTCTGACTGGTGTGAGCCATTCTCACTGTGGTTTTGATTTGTATTTCCCTGATGCCAAGTGATGTGGAGCATTGTTTCATGTGTCTGTTGGTCATCTGGATGTCTTCTTTGCAGAAATGTCTGTTCATGTCTTCTGCCCATTTCTTAATTAAATTATTGGTTCTTTGGGTGTTGAGTTTGATAAGTTCTTTATAGATTTTGGATACTAGCCCTTTATCTGATATGTCATTTGTGAATATCTTCTCCCATTCTGTCGGTTGTCTTTTGGTTTTGTTGACGGTTTCCTTTGCTGTGCAAAAGCTTTTGATCTTGATGAGGTCCCAATAGTTCATTTTTGCCCTTGCTTCCCTTGCCTTTGGCGATGTTTCTAGGAAGAAGTTGCTGCAGCTGAGGTCAAAGAAGTTGCTGCCCGTGTTGTCCTCAAGGATTTTGGTGGATTCCTGTCTCACATCAAGGTCTTTCATCCATTTTGAGTCTATTTTTGTGTGTGGTGTAAGGAAATGGTCCAGTTTCATACTTCTGCATGTGGTTGTTGAATTTTCCCAACACCATGTGTTGAAGAGACTGTCTTTTTTCCATTGGATATACTTTCCTGCTTTGTCGAAAATGAGTTGACCATAAAGTTGAGGGTCCATTTCTGAGCTATATATTTATTTTTAAAGATTTTATTTATTCATTTGAGAAAGTGAAAAAGAACATGAGTGGGGGGAGGAACAGAGGGAGAGGGAGAAACAGACTCCCCACTGAGCAGGGAGTCTGACTCAGGGCTCAATCCCAGGAACCCAAGATCAGGATCTGAGCTGAAGGCAGACACTTAACTGATTGAGCCACCCAGGCACTCCTGCAGGTGTCTTTAGGTTGAAAATGGTTCTCTTATAGGCAGCATATAGATGGGTCTTGTTTTTTTAAATCCATTCTGCCACCCTACATCTTTTGATTGGAGCACTTAGTCCATTCATGTTCAAAGTAATTCCTGACAGATACATAATTATTGGCATTTTATTACTTGTGGTTGTTTCTGCTAGTTTGTACTTTTTCTGTAAGCCTAAAATTATTCCAAAATGATAAGTTAAGAGAAAACGACTAGCAATATTAAGTGTTGGCAAAAATGTAGAGTCTCTGGGAGTCTCATTGCATTGTTGGTGGGAATATGAAATGTTGTAATCAGTTTGGGAAACATTTTGATACTTCCTCATAAAATTAATCATGCCAATTATTCTGTGACCAAGCATTTCTATTTCTGTAAATACTTCAGAAAGATGAAAACCTCATTGACTGGAGTTGAAAACACTGTGTTGCATAACTGAAATTTGTTGAGAGGAGACCTTTGGTATTCCCACCAAAAACAAAAGCAAAAATAGAAATCAAAACTAAATATGTCAGAGGCTGGATGTGTTCATTAACTTGATGGGTGGAAATCCTTTATAAAATATATGTTTATCAAATCATCACCCTGTGCACTTTAAATCTCACCGTCAGGGATGTCTGGAGGGTTCAGTCTGTTAAGCATCTGCCTTCAGCTCACATCATGTTTTCAGGGTCCTGGGATCAAGCCCTGAGTCAGTCTCCCTGCTCAGTGGGGAGTCTGCTTCTACTTCTCCCTCTGACCCTTCCCACCCCCATGCTCTCTCTCTCTCTCAAAGGAATAAATTTTTAAAAATTCTTTAAATCTTATACTGTTGTCAATTATACCTTAACAAAACTTAAAAAAAAAAAAAAAAAGAGGAAGAGCTCTTAAAAACAAAGAAGGAGAAAGTCCCCAAAGGCTTGTTTTCAGATGTTTATAATAGCTTTATTTATAATACGATTTGTTTAAATTATATGAATTCATACAATGGAGTTGTCCCCAGTAATGAAGGAATGAACCCTTGATACACACAGCTGGATGCATGAATCTAAGAACAGTACGTTGTGTGAAGAAGTCAGGCACGAAAAAACATGTCCTGTATGGTTTTGTAAATACAAAACTCTAGCGGGTGAAAGATCTATGGTGGCAGCAATGAGATTGGTGGCTGCCTGTGGTGGGAGAGAGACTGATTGCAAAGGGCAAAAGGAACTTTCTGGGGAGCTGGAAATATTTGTATGCTGCCTGGAATGGTGGTTACACAGGTGTATATGCTTGGAAAAGTTATCACCTGTATGCTTAAATATGTGAATGGTACTATATGTAAATTACACTACGGTAATGATGTTTTAAAGTGAAATGAAAAAGACGTGTTAAGTATGTACTCTGTTTCATAAATAAGGTGATATTCTGGGTATTTAAGAATGTTGAGTCCCTGTCCTCAATAAACACACAGGTGGTAGGATAAACAGACGAGACAACACACTTGTGTGAGGAACAAGAGCTCGGACATAGGTCAGATCGTCTAGGTTCAACGATCATTTCCCCCGCCTATTCTTAATGCAAACTTTGTAGAATTATATGAATTTCCTAAGTCTTGGTTTCTTCTTTTTCTGTAAAAATGAGAATAATAAATGTACCAAGCACTTGGGGTTGGGAAGATAAACAAGACATTGCATAGGAAGTGTTTCGTGCACACAACGTGGGACACAGAACAAGTGCTCTACAAATCCTTCCACTTGCTGTAAAATCGCACAGGGGCAGACGCTGCATCTGTTCTGCTCCTGTGGAAATCTGTAGAATCTTTTATGGTGCCTGTCATGGGGTAGATGTGAAATAAATATTTGTAAGATGAAAAAATGGGGGAACTAGGAGGTAGTCAAGGGTAGGGAAGGGAGAGATGGGGGCTCAGGGTGAGGGAGGGTTGCTCAGGGCAGGGGAGTGGTGGTTTGCTTTGTCTTCCCTTCTGCGGCATCTTTCTTCCCCTGGCTAAGCTCCAGCTCCTCCTCCTCCCCCTCTCTCCCCCCCCCTCCTCCCCACCCTCATCTTCTTATTCTTCTTTTAAGATTTTATATATTTATTTGTCAGAGAGAGAGAGAGAGAGAGAGCATAAGTTGGGGGAGCAGCAGCCAGAGGAAGAAGGAGAAGCAGGCTCCCTGCTAAGCAAGGAGCCCGATGCAGGGCTCGATCCCAGCACCCTGGGATCATGACCCAAGCCAAAGGCAGATGCTTAGCTGATTGAAGCACCTGGGTGTCCCTGGCCAAACTGTCCTTAGAGATGGTTCTTTATCTTTAGAAACGTCATGCACATTTCTATTCCTTGTCTTTTTGCTCAGATCCATCTCTCTGCCTGAAATGACTGTCCTCTCTGTCATCCCGCACTTTAAGCCCTTTCGCTTCTAAAAAGGCTCGCCGAAGTGTCTGAAATTTCTGACCTGACCTCCTCTAGCACCACGGGAAGTCGTTCATTTGGCTTTGTAATTCCCACCCTGCAAGGCACCATTTCATCTCTTGGTCCCTTCCCCTTGGCTGAGGATCCCTTACCAGATGCTGTCGGGAGAAGGAGAGGAAGGGAACGAACGGCAGGCGACGAAAACATGTGCTGTCTCCTCCAGAGAGCAAGTGGGGAGTGGAGGGTGCGTACGTGACTTCTATTTTATCTGGGAAGTAGGAGGTGAGATACTGCTAAGTATGATGCTGGGTCTGAGGAAAGAGATGTAGGAAAGCGAACGGAGGGAAGCAGCAGAGGAGCAAACCGACATGTCATGAGGACGCCGTCGCGGTTGGAGACTTATGTTTGGGATGGCCTCATCCGTTCAGTTTGCGTTTTCTGGAGCAATCTTCAGTTCTCTGAGTGACATAAAAGTAGAGTCTTGCTCGGGGTGTGGGAGGAATAAGAGGACTGCAACTTTTCCCCACAAGGAGATGCATTAAAATGATGGGCCGTGGTGGGGTGCCTGGGTGGCTCAGTGGGTTAAGCCTCTGCCTTCAGCTCAGGTCATGATCTCAGGGTCCTGGGATCGAGGCTTGCATTGGGCTCTCTGCTCAGTGGGGAGCCTGCTTCCCCCTCCCTCCCATCTGCCTCTCTGCCTACTTGTGATCTCTCTCTCTGTGTCAAATAAATAAATAAAATAAAGAAACCACACCATAGCGTAGAGAAGGAAATGAAGGGAGCAAGGACTGAAGCACCCAGGAGGCAAACAGAAGAACTGGACAAATGAGCTGGGACAATAGGAGTGGTGAGAAGTTGGCTGGGAGGGAGTAAAAGGAGAGCAAGTTGTAGCCACAGCACAGGAGACTTATTTCGGAGGTGTGGAGGGAGTTCTAGGTGATGACAATCTCTAGGGTTTCCCCAATTCCCACATGGAGGGAAGAATGTCGCTGGCTGAGCTGTGAGTCAGGGATTATGTATTTTGACGTGGAAGACATGCCAGACAATGCCAGGACTTGGGTAGAGAAGACGAGGACAACGCCAAGAGCAGAAATCTCCAGGGTTTCAGGAGGGCGTGGGAGGTTCGCGGCTAGCAAAGATGGAGATCAAAGGAGGAAGCACTGCTTTAAGGCTGACCCCCGTTGAGGGTCCTTTTACTGAAGAGGGAGATTGACCGGAAATTGATTTAGGAACTTGGGAAGCGTGCTGATCGCTTCTCCTGCCCTGACAGGAGAGTAAAATGAGCGGCATCAGCGAGGGCTGCCAGGAGGATGCCAGGAGGATGCCAGGAGGACCAGGCTTCGGGGGCGCAGAAGGTATTCTGCGGTTGGGATAAAGGCGTGGGTGAAGTGGCTTTGGTAAAGGTCACAAAGGCAAATGAGAAGTTTTGCACGAGGACAGGAGCACTGGGAATTACAGATAGAGGAGAAGCCCGGAACGAACTACAGATGCGAGCAGAAAAGAGGATGGATAGACAAAGGTTCTACGCTTCTCAAGGTGACCGAAAAGACAGAGACATGCCGCAGAGCAGAGTTAATCGGTCTCAAGCTTTCAAAGCAAACTGCAACCCAAAGCAGGTGCAGGTACAGCTGAAGCCCAGGACCGTATCGCCCTGGCTTGCGGTCAGCCTGGCCACCAGGCAATGCCTCCTGCTCCCGCTCACTTCCCCGCTGCTCCCTGGATGCATGAGCCCGGTCACCTTCAACCTGAGAAATACTGTCTGTGGTAAACCAAACACCAGACTTCCCCCTTGTTACTGACCCCTGAGTGTAGGTTGCATGTTAGTTGTTTTCATTCTAGAATGGCTATTCACTTAATTTCAGAGCACTTTTTTCTTTTTACTTATTTTTAAATATTTTATCTAAGAGATTGAGAGAGAGAGAGAGAGAGCATGAACGGGGTGAGGGTGCGGCAAAGGGAGAAGCCCACTCCCAGCTAGGTAGGGAGCCCGACACAGAGCTTGATCCCAGCACCCTGGCATCAGGACCTCAGCTGAAGGCAGATGGAGCCACCCAGGCGACCCATCAGAGCACTTTTTTCCTTTCAAATAACTTTTACTTCCCCCCCCCCCCGAATTCCATTTTTTCCCTACTTGTATCCAGGTTTTTTTTTGTGTTTTTTTTTTTTTAAGATTTTATTCTATTTGACACAGAGAGAGATCACACGTAGGCAGAGAGGCAGGCAGAGAAGAGATAGGGAAGCGGACTTCCTGCTGAGCAGAGAGCCCGATGTGGGGCTCGATTCCAAGACCCTGAGATCGTGACCTGAGCCCAAGGCAGCAGCTTAATCCACTGAGCCACCCAGGTGCCCATGTACCCAGTGTTTCAAAGTTTATAGATATTCCCATATAAATCATTCATTAGAGTGACTTTCTTAGAGTAACTGGAAGTAAGCAAGCCATTATTATCCAGTTTTCCCAGATGAGTAAACTAAGGATTTGTGAACCACTTTTTAAAGGGCGTCTTCGTTCAATGGCTTTTCAGTATTTTCTAGGGTCTGTTCTTTGAAGGCAAAGTCACGACGTGTATTTCTAAGACTCCTCGGAAACATGCCTACATAATAAGGATGACGTACTTGGTGATATATTTAAAAATGAAACCCAAGGGCTTGGTAATAATAGCTTCCTGTCACTATTACTTTGTCATCTTTCAAGGACTTTTACATCACTGAGACATATATTTGTTCTTTGCTGAAAACCACATAAATGCAGATGCCAGTGACAGATAATCAATGATGAGAATGATTCATAGCCGTGGCTGCGTTTGAAACCAGGAGCATGTTTAGTGTCTGTTTAAGACAACGGCAGAGTAGTGGCTCAAAAATGAGCTGTAGATTTAAGTTAGTGGCCTTAAGAGTTTTATCATTCTGAAAGACAGACTTTTCTTTTCTTTTTTTTTCCCCCTTAAATATTTTATTTATTTATTTGAGAGAGGAAGTGAAAGAAGGAGAGAGAGCACAGGCAGGGGGCAGGCAGAGGTCGAGGGAGAAGCAGACTCACCGCGGAAGAGGGAGCCTGATGTGGGACTCAATCCCCGGACTCTGGGATCATGACCTGAGCTGAAGGCAGACGCTTAGCTCACTGAGCCACCCAGCCACCCATGACTGCCTTTTCAATCCAGATCTTTCAGTGGCAGAAACCTCCCTGAGTGAGCAACTCTTAGAATAGAGGTGGCACTGACATGTTTGGTGATCAGAGAAGGGGAGGCTTCGCTAATGGCTTTCAATTTTATCAAAACCAACTTGGCCAGAATGATTAGAAGTCAAAATTCCCAAAGTGTCTGTTCCTTTAGGTGAAACAAATAAAGATTAGGGATTTGGCATAGAAATCATTAAAAACTTATTATGACCCCACATTTTTACTTGGGCTTTCTAATAAGTATTAAAAAATACTGTAAAAGTACTTTAAAAAATTCAGTTGAGAGGCACTTGGGTGGCTCAGTGGGTTAAAGCCTCTGCCTTCTGCTCGGGTCATGATCTCAGGGTCCTGGGATAGAGCCCACATCAGGCTCTCTGCTCGGCAGGGAGCCTGCTTCGTCCTCTCTCTCTCTGCCTGCCTCTCTGCCTACTTGTGATCTCTATCTATCAAATGAATAAATAAATAATCTTTTAAAAAAATAAAAATAAAAATTCAGTTGAATCATGTGAAATTGCTGTTGTTAGTAAAATGATGGTCAAATTCAGCAATTTTGTGACTCCTATAATAATACTTATCTAAAATATAAGATGGTTAGAATCTACCCTGTGAATGACACACAGTTCTCTGTTCTCTGTGGGAGTCTTACAAAATAAAAGCTTCTGCTCACCTTCTTGGTTAATCTCCTCTTTTTTCTTCGAAACAGGTAACTCATAAGGCCCAACTATATTCCCCATGAACCTACACTTCCACTTTTGATCCTCGGGCTGGCATTCCTATCCCCACCCAGATTATGTTCTTCCAGTCATTTCCAGAGGAAAGAGACTGGATCTAAGGCCCCTAGGGTTCCTCCCCAAGAAAGTGGTAATCCAGCTTTCATTAATGAATACATTGTTACTCTTAGGAATTAAGAACCCCTAATGATTTCAGTGGTAAATAAACATTGAAAGTTATGTCCTCTCTTTCATTGCTTTTTCTAGAGTTCAAAGTGAACAAGAAGAAAGTATTCTTTTTTTTTCTCCACCAGCTCTATATTATACCTGGTTTGGGGAATTAAGTCACAGCATTTCAAATTTTATAAAAATATGTCCTGTGGTCAGCTAGACCATGTCATGAAAAGGGATTACATATATCTAAGCACCAGGAAATTAAGGAAATATTGTCATGGCGACATTGACGCTGAGTTTTTAAGTGTAAATTTCTCATTTGTGAAATTACAGTTGCAACATGGCTTGTACAGAAAGTTGGTCTCCTTCATTAGAAGCAACAAATTACCTTCCCGTTTTACTAATCAACTGAGTTAAACTTTATTCTAAACTGTGGGTGAGATTTGTCTTCTTTTAAATGCTAGCTCTACCAAACCGGACATTTTCCAATCAAAGCACCATTGAAAATACTTAAAATGCATGTTGCTAAGTGTGTTGGTTTCACTCACAAAAGATTTTTCTGGGAAAATAAGTTAAAAGCAGTGGACCCCAGACAACATTTTGCCTTAGTTTGATGTGACAAGTTCAGCATGCTATTTTTAACTGCTAAATAAAAAGATTATGGCAATCACCCTCACATCTATATTTCTCTACAAAGTTAACAGTGATAATTTATATAAAGACAAGAATATTTGGCCAGTTGTCATCACCTCTATGCGTGTTTATAGTTTTTGTAGTACTTGTTACCTTTATCTATTCTCCTTCACCTCACACTAACGAGCATTCAAGATTTCTAGCACGTTTTGGCATTAATGATGGATTAGGGATTTTCTCTAGAAGAGGTTCACTGGTGAGGTAGGGAAATAAGGTCAAGAGGTCTGAGACAAAATCTAATACAGACATTCAACTGGGCCATGCTTTCAAACCAATCGGTGGGCAGATTACATGTCATGAGAGACTTAAATAGAATGCAGCGGAAGTGTGGTCTCATTTTTCTCGAATGCATTAGAAATACTAACAAATAACAGAAATATGGCTAATAAGACTTCTAGTCCTTTCATACAAGATTATATATTGATTGATTATCTATAAAGGGGTAATATGCCTTTCTATATAACTTGTGTAAGATATACCTGTACACTTACACATATATGTGTGTCCTTTTAGTTACACTGACAGAGAGGAGATTGCTTTTCCTAAATATTTTGTTCCAACCCAAAACCTACTTCACTAATGTGCACTGGACCTAAATATAATTGTAATTTATTCTGCAATAGTAATTATACCACTATGATCTATAAATTCCTGTCTGAACTTGTCAAGTGGGCAGAAATTTTAAAGTGAAATGTCATTTAGGAATTGGATTTAGACAACCCATGAACATGGAGTACTGGGTGTGGTGCTCATTATTCAAAAATAATGAATACTGTTATGCTGAAAATTAAAAAAAAATTCTGGTATGAAAATCCAATAGAAATATAAACCGTGAATAAGCATGAAATGATAATTAGATCACTACCAAACTGAGCTGGATTTCGACCAGGCACTTTACTGAACTTAGTCCAATTTTTCTTACTGTCCTCTTGCTGTCTGCTTGAACTCAATTAAATATTCTTTGAATTTTACATAAATTTACATTAAAAAGTTAGTCATAGCTAAGAAGCATATTAATAGCTGTTCAATTTCACTTTCAGCAGAGATTCTGTCCCCCTTCCCTGTAGTTCTTTATATAACAAGGATCTGAAACACAAGGCACATTTACAGCACACACAAAAATAAACTCAAAGTGGACTAAAGATCTAAATGTGAGACCTGAAACCATAAAAGTTCTAGAAGAAAACATAGGCTGTAAAGTCTTAGACCTTGGCTCTAAATTCACCTTAGTGAATTTTTTTCTAGATTTGGCCCCTCAGGCGAGGGAAATAAAAGGAAGTAAAACATTCAGAATACACCAAAATAAAAAGCTTTTGCACATCCAAGATAGGGAAGAAACCTAAGTGTTCATGGACAGAAGAATGGATAAAGAATGGACTATTACTCAGCCATAAAAAGGATATGCTCTCGCCATGCGAAACAACATGGCTGGACCTAGAGGGTAATATGGCGATCGAAATAAATAAGACAGAAAAAATATCATATAACTTCACTTATATGTGGAATCTAAAAAACAAAACCAATGAATAAATAAACAAAGCATAAACAGACCCATTAATATAGATAACAAACTGATAGTTGCCAGAAAGGGGGGCAGGGGTTACTGGCAAAATGGGTGAAAGGAAGTGGGAGATACTGGGTCCAGTTATGGAATGAATAAGTCACTGGGCTGAAAGGTACAATGTAGAGAATATAATCAGTGATATTGTCATGGTGTCGTATGGTGAGACATGGTAGTTACACTTATGGTGAGCAAAGCATCAAATATAGAGTTGTTGAATCACTTTGTTGTACACCTGAAACTAATGTACTATTGTGTGTCAAACATACTTCAAAACATACACACACATACAAAGGCACAGAACACATTAAGTATAAAAATAGTATTTCAAGGGCACCTGCATGGCTCAGTGGGTTAAGGGTCTGTCTTCGTCTCAAGTCATGATCTTGGGGTCCTGGGATCGAGCCCCGCATTGGGTTCCCTGCTCAGTGGGGAGCTTGCTTCTCCCTCTCCCTCTGCTACTCGCCTTCTTGTGCACTCTTTCTGTCAAATAAAAAAAATAAAATCTTCAAAAATCCCCACACAACATTTCAACTAGTTCAAAGAACTGGTAAAGAACTGAGAGAGAACTGATAAAGACTGACTTATATGGTCACTAGCTTTATGACAGAGGAGCCAAGGTAATAAAATGGGATAGAAAAATGGTTTTATTAAATGATACTGGAATATCTGGATGTCCATATTAATAAATACAAACCTCAACTCATCTCTTACAATACACAGAAGTTGATTTGAGATAGACCTTAATTACTTGTGCAAAATGTTTAGCTTTATGTTTAATTTTGCTTGGGTAGGCTATAGTGCCCAGATTATTTGGTCAAGCAAATGTTTAAATGTTTCTGTGAATATATTTTTTAGATATAATTACCATTTAAGTCAGTAGATTGTATGCAGTGGGTGATCAGTTAAGCATCAGAGTCTTGGTTTCAGCTCAGGTCATGATCTCATGGGTCATGGAATTAAGCCCCAAATTGGTTTCCAAACTCAGCTTGAAGACTCTCCTGCTCTTCTCCTCCTCACACTTGTTTGCTCTCACTTGCTCTAAATAAATCTTAAAAATCTTAAAAAAAAAAAAAAAAGTAGGTTGTGTGTAAAGCAGATTACTCTTCATAATGTGGTGGGTCTTGTCCAATCAGTTGAAGTCTTAAGCAATAAAAGACTGAGAATCCTGGAGAAAAAGCTAATCTACCAGCAATGTCCTTCAGACTCAAAGTGCAACATAAACTCTTTCCTGGGTCTCCTGCCTGTCAAGCTCCCTTACAGACTTCAGAGTCACCAGCCTCCACAGCTCTGTGACTCAATTCTTTAATAGAAATCTCTCTCTTTCCCATATTCCAGTACAAGAAAAGGTGAAAGGAGTGAGAAATGTGTACATGCAATGTTTTAAGGTCCAGACCTGAAAGTGGCAGTCTTCACTTCTACTCTTGCCATTGGAGAATTCACAGTGATAAACATACCCCCAGAGGCACAAGCGATGGGGATCTCCACAGGCCCAGCTATTAGGCAACTATGGAGAAAGGGAAGACCATATTTTTGCAGATATCTGGAAGTCTCCACTATTTAGGGACACTAAGCTGAAAAATCTTAAATTTTTCAAAATTTAAAAAATAAGTTGTTTTTATTAAATATTGCATAAATAAGAAAGTGTTTATAATATGTATAAGGTATAAGGAGATACACTCAGCACCCAAACTTAGCAAAGAGACCATTAGCACTCTCTTGGAAGTCCCTCCCACTGTTTACACTGTGATTCAAGTACCTACCACATGCAAAATACATTCATGGTCTCCCAAGATTCCCTAGGGCCTTATCCTCTTATAGCATCTGTTCATAGTCCAGAAATTCATTCAAATCATCTAATTCAGGGTAAATGAGATTCCTGGATGAAATCCATCTGCAGGCCTGTGGAAGCTAAAAAACAAGTTATCCCACCCCAATACTCTGAAAATATAATTGTGGGACCAGTGTAGGATAATAAATATAGACATTTTAGCCCAAAGAGTGAGAGAATAGAAGGTAAAATGGAAGACCTTAGACCATATGAACTCTGAAATAGGGCAAAAGATGAATTTTTCTTAATTAGTTCTCCAAGCCTAGGAATGATCATTAGGCAGGATCATTTGCAGCACTTGGTTTGACTGGTTTGGCTCTTGGGTCCACCCTCTAGGCTCTTGGCCCTACCCTCTAGCCTCATGGCTCCACCCAATGGGCTCTTGACTCCTCCCTCTCCCAGCTTCTGGCTCCACCCTCTGAGTCATCCTCGCTTATTCATGAAATACAGTAGCTGTTTATAATTGAATAATATTCTCAGCCTATTTTCTATCAGTTGGATTTTGGAAATCCAACATCCTCCATTTCATTATATTCTCTCTGTCCCTTTTTGTACCAAAACCCCACAAATTTTTGCACAGTACTTTTGCTGAAACAATTTTTCTCAAGAACTTTGTAGACTCTGCATTCATTTCATGGTGTTTTACTCCATTAGACAAAATCCACACACACAAACATTGTTGAGATAAGGCCTTCTCAGTCTTTAGCTTCTGCTCAGATGACTGAGAGCCCCGCAAGCTTCATAGATAACCTCTGTTTTGTTTGAGAGGATCTGTGAGGCACACCCTGGACTTCTTAAAAGGGCCTTTTGTGCTCTCTCTTGACCTTCCTGTGGTTTAGCAGAAGTTGCCCTGTCAGTCCCACACAAAACCTTTTCTCCGTGATGTGTTTTGGCAGCCACTGTGACATCTGGTGTCATCTGGAGAGGCTGAGAATTTTTAAAAATCTCCCAGTCTTACTTATTTTTTTGGTGAAACAGTTCTTTTCTCAGTTTATTTCTCTCATTTTGCATTTTCTCACAAGTGGAGGGAGTGGAGGTCAGCCATGAACCTGCCCAGCTGTGACTCTAAGGAGGTGGTATTCTCAGCCTGTCTCAGTGGGAATTCAGAACGAAGGAACATTTTCCAACTACCCTTATATGTTAGTTATACCCTATCAGTATAACTCTGATAGAAAACCAGATGAGGACATTATAATAAAGAAAAATTATTATGCCAATATTCCTCAGGAACACAGATGTAAAATGATAGCAAATCAAATCCAGCATTGCATAAAAAGCATAATTTCTCATGCCTGAGATGGGTTTATTCTATGAATTTATAAATCAGTCAATGTTTTGACCATATTAATAAGATAAAGAAAAAATTCATATGCTCATTTCAATGAACCCAGAAAGATGTTTAATAAAATCCAACACCATCCTATGACAAAAACTCAGAAGAATTGGGAAAAGCAGGAAATAGCCAGAAAGGTGTTCCAGGAAGCTTATCCACAAAATACCCAACACTGGGGCACCTGGGTGGCTCAGTCAGTTAAGCTTCAGCCTTCTGCCCAGGTCAGGATCTCAGGGTCCTGGGGTTAAGGTGTGCAATAGGTTCTTTGCTCAGTAGGGAGCCTTCTTCTCCCTCTCCCTGCTTATGATTTCTCACTCTCTCTCTCTGTCAAACAGATAAATCAAATCATTTAAGAATAATACCCATCACTAAAAAATCCCTTAGGGGAAGGAGCAAGATGGTGAAGAAGAAGGAGACCTAATTTCGTCTGGTCCCAAAAATTCAGCTAGATAGTTATCAAACCATTGTGAGCACCTACAAACTCAACAGGAGATCAAAGAAAAGAAGAGCAGCAATTTTAGGAACAGAAAAACAACAACTTTCTGGAAGGTAGGACATGCAGAGAAGTGAATCCGAGGTGACATATGGGAATAGAGACTGTGGGGGGAGGGGCCAGCTCCCAGCAAGTGGTAGAGCAGTGGAGCACGAAATCAGAACTTTTAGAAGTCTGCTTTGTGGGGGACATTGCTCCAAAGGCTAAGCTGAGGGTGGACCCCTCGTGAGGACAGTGTGGTCTCAGGACCCATGGGATCAAAGAAAGACTTGGGGTGTCTAAGTGTGGCAGAGCTCCCAGGCATCAGAGCGGGGAAGCTGGCTACAAAGACAGAGTTGAGCAGTGGGCTCTCAGCTCAGGGTTACCTTAAACCATGATCTGAGGCACAGTCATGTTACTACTCTTCAAGCAGTGTCAGATCCAGGGAGACTCCCCCACTTCTTCCACCAGGAAGAGTGGCGTGGGAGTGCACGTCAAGAATCTGCTGGGTTTGGAGACTCCAAATGGGGCGGTGCACCATAGACAGAAATGCTCAGTCACAGGCTGGGTTTGCACGGAGCATGGCCGGAGCCCAAAGAGACAGGAGGGATTGACTGCTTTTCCCTGGGGGTGCACTGAGGAGTGGGACCCCGAGCTCTCAGCTCCTATAGGCCAGAGATTGCGAGGCCACCATTTTCATTCCCGTCCTCCAGAGCTCTATGGAAAGCGTTCAGGGAACAAAAGCTCCCAAGACCAACCTGACCAGATTGATTAGCCTGGCCCCTGGCAAGGGCAGTGCAATTCCACCTCAGGCAAAGATGTTTGAGAATCATCACAACAGGCCCCTCACTTAGAAGATCAGCAAGAATATCCAGTCAAGGCCAAGTTTACTGATCAATGAAACCTCCAAAACAGCAGTGCTAGGGGAATATGGCATGTAGAATTCATGGATTCACCACCCCAATCATGATTCCTTAGTCTTTCAAAGTTAAATTTTTAAAAATTTTGTTATTTTCTTTCTTTTTCTATTTTTGAATGTTTTCT
The DNA here is from genome assembly GCF_022355385.1 of Mustela nigripes. Taxonomy (NCBI): domain Eukaryota; kingdom Metazoa; phylum Chordata; class Mammalia; order Carnivora; family Mustelidae; genus Mustela; species Mustela nigripes. The sequence continues at coordinate 110,504,135 of NC_081560.1, forward strand.
CTCTCCTATTTTAACCTAGTTTAAAGATTTTATCTTATCAATATCTTTAAAATTTATTTTTCATTTTTATAATAATATTCTATGCCTTCATTGTATTTAACCTTATTTTTTTGTATACATGTAAGTTTTTTTTTCTTTAAAATTTTGGGATACAGTTTCTTCTAATAGACTAAAATATATCCTAAATCTAGCATATGGCTTTGTTCTAGTCTCCAGCCTGATCACATTCTTTCCTTTTTTTTTTCTTTTTTCAACCAACTTCTTATCAATTCCATTTTTAGAATCTTTTTAAATTTTCATCTTTACAGTCATATTCCATCCCTTCATCATGTTTTACCCTTATTTTATATATATATATATACATATATGTATATATATATATATATACATATATGTATATATATATATATATATTTTTTTTTTTTTCTTTCTTTCAAATTTTGGGAGGCAGTTTCTTCTAACAGACCACAACTTCCAAAATCAAGTGTGTGGCTCTGTTCTATTCATGAGGCTAATCATATATTTTTTCTTCCTTTCTTCTCCCCCTGGTTTCAGTTCTCCTCTGATTTGATTGGTGTATATTTTTCTGGGGTCATTGTTACCTGTTTACTATTTTGTTCTTTCATTCATCTATTCTTCCCTGGACAAAATTACAAAGCAGAAAAACTCACCTCAGGAAAAAAAAAAAAAAAAAAGAACAAGCGGCAGTACTGATTGCTGGGGACCAAATCAATTGGGACATTAGTAAGATGTCAGAACTAGAGTTCAGAGTGACAATTATAAAGTTGTTAGCTGGGCTTGGAAAAAGCATGGAAGCTACTAGAGAATCCCTTTCTGGAGAAATAAAATCCCTTTCTGGAGAAATAAAAGAACTAAAATCTAACCAATCTGAAATCAAAAAAGCTATTAATGAGGTGCAATAAAAAAATGGTTGCTCTTACTGCTAGGATAGATGAGGCAGAGGAGAGAATGAGTGATATAGAAGACCAAAGGATGGAGAATAAAGAAGCTGAGCAAAAGAGAGATAAACAAGTACCGGACCACAAAGAGAGAATCTGAGAGATAAGTGATACCATAAGATGAAACAATATTAGAATAATTGGGATCCCAGAAGAAGAAGAAGAAGGGGGGTGCAGAAGGTATATTACAGCAAATGGTAGTGGAGAAATTCCCTAATTTGGGGAGGGGAACAAGCATCAAAATCCAGGAGGCACAGAGAACCTTTCTCAAAATCAATAAAAATAGGTCCACACCCCATCATCGAATAGTAAAACTTACAAGTCTCAGAGACAAAGAGAAAATCCTGCAAGCAGCTACGGACAAGAGGTCTGTAACATATAACAGTAGAAATATTTGATTGGCAGCAAAGCTATTCACAGAGAACTGGCAGGCCAGAAAGGACTGGCATGATATATTCAGAGCAGTAAATGAGAACAATATGCATCCAAGAATACTATACGCAGCTAGGCTGTCACTGAATGGAAGGAGAAATAAAAGCTTCTGGGGGGTGGGGGGGGGGGGGGAAGAAAAGAAAGAAAGAAAGAAAAGAAAAGAATTTGTCAACACCAAACCAGCCCTACAGGAAATATTGAAAGGCGTCCTCTAAGCAAGGAGAGAGCCTAAAAGTAACAGACCAGAAAGGAAAAGAGACAATATACAGTAACAGTCACTTTATAGGCAATACAATAGCACTTAATTCATATCTTTCAATAGTTACCCAGAATGTAAATGGGCTAAATGCCCTCAATCAAAAGACACAGGGTATCAGAATGGATTAAAAAAAAACAAGACCCATCAAGGAACTCATTTTAGACTTAAAGAACCTCAGACTTAAAGTGAGGGGGTGGAAAACAATTTATCATGCTAATGGAAATCAAAATAAAGCTAGAATGGCAATCCTTATATCAGACAAATTAGATTTTAAGCTGGACTATAATAAGAGATGAGGAAGGACACTATATCACTCTTAAAGTATCTGTCCAACAAGAAGATCTAACAATTTTTAAATATCTTTGCCCTTAACATGGGAGCAACCAACTATATAAACCAATTAATAAGAAAATCAAAAAAACATATCAACAATAATACAACAATATAGGGAACTTTAACACCACCCCCAATCACTGAAATGGACAGATCATCTAAGCAAAAGATCAACAAGGACATAAAAGCTTTGAATGATACACTGTACCAGATTGACATCACAGATTTATTCAGAATATTCCATCCCAAAGCAACAGAATACACATTCTTCTCTAGCGCACATGGAACATTCTCCAGAATAGATCACAACCTGGGTCACTAATCAAGTTTCAACCGGTACCAAAAGATCGGGATCATTCCCTGCATATTTTCAGGCCACAATGCTTTGAAACTAGAACTCAAGCACAAGAGGAAAGTTGAAAGGAACTCAAATACATGGAGGTTAAAGAGCATTCTATTAAAGAATGAATGGGTCAAGCAGGAAATTAAAAAAGAATTTAAAAATTCGTGAAACATGAAAATGAAAACACAACTGTTCAAAACTTTGGGACACGCCAAAGGTGGTCCTGAGAGGAAAGTATATAGCAATACAAGCCTTTCTCAAGAAACAAGAAAGTTCTCAAGTAGACAACCTAACCCTACACTTAAAGAAGTTGGAGAACAGCAAAATAAAGCCTAAACCCAACAGGATAAGAGAAATAATAAAGATCAAAGCAGAAATCAATGAAATCAAATCCGAAGAACAGTAGAACAGATCAATGAAACTAAGGGCTAGTTGTTTGAAAGAATTAAAAAGATTGATAAACTCTTAGCCAGACTTAACAAAAAGAAAAGAGAAAGGACCCAAATTAATATGATAATGAAAGAAAGAGGAGACATCAGAACCAATACCAAAGAAATACAAACAATTATAAGAACATATGAACAACTATACACCAGCAAATTTGACAATCTGGAAGAAATGGATGCATTCCTGGAGACATATAAACTACCAAAACTGAACCAGGAAGAAATTGAAAACCTGAGCAGACCAATAACCAGTAAGGAGATTGAAGTAGTCATCAAAAATCTCCCAAAAAACAAGAGCCCAGAGCCAGATGGCTTCCAAGGGGAGTTCCACCAAACATAAAGAAGAATTAATACCTATTCTGAAACTGTTCCAAAAAAGAGAAACAGAAGGAAAACTTCTAAACTCATTTTATGAGGCTAGCATTAAGTTGGTCCCCAAACCAGACAAAGACCCCATCAAAAAGGAGAATTACAGGCCAATATCCTTGATGAACATGGATGCAAAAATTCTCACCAAAACACTAGCCAATAGGATCCAACAGTACATTAAAAGGATTTTTCACCACCTCCAAGTGGGATTTATTCTTGGGCTGCAAGGTTTGTTCAATATCCACAAATCAATTAATGTGATACAATACATTAATAAAAGAAAGAACAAGAACTATATGATATTCTCAATAGATGCTGAAAAAGCATTTAACAAAATACAACATCTTTTCCTGATCAAAACTCTTCACAGTGTAGGAATAGAGAGTACATACATCAATATCATGAAAGCCATCTATGAAAAACCCACAGCAGGGGTACCTGGGTGGCTCAGTGGGTTAAAGCCTCTGCTTTCAGCTCAGGTCATGATCCCAGGGTCCTGGGATCGAGCCCCGCATCAGGCTCTCTGCTCAGCGGGGACCCTGCTTCCTCCTTTCTCTCTGCCTGCCTCGCTGCCTGATTGTGATCTCTGTCTGTCAAATAAATGAATAAAATCTTAAAAAAAAAACCTACAGCAAATATCATTCTCAATGGGGAAAAACTGAGAGCTTTCCCCTCCATGGTCAGGAACACTGCAAGGCTGTCCACTATCACGACTGCTATTCAACATAATACTAGAAGTCCTAGTCTCAGCAATCAGACAACAAAAAGAAATTAAAGGCATCCACATTGGCAAAGAAGAAGTCAAACTATCACTCTTTGCAGATGATATGATACCTAATGTGGAAAACCCAAAAGACTCCACTCCAAAGCTGTTAGAACTCATACAGGAATTCAGTAAAGTGTCAGGATAAAAAATAAATGCACAGAAATCACTTGCATTTCTATACACCAACAACAAGACAGAAGAAAGTGAAATTAAGGAGTCAATCCCATTTATAATTGCACCCAAAACCATAAGATACCTAGGAAGAAACCTAACCAAAGAGGCGAAGAATCTGTACAGAAAACTGGAAAGTACTCATGAAAGAAATTGAGGAAAACTCAAAGAAATGGAAAAATGTTCCATGCTCATACATTGGAAGAACAATATTGTGAAAATGTCTATGCTACCCAAAGCAATCCACACATTTAATGTAATCCCTATCAAAATACCATCAGCTTGTTTAAAAGAAATGTAACAAATCATACTAAAGTTTATATGGTACCAGATAAAACCCTGAATAGCCAGAGGAAGGTTGAAAAAGAAAAGCAAAGTTGGTGGCATCACAATTCCAGACTTCAAGCTCCATTACAAAGCTGTAATCATCAAGGCAGTATGGTACTGGCACAAAAATGACACATAGATCAATGGAACAAAATAGCTCAGAAATGAACCCTCAACTCTATGTCAATCAATCTTCGACAAAGCAAGAAAGAATGGAATGTCTAATGGAAAAAAGATAGTCTCTTCAACATACAGTGTTGGGAAAATTGGACAGCCACATGGAGAAGAACAAAACTGGACCATTTCCTTACACTTCCCAGAAAAATAGACTCAAAATGGATGAAAGACCTTGATGTGAGACAGAAATCCTTGAGGAGAACCAGGTAGCAACCTCTTTGACCTCAGCAGCAACAACTTCTTCCTAGAAACATTGCCAAAGGCAAGGGAAACAAGGGCAAAAAATGAACTATTGGTACTTCTTCAAGATCAAAAGCATTTGCAGAGCAAAGGAAACAGTCAACAAAACCAAAAGACAACCAACAGAATGGGATTAGATATTTGCAGATGACATATCAGATCAAGGGCTACTTCCAAAATCTAGAAAGAATTTATCAAACTCGACACCCAAAGAACAAATAATCCAATTAAGAAATGGGCAGAAGACATGAACAGACATTTCTGCAAAGAAGACATCCAGATGGCCAATAGGATGTCTTGGCATCAGGAAAATACCAAAATCAAAACTACAGTAAGATCCTACCTCACACCAGTCAGAAAGGTTAAAATTAACCAGTCAGGAAACAACAGATGTTGGTGAGAATGTGGAGAAAGGGGAACCCTCCTACGCCGTTGGTGGGAATGCAAGCTGGTACAGCCACTCTGGAAAACAGTATGGAGGTTCCTCAAAAAGTTGAAAATAGAGCTACCCCATGACCCAGCAATTGCACTACTGGGTATTTACCCCAAAGATACAAATGTAGGGATATGAAGGGGCACGTGTGCCTGAATGTTTATAGCAGCAATGTCCAACAATAGGCAAACTATGCAGAGAGCCTAGGTGTCCATCAACACATGAATGGATAAAGAAGTTGTGTCATATTTTAATGAAATATGTTATGATAGACAGAATATGCACATCTGAGGGTGTCCCATGTCCTAATCCCTGGAACCTGTGAGTATAAAACGTTACACGGTCAATGGGTCTTCATAGAAGTGAGGAAGGACTTTGAGATGGAGAGGGTAATTTGGATTATCCAGGTGAGATCAATATAATCACATGGGTCCTTAAATTAGAGAAGGCTTTCTGCTACGGTTAGAGAAAGAGATATGAGGATGGAAGCGGGATCAGGGAGAAGCTACAATGGCTGGCTTTGAAGATGGAGGAAAGAGGCCATGAGCCAACACATTCAGGAAGCCTCTGGATTCCAGAAAAGACACCTGAATGAATTGTCTCCCAGAGCCTCCAGAAAGAACATGGCTCAGCTGACACCTCGATTCTAACTCTGTGAGACCATTTTGGACTTCCGACACTGGGAACTACAAGGTGATTTGTGTTGTTCAAAGCAAATAAGCTGTTGTGTCTGTAATAATTTTTAGAGCAGCAATAAGAAACAGATGCAATATAACGGTACCATTATTGGTGTGCTGCTCTAATAAATGCCTAAAATATAGAAAGGGCTTGGGTATGGGGCAGTGGGTAGAGCCTAGAAGAATTGAGGAACATGGCAGAAAAAGCCTAGACTGCCTTGAATAGACCACCAGTAGAAACATGGATGTAAATGACTTTGTTGGCGGGAACGCAAAAAGAAGTAAAGAGCATCGCAGAGAAATCCTAGAATGTTATAGACTATGTAAATCATCATAAATAGACTGCTGGTAGACATATGGGCGTTAATGGTGCCGCTGCTGAGGGCAGAAAGAAACGAAGAACATGTTTTTGGAAATGGGAAGAAAAGAGAACCTTGCCAGACAGTGGCAGAATGCTAAGCTGAATTGTGACCTAAAGTTATGTGGATGGAGAACTTTTAAGTGACGAGCTTGGGTATTAACGGAACAGCTTTCCAAGGAAAGTATGGAAGGGGCCGCCTGGTCTCTTCTTTTCACAGGAAAACGTGAGATCAACTGAGGAAGAACTATTAAGCAAAACTAAATCACTTAAAAACAAAACAAAACAAAACTTAAATCAGTGCCTGGCTATAGGGGTGCTGGCAACACTGACTCTATCTTTGGGCCGCCATCTTGTTCCTGTACCCACAATGACCTTCCTCTGAGCTTCGTGTTCCAGGCCACTTGGAGGTTAATGTGTGCCCTGATTGGAATGCAGGAAGGCTCGTTCTGAGCCTCCCTCCCCTGTCACACAGGTGGTGCCACTTTAGATAACCAGTAGAGATGACTGGGGCATAGACGGTATCACTTTGACCTTACCACATAACGACCTTTTCACCCAACCACAATGCCCCTCGCTCTATAAAACCTGTAGATGAAGGTCCAGATGAGGGCAGAGGAAGAGCTGCCTAATGCCTGGATCGCTTGCCCCTCTGATCTCACCCCCCACCCCTATCACTAAGTCACCCTGACTAAAGCTTCATAAATGGTATAGAGGGGCTTGCGTTTTTCCATCTCCAAACCCCTTCCCACTCTGGAGGATACTTCACTGTCCTTCCTCCACCTTCTAACACCTGATGATTTGGGAAATTTTGTTATTCCAGATTGAAAAAAAAAAAAAGCTGGAATTTTGAGAATTGGAGGAAAGTGTCCTCTGGTGTGGAAGCCAAGAGAGTAGCTGGACAGCATCTTGCTTGTGCCTGGGAGGAAGAAAAGTCTCGGGAATCAGTCATATGGAGAATTCTCTGAAGGGGTTGGGTATGTGGCTCGTGGATCTCAGCCCTCTCAGCAGAACCTAAAAATAGAGGTGGACTCATCTAGAAAAGACTGGTGGATGAGCCTCTTGTCTAATGAAATGGTTCTCTGTGACCCATGTAGGAGACCCACAGGTTCTTGAAAATTTTATGCCCCCCAGAAAGACTGCCATCTTAGACCAAAAGGGACATGAAGTGAAATGAAAAAAAGCTATCAGAGTCTTAAAATTCTACAGACAAAAAATAGGCTGGTAAAACTACTCAGCTTCTAATACATGCTACCTTTATTTAAAAAAAAAAAAGACTCAGAGGGCAAGAACTGAAAGGCCAGAGAATAAAACGGGAGACCAGAGGGCAGAGCTATGAATCATGAAGGATTATTTCCAGGACTTAGACCTCATGTTGTTTTCCCAGCTGGATTTTGAGATTGCTTGGAACTGAAGATTCCTCTTTTTTTTTTTTTTTCTTCCTCCCTTGTCCCTCCTCCCTCTCCCCCCCCCCCCTTTTTTTTAAGATTTTATTTATTTATTTGACAGAGAGATCACAAGTAGGCAGAGAAGCAGGCAGAAGGGAAGGGGAAGCAGGCTCCCTGCTGAGCAGAGAGCCCAATGTGGGGCTCAATCCCAGGACCCTGAGACCATGACCTGAGCTGAAGGCAAAAGCTTAATCCATTGAGCCACCCAGCCCCCACGCCCCTTTTAATAAGAATGTCAATACCTAGTATCCACGCCTGTGCCATCTTGCATTTGGGGAAAACAGAACTTTGTCTAGTTTCACAGATCTAAAAATGGAGAGGAAGTTTGCCCAGGGTGGATGGGAGCCAGACTCTCACCCGTATCTGATTTAGATAATGTGGATGAGTTTTGGACTTTGGAATTGATGCTTTAATGGGCTGTCTCATTGGGGTTTGTTGGGATGGGGTGGACATATTTGTCAAGAGGGACAGGTTTGCCTCTTTTAAGGATCTGAGGTGCACTATGGTGGTCTGTGTGCAAGGAACTGAAGTCCGCAGCAAGGAACGGAGGCTGCCGACCTCATGAGCCAGCTTGGCAGTGGCTCTGAAGGATGACCTCCTCAGATGACTAAACCCTCATGAGAGACCCTGAACCAGGGCCGCCTCACCAACTTGTGACCCAATGTCTGATCTTCAGAAATTATAGTGAGATTAGTCCCATTCATTATTCGAAGTTGCTGAGTTTTAGGGCAATTTACTAGGCAGCAACAGATAACTGATATCATTATTTAATAATTTTATTTAAAGAAGTAAAGCAAGAATGACCCCAGTGCCCATCAGTTGGTGAATGAGCAAACGGACATGGTGTCCCTATATGAGGGAATCCTATTCAGTCATACAAAGTGGTGAGAGAGTGTGTATGGTGCACTATAGGTTAATGCTGAAAATGTGCTGAATGAAAGAAGCAGACAAGGGGCACCTGAGTGGCTCAGTGGGTTAAGCATCTGCCTTCAGCTCAGGTCGTGATCCTGGGGTCCTGGAATCGAGTCCTGCATTGGGCTCCCTGCTCAGTGGGAAGCTGTCTTCTCCCTCTCCCTCTGTCTAGCACCACCACCCACTGCTCATGCTTGTGTTCTCTCTCACTCTCTATCTCAAATAAATAAATAAAATCTTATGAAAAAAAGAAAGAAGGAAGGAAGCCAGATTTAAAAGACTCCCTACTATACGACTCCATTTACATGAAATGTTTTGAACAGGCAAATCCATGGAGACAGAACGTGGATTAGTGGTTGCCAGGGGCTAGAGTCGGGGGGATGGCAGGGGCTGCTAATAGGTACAGGATTTCTTTTTGGGGTGATGAAAATGTTCTGGAAAGAGGTGGTGCTGGTGGCTCTAATGATTCTGTGAATATACTTCTTAGTTGCATTGAATTCTGCACTTTTTTAAAGTGTGAATTTCATGGTATGTGAATTACACTGCAATTTTAAGGAAAAAAGGGAAAAAGGAAGGCAAGGAGAGTCTTACGATAGGTAGACCTAAGAGTTACAAGTGTTAGCAGTGAGGATGTTTGTTCACTTTTTTACATACGAGACAGAGGCAGCAGCAACGTGGGATGGCAGTGGACGTGAGGGGGGAGAGGGAGTGTTTCCTTCGTGACATTTAATCAAATGGAGTATGATGCCTCCATCAGAAAGGATGAATACCCAGCTTTTGTATCAACATGGACGGGACTGGAGGAGATTATGCTGAGTGAAATAAGTCAAGCAGAGAGAGTCAATGATCATATGGTTTCCCTTACTTGTGCAACATAAGGAATAACACGGAGGACATTAGGAGAAGGAAAGGAAAAGTGAATTGGGGAAACTCGGAGGGGGAGACGAACCATGAGAGCCTGAAAAACAAACTGAGGGTTTTGGAGGGGAGGGGACTGGGGGTTGGGTGAGCCTGGTGCTGCGTATTGAGGAGGGCACAGATTGCATGGAACACTGGGTGTGGTGCATAAACAATGAATCTTGAAACACTGAAAAAATAAAATAAAATTAAGATGTTAAATAAAATAAAATAACTAGGGGCGCCTGGGTGGCCCAGTGGGTTAAAGCCTCTGCCTTCGGCTCAGGTCATGATCTCAGGGTCCTGGGCTCGAGCCCCACATCTGGTTCTCTACTAGCAGGGAGCCTGCTTCCTCCTCTCTCTCTGCCTGCCTCTCTGCCTACTTGTGATCTCTGTCTGTCAAATAAATAAATAAAATCCTAAAAAATAAAATAAAATAAGTATATATATAAATAAAGACTTTTTAAAAAAGGAGGTAAAGACTTGAGCAGTTTGAAAATAATTGATTGATGTGTGACCTTGACCACGTTCTGAGACTGAGGCCAAGCAGCAGAGCTTTTATAAGTCTTGCAGAAGTAGAATAAATGGTCTCTGCCATCAGGGTATTTAACACTTACTTTGTGGGAGAAAGATGAACAAAACAAGTGGCACAGTATGGCACCTGGTTGAGCACAAGGCTGCAGGACACAAACTATAAATTGTAGAAACAAAGACCAAAGAAGATGATTGGAATCAGTTCACCTCCATTCCTTGTTACTGTAATGAGTTTCATGTATTTATCAGAATCCGTGGGACACACAGATCTCGGTTGTAGTATCGGCTGACCCTCCAATCCCCACTAAATTCCCATTGAGTTGCCAAATATTAAAATAAAACCTAAATCTGAGTTTAATTTTTCGAGAAGGAATATATGTTCATAAGGTGTATAGAAGTTCAGCAAATACCTGACTCCCCCCTTATATTTGGACATAAAGTCCTTGAAGTCTGGTTTTTTGTGCCCTCTAGTTTCTAGCGGCGCTTTACACGTAGTAAGTCCTTGATACGCTGGTCCTTTGGTGACTGAATCCTGAAACCCCGGACAGTCTAGGATTTACTCACCATCATTTAAATACCATCCTAGGTATTTAGCGTTCCAATGAGCTCCTTCACCAAATTGCTTAAAATTTTTCTCTGCTTTGAAAACTGTTATGTCCTGTGAATACTACAAGTTATATTTAGCTGCATTGACTTAGAATAGTCAAGATATAAATACTCTGGAGATCCTGGAGAAATAGTATCCTTTGGAGAACATAATTATGATTAGATCTCAGGATGTTTTCTGCTGCCTTATTCTTAAATATTTATATTCTTGCATACCCCCACATTTTCTTCCTGGTCAGGGAGGACTCAGGGTCAAAGCAAAAACAAAACAAAACAAAAACATGCAAAGGCAACTCATTATGGGAAATTTCAAATGAATGTAAACCCAATTTCCTACACCCTATTCTGATTTTTAAACCTTTCTGATTTCCATTGTATTTCTTCATTATACTTATATTCTGGAACTCACTGTTGAATATGGGAGCCACAACATGGGAGATGTCCGTGGAAAGCCTTCTTGAGAGATAGGATCTCACAGTGGTTCAGAGCCAGGATACCAGAGCAAGACTCCAATTCTGCTACTTAACAACTTCTTGGCCTTAATTGTTCTGTGCCTTATTTTTATCTATAAGATGGGGGCAATAATGGTATAACTATATCTTAGGGTTGTTTTGGGGATCAACTGACTCCACATAAAGCACTTGGGGAAGGATTTGTACATAGTAGGAGTTATATAAGTGTTAGCTATTATTTATTACCATTTCTGGAAGCTCCAAACCAATAGAGCAATCTGGAAATCTCTGCTCCAAGGATTTGAAGTATTGATCCTGTAGCTCTATGTTCCTGGGTGAAGCAGAGGGGCTGCGAGAAGGTTTGGCTGTGTATTTATGTCCTGTAACTTACACTTGATTCCTGGTTGTGTTGAAACAGTAGAGCAGCAAATATTCATCAAGGTACACCATTCATGGAAAGCACTAAACTGAGTCATGTGACCTATGAATTCTTCATCCCTCATTCTTTTATTCCTCTTCCCCTTTACCTCCAAACCCTCTCCCCGCTTCCCCTCACTGTTCTCTTCCAGCCTCCTCCATTTCTTTGATTATAATCTCTTAAATCTGTGCCACATCTGTGCTTTCTATAGTGAAACTGGGAAATTGGGAGCCCCTCAAAAATGTAATATCGAAAGCACATTTAGTCTGATGGGATAACCAGGAAATTAAACTTTGAAGTTGTTATTTTGCCTTGAAATTATTTTCCTGACTCTTAACTGTGGAACATGAGCGGCCTGCTTTAAACCGGGCCACATTGGGCTACAGAGGAAATTGCTTTTCTTTCTGAGATTTGCAAATCTGGATGCACTTATTATTAAAGTTCGTCATTCCATCCAGATTTCCTACAGGCTACAATTCAAACAGAACACGTACCGTGTAGGCTCCCTTTTATGACCAGATTCGCCTCCTTACACACTGTCATCTCAACTCGCTCTCATTTTAGAGTTTTTGAAATCCACTGTAGGAGAGTTTTTCATTGTATGTCAATAGTACAGTTTGTATTTTTTTCTGGACTTTGGCCCCTTCCTTTCTTCCTTTCTCCTTTTGCTCCTTTTGAGAGTGAGAGAGAGAGCACGAGGAGGGGGAGAAGGAAAGGGCAGAAGGAGAGGGAGAGAGAATCCCACGCAGCCTCCATGCTGAGCGCAGAGCCCCATGCAGGGCTCGATCCCCGCACCCTGAGATTGTGACCGGAGCCGAAATCACCTTAATTGACAGAGTCACCCAGGTGCCCTTGGACCTCAGTATATTTCTGTTTACTTGCAGCTATAGATGGAGACTAGTATTAGCAATGAAAAGGACAGAGAAAGACACATTATGAGGACATGAAGATTGAATTTAGGGTGTTATTTCTTGGTTTTGGAATGGCGCTGGGGTTTGAGCAGTGACCTGTCATTGTCTTATTCCCAGCTCTTCTCCCACAAATGGAACACAGAAGCAGTTACAGTGTCACCAGAAGAAAAATAAATAACTGGCAGGGAGTGATCAGTTGTAATCACCATGGTAACCCAGGAACCTGCAAAAGGGGAAAATACAGTCATACCGGGGCAGTGTCTCGTACGCATCAAACAGGCGTTAGTGACCTTGCTCCAGGAACTATAACAGAACCTGATTCATTCCAGTCACTCACTCAGTACTTTTTTGAGAGCTTCCTGGGGTGAGGGCAAAGCTCAGAAGCGAGCTAATGGGTTAGGAAAGATAAAAAAAGAAACACTTCCTGTACTTAGGGACTGTCCCTCTCGTTCACTTAATGATGGATTTATTAATTTCTTTGCGGTTTTCCATCCCAATGAATGAGCCCAACTCGATTCTGTAAGCCCAGCTCTATTCTGCTGGACACTAAGGGAGCAGAAGTAAGAGAGTCTTTACCTGCGATAGGAAGTGAAAACAGTCTGACACATTGTATTATTAAGTCCTAAAGGTTTTCTGTTCTTTCTATTCTTGTTTTCAGGTCTATCTTGCCTCAAGGGAAGGGCTGTTGTCTTATTCATCTTTATATTTCCAATACCTGACGCTGTGCCTGACACATGGTAAAGATTCAGATTCAGTAGTATATTGAAGGAACAAACCCATTTCTGCAAAAACCCAAGGCTACCTCTGAGCAAACTTCTTATTTTTCAGGAACTGTGCCAGTACTATGCAAAATTGAAAGTGTTAGCTGGCTTTTATGTAACTACTCTTAATAAGAAATTAAAATAAAATATTCGCAAATCTTTTACTGTGATCATCATTTATTATCTGAAATATCTCATTTTCTTAGGAACAGTTATGAAGTCTGGAAGTCATAGAAACCAGAAGAAAGAGAATCACAACTCCCATTTAATCTCATAATTGTCCTTCTGTAATAGTTTAATAACATGTTAATCAGTTTTGCCCTGGTCAAGGTTCAAGAAAACATACACTGAGTTCTGAACATGGGTAAATCTACAAAAAACAATTTATTAAAAGATTTTATTTATTTATTTGTTAGAGAGGGAGAGTGCGCACAAGCAGGCAGAGTGGCAAGCAGAGGCAGAGAGAGAAGCAGGCTCCCCACTGAGCAAGGATCCCAATGCGGGACTCGATCCCAGGACCCTGAGATCATGACCTGAACTGAAGACAGATGCTCAGCCACCCGAGCCACCCAGGTGTTCCCAAAAATGATTTTTTTGCTTCCAGGTCCTGTACAGAAATCATATCGATTTTTTACAAAAGATTTTGTTTATTTACTTGAGAGAGGGACAGAGAGAGCAAGAGAGCATAAGCTGGGGGAGGGGCAGAGGGAGAGGGAGAAACAGACTCCCTGCTGAGTGGGGTGCCCTATGCAGGGTTCAACCACAGGACCCTTGGGATCATGACCTGAGCCAAAGTCAGATGCATAACCCACTAGACAACCCTCTAGGATACCTATTTCTAGACTTCTTCTTCTTCTTCTTTTTTTTTTTTTTAAAGATTTTATTTATTTATTTGACAGATCGCGAGTAGGCAGAGAGGCAGGCAGAGAGAGAGGAGGAAGCAGAGTCTCTGCGGAGCAGAGAGCCTGATGTGGGGCTCGATCCCAGAACCCTGGGATCATGACCTGAGCCGAAGGAAGCAGCTTAACCCACTGAGCCACCCAGGCACCCCTCTAGACTTCTTTTATATAAGAGAAAAGTAAACGTCATCTTGTTATTTTGTACTATCCTATGCAGACATACATAATCCTAACCAGTATAGAAGTTACTGATCATTTGAGGTTCTGTCATCTTCTTTACTTCAAATGCTATAAGCTTGAAAAATTTTAAAAGGCAAGGGCTTTGCAGAAACATAAGCCAAAAAAACCGTGTCATCACTGCTTTATATCGAAGTAAGATTAAATATCCCTATAATGTAGTATAAACTCAACAATGTTTCCTTCATGGCTATACCTTTGATATTTAAAAGGAATTTAAGTAATTCATGCAGTAAGACAAATGATCACTTGTGATTTGCCGTCTGTGGAGACTAAATTTGTATTGAGTCTGATTAAAGAGGATGACATTTCTATTTGAACGAACTTTTAAATGGTTTAATTCATCCTGATGTGTCTTTTGTATTTCTGTAAGATAAGAAAGAAAGAAAGATTGCCAAAAAAAAAAAATAGCATCCATTGAACAACTTTGATTAATTCTAAAAACAATTCTTTGTTCCTTGACATTAGGCAATCTCAAAAAATAATTCTCAGCAGGTTAAGAACATGAAAAAACAAACAAGCTGTCATGTATATGGTCAAATGAACTTAAAGGTGCCAAGACCACTCCATGAGGAAAGGACAATCTCTTCCACAAATGGTGCTGGGAAAATTGGAAATCCACATGCAAAAGTATAAAACTGGATCCTTACACCATATACAAAAATGAACTCACACTAGATTAGAGATCTTAGTGTTAGAAGTAAATCTATAGAAGTCCTAGAAGAAAACAGAGGGGGAAGTCTTCATGCCATTTGATTTGGCCTGGGTTTCTCGGGTACAATGTCAAAAACACAGACAACACAAGCAAAAATAGGTAAATTATATCAAATTTAAAAACTTCTATTTTTTTTTAAATTTTTTATAAACATATATTTTTATCCCCAGGGGTACAGGTCTGTGAATCACCAGGTTTACACACTTCACAGCACTGTTTTTACATCAAATTTAAAAATGTTCTGTGATTATATAAAATTTAAAAGCTTCTACACCTTATAGGACACAGTTAACAGAGTGAAAATGCAGTCTCTGGAATGGGAGAAAATATTTGCCAATCATGTATCTAATAAGCAGTTAACATCCACAATGTATAAAGTGCTACAATTCAACAATCGTAAGGAACAAGGACCCAATTTTAAAAATGGGCAAAGGATCTTAAAACAAGTTTCTCCAAAGATGTTATGCCAATGGCCAGCAAATATATGTAAAGATGCTCAACACCATTAATCTTTATTTTTTTTTAAGATTTTAAAAAATTTATTTATTTGACAGACAGAGATCAAAGTAGGCAGAGAGGCAGGCAGAGAGAGAGAAAGGGAAGCAGGCTCCCTGCCAAGCAGAGAGCCCGATGTAGGGCTCGATCCCAGGATCCTGGGATCATGACCTGCAGAAGGCAGAGGCTTTAACCCACTGAGCCACCCAGGCGCCCTAGATGCTCAACACCATTAATCTTTAAAGAGATGCAAATGGAAACCACCATGAGATATATCACCTTACACTCCTACGAATACTTGATGATTCCACTTCTATGAGGTATTTAAATTAGTCAAGTTCATAGAGACTGAATGTAGAGTGGCGATTTCTGGGGGCTAGAGAGTGGGGTAACAGGAAGTTGTTATTCCATGGGTATAGAGTTTCAGTTTTGCAAAATGAAAAAGTTTTGGTGATCTGTTGTACAATGTAAACATACTTAAAACTACTGAACTGTACACCTAGAAGTGGTTAACATGGTAAGCTGGTAAACATAATGTTTTCTTTTCTTTTTTTTTTTTTTACCATAATTAAAAAGAGCAATAAAAAACAGCCCCAAAGAGACAAAGAATTATAAAGAAAAAATTTCAGACATATTTTGCCGTGACATAAGACCGTTGGGCATTAGGGTGTTTATTCTGAAGTTGAACTCACAGGTAAGGAGATTGGTCTTGAGTGGTTAGAATTTGTTCCAGTTTTCTGTGCTGACACACCTCCTGGTGTCCCTTTGAGCTCAAGTCGTTCCATTTCTATTCCTCATCTTCTCCCCCGGCTGAACTGCCACATTTAGCTCTGGTGGTTTTGTAGAAAAGAGGCACTGACAACCTTCAAAGCAAAACAGTTCTTCGCAACAAAGAAAATATTGCAAAATGTTAAGCTTGTATTGATTTGTGAAATTCTGCAAATGGTGTACCAGATTTGAAGCCAGCTTTCAATCTTTAATAAATTCAGTCCTCACAGGTCATTTCGACCGCTTGAGCAAGCAAGTCAACAACACCTCTTGAGTTCCACTAAAGAATTCTGATTTCTTAGAATAATAAAAATGACTGTTTTGTCCAAATCTTACTGTCTTCAACATTCAATCACTCTTTCTTTCCAAACTTTCTTTGGCTAGTTCAGTTCCAGGGTTTTTGTTTCTGAATGTCTCCAAAATTCACTGGGCTTGTGTACCCAATGGAGTTCATAAATGATTGGTATAATTGGTTGAATGCTGCGGTCATTACATGTTAGTTGCTCTTGGTTGAAAGCTCTTTGAGAACGAGAATGGCTTTTTGTATTTATTCTATGACTCTGCTGCCAACACAGTGTTCAGGACATTGTCATGGGACCATACTGTTGTTTCTGCATTAATAAGGAACAGTTACCCTCTTCCAAAAATGTCTTGGTTTACTCATAAGCTCTTTGTTATGAGGGAGATATTAGCCCGGTTTTACAGAGTATGGATAGGCATCTGGGGAATGTTCCTTCCAAAGACGTTAGTCATTAAGCACTCACGCTTTTGTGCTTATCTAGTGTTTATCTCAAAGTCCATTCCAGACTTTTCCAAGGTTTTGGATCTGCTACCAGTTTTGGATCTTGCTTCTTGTTGGCTTCCAGATTCTCCAACAGGTTGAGGTTTCGTTTTTGCTAACTAACTGTTAACTCAGTTGTCACCATGGCTAACCACTTTTCCATCACTTTCCCATGTTCTAAAAGTGGGTGAGTACATTGACCCTTTTCCCTTGTCTATGTATGCCTTTGGTTTATTCATTCAGCCATTCATGTTTTAAAAACCCCTTGGTTGTCAATGTAACAAAAGGTCAGGAGGGATAGGAGACAAATATATGTTTTCTACCCATCACATGTAACTGACTACCTCCCTGGACCTTTAGGAAGAAAGTAAAAGTTAAACTTGAGAGTCTTTTCTATCCAAGAAAATGTGGAGCGGCCACAGAGTCTCCTTGGCAGGGGATGAGATTTTTGAGAGATTCTTTTACTCTGATGAGGATTTTGCACTAAATTCAGAAAGTGATGCCGAGCTTCGGTAGAAATTTAAGAAGTATGGAGGCCTACGCCTCAGACACCTTTACTATGGCTTGGTTTCTTTTGTCTCTGAATTCACATTGGATTTCTAGTTTCCAGCCTAGGGCAGCCCAACCAAACTGTCTGAGGTGATGGAAATGTTCCTTATCTGTGCTGCCCAATATGGTGGTCCCTAGCCACATGTGGCTATTGAGCATTTGAGGTATGACTGATTAATAAAACTAAGGAACTGAACTTTTACTTTTATGTAACTTTAATAACTTAACGTTAAATAGCCACATGTGATTAGCATCTCCTGAATTGGAAAGAATAGCTCTTGCTTTTAGAGTATTATTTGTCATTCCCTAATTATTTCCTTTGTGTCTGTCTGCCTTGTCACTCCAAACAGATTTTAAGACCCTAAAGATAGTGACCTGCTCAGATGATCATCTCAGCTCACAGTTCAATAATGGATAGCACAGAGCTGGACTATAAATGGAATTACTGATTGGTTGGATTACAGTGCATAGAAAGAACTCCGAACTGGGAGTCCAGGATCTGGTTCTGGTTCTACCACAAACAAACTAGACAACTTTGGGAAAAGTTATTAATTCGTTGATTCATAATCATGGAGTCTAAAAAGTAAAAAGTTTCAAGTAATTTGCTATCAATTGTGGTAGTCAGGGTTCTCCAGAGAAACGGAATATATATAATTGATATAGATCTATATGTGTATGTATATGAGTTATACATAAAAGAATATTATATAAATATGTAATTGTATACTATATATTTTATATGATTTACTATGTGTGTGTGTGTGTGTGTGTGTGTGTGTATTTAGAGAGAGAGAGAGAGTGAGAGAGAGACTTATTTTAAGGAATTGGCTCACATGATTATGAGGGTTAGTAAGTTCAATATCTGCCGGGCAGGCTGGCATCTACTCAGGGAAGAATAGATGTCGCAACTTGAGTCCAAAAGGAGTCTGATGGCAGAATCTCCTGTTCTTTGTGTCTTTTAAGTCGGTGTCTCTTAACTCCTCCAACTGATTGTATGAGGCTTACCCATATTACAGTGAAGAGCCTACTGAAAATCTACTGATTTATAAATTAATCTAATCTGAAGAAAAGAATAATTGTGGCAACATATAACCCAAAATATCTAGATATCTTGGCCTAACCAAGACAATTCAGTACCACCCCCAGTAGTAACTGAGTTGTCAAATTGTACAAGTATGTTGCTCTTACAGGTAAATGAGAAAAGCTATTTCTCCCTCTCAGCTTTGCATTTCTGATACAATTGAATGGGTAAGAAAAGGAAGATTATTGAATGGGCAGTGGCTTGTTTGGAGCACCTTTGAGAACGTGCTGGGAAAAGTTTGGATCTAGTATTGGAAAGGTCAAAGAAGGAATCTGCGCCTTGTGTTCCCCTCTTTGGAGAAGTTCAGTACTTGTTGGCCTCAGCTGCTTTCTGAGGAATTCCCTATGTGTTGGTCAACATTCAGCATACTAAATACCCTATTGTCCTAAAGGGTGGATTTGCCATGTCTGGTAACTTCCTGAACCAATCAGGTAACTTCCTGAATCAATCAGATCTTTTTAGGGCGTGTGAGGAGGAGGTCGAATGTTCTATAGAAAGAACACAACCAGGGGCACCTGGGTGGCTAAGTTGGTTAAGCATCTGACTCTTGGCTTTGGCTCAGGTCATGATCTCAGGGTCATGAGACAGAGCCCCACGTTGGGCTCAACACTCAGTGTAGTGTTTGCTTGACATTCTCTCTCTGCCTCTTCCCCCACTCTAAACAAACAAACAAATAAATAAATAAATAAAATCTTGAAAAGTTAAATTAGATTAAAAAGAAAGAACATAACCATTAGTGGAGTGGACAAATGCTGAGTGACGCCTAGAAAGACAGTGGGAGGCAAAGAGCAGTAGAAAAGATGATAAGTAGAAATCATTAGGAAAATGACTAGAAATGGAGTGGCTGAGTCATGGGGATATCAAGTATGAAAGTTCTGACTGGAGGCTGGTGGTCATTGAAAACACTTCCAGGCAAGCTGGCCACCAAATTACCTTCTAAATTACCTAAGAATATCTGGTGTCCACTGTGTTTCTTACTTGCCATTGTCCTTCTGTGGAGCTGACCCACAGACTGCTACCTTGAAATAACCCAAGTACCTCTCTGTTCCCTAGCATCCTAAAAAAAAAACCCCAAAACCAGAGAAATGAACTCTGACTTCATCAATCTCTCTGGGCTCATTTATCCCAGCTGCAGCATTCTGGGATGGAGCCAAATCATCTTTGGATCAGCTGTGATTTCTATTTTGACACAAGGTAGTATTGAGACAAGGTGGATAGTTCACACAGCAATGCCCCAAGACTATGAAACAAGAGAGGTCACCACAGTGTGTAGTTGTCATTCCCAGCTCTGTGGGGAGGTCACTGGCATAAAAGTGTTGTCAAGACGTCTACCTGAGCCTGCATTTTATAGAAGCTTGAAATGAACAGCAGATGTCAGCAAGCTCAATCTTTTTGTGTCACTGTCACTGTATAAATAATACTCTCTAAAAAGGTGGGTTTTTTCATCACCAAAGGCAAGAGAAGTAAAGACAAAAATGAACTATTGGGGCTTCACTGAGATCAGAAGCTTCTGCACAGCAAAGGAAACGTCAACAAAACCAAAAAATAACTGACAGAATGGGAGAAGATATTCATAAATGACATATCCAATCAAGGGCTAGTATCCGAAATCTAGAAAGAACTTATCAAACTCAACACCCAAAGAACAAATAATCCAATCAAGAAATGGGCAAAAGACATGAATAGACATTTCTGCAAAGAAGACATCCAGATAGCCAACAGACACATGAAAAAGTGCTCAACATCACTCAGCATCAGGTAAAACCACAGTGAGATACCACCTCACACCAGTCAGAATGGCTAAAATTAACCAGTCAGGAAATGACAGATGTTGGCAAGGATGTGGAGAAAGGGGAACCCTCCTACACTGTTGGTGGGAATGCAATCTGGTACAGCCACCCTGGAAAACGGTATGGAGGTTCCTCAAAAAGGTGAAGATAGAGCTACCCTACGACCCAGCAATTGCACTTCTGGGTATTTAACCTAGGATACAAATGTAGTGACCCAAATGGGCCCGTGCACCCGAATGTTTATATCAGCAATGTCCACAGTAGCCAAAATATGGAAAAAACCTAGATGTCCATCAACAGATGACTACAGTGGAATACTATGCAGCCATCAAAAAAAGAAACCTTGCCATTTGCAATGACGTGGGTGGAACTAGGGGATACTAGGCTAAGTGAAATAAGTCAATCAGAGAAAGACAATTATCATAGGATCTCTTTGATACGAGGAATTTGAGAGGCAGGGTGGGGTGGTCGTGGGGGTTGGGGAGGGAAAATATGAAACAAGATGGGATGGGGTGGGAGAAAAACCATAAAAGACTCTTAATCTCAGGAAACAAACTGAGGGTTGCTGGAGGGAGGGATAGGATAGCTGGGTGATGGATACTGGGGAGTGTATGTGCTATGGTGAGTGCTATGAATTGTGCAAGACTGATGATTCAGACCTTATGATACAGACCTGTATCCGTGAAGCAAAAAATACATTACATGTATTAAAATATATGTATTACATGTATTAAAACAACAAACAAAAAACCCCCACAGAATGTACAACATCACAAGTGAACTCTAATGAAACTATGCGCTTGAGATAATCATCACTGGTTCACCAACTATAGAACAGGGTGTTAGAAACCAGGGAAACCGGGGGGATGGGGTATATGTGAGAACTCTGTTCAGTTCTTCCATAAACCAGAATCTGCTCAGAAACTAAAATTTATCAATTAAAAAAAATCATTAGTTGAAAAAAATGTGGTTTTTTTCTGATTATAAATATGTATTTATTGAAAGGAAACATAAGGGGAGGAAAATAATAGGATTTCATTACTTAGAGGAAGCACTTGTTAATAGATTCAAGTATCTTTTCCTCCTCAGGCTCTTTTCAGTCCACCTTGAGTCATAAATTGTTTTCCTGTCATTAAATGTTTTATGAAAATTGAACTTCATAGCTACATAGTATTATATCATATGGATACACTGAAAGAGTACCAATTCTGTTATTGAAATTTCACTTATTTTTCAATACATTCTGACATAAATCTTTATGTACATCTCTGATACTTTTTTCAGATGACCCACTGAAAACAGATTCTGGACATTTATAAGATGTTTCACACCCCCTGCTAAACTGTCCCCTGGAGCAATTGTGCTACTGTATTTACACTCAGGTCACTGTTAAGTATAATTTATGCCCCCCCCCCCAATTTCTGTCAAACTGCCAGATTTTTGTCAGATATGAACTCTTAGTATAATTTGTATTTATTTTTTTATTTTTTAAATTTATTTTTAAATATTTTATTTATTTATTTGACAGAGAGAGAGAGCACAAGCAGGGGGAGCAGCAGAGGAGAAGCAGGCTCTCCGTTGAGCAGGGAGCTTGATGCGGGGCTCCATCCCAAGACCTTGGGATCATGACCTGAGTGGAAGGCAGTGGAAAGCTCAACCGACTGAGCCACCCAGGCATCCTACAATTGGTGTTTCTTTAGTCATTAGTGACATGAATCCATCTTCAGATACTGAAAGGCCATTTAAATTTCTCCTTTCATGAATCTGCAAATCTGCCTATTTTTCTAATGGTACGTTTATTTTTTTCGGGTTGATTTTAAGAGCTCTCTCTCTGTGGATGTTATCATTGGTCCATGTAAAGGTAAAAAACAAAACACAAAACACAACCCTAAATTTTCCCTGTTGCTTAAAAGGAAATAGATTTCCCCCATCTCTTTTTTCAGAGCATTTCCTTGGAAATGACTTCCTCTATTCCTTTGATGGGTACGTAAATCTTTTTAGAGGCTAAATAAGCCTCTTGCCGGCTTGGCGCCCAGTTTTTGCCATGCAAATATCAAGGAAGAGAGTGCCTCTAACTTCTGTCACCTGGGCACAAGAACCTGGCCTCTGGGCTCTAGGCTTCCTGCCTGTCTTGGAGTAAAAAAGGAAGTTTCCTTTCTCTTCAGATAAAGACACAGAGGGCTACCCCAATTACCAGGTGAATATTTAACAAATGGTGGTTTCAGGGCCTCCTCCTAGAGAACCCATGACCATAAATCCTGAGAACCTGGGAGTGATGGGTTTCACCTGCTAGGCTATAGACAAGGCGGGTTCCTTTCTGTCTTTGTATTTCATTAGCCTATTCTTTGGGATGTGTGTGGCTGCCTGTTTGGATGTGACTTCAATAATAAACCTGTTCCCTTTATTCTGAATGGGTGTGGAGAATATTTCTCCTGATGGACTGGAGATTTCATTTTAATTTTTCCCCCAACAGTCATGATATATAGTCCAAGCTGATTTTGCATTGTGTTTATTTCTATGTGTTTTATGTACTCATTGGTGTGCAGTTGTCCTATTTGGATCTATCAATCTTTTTTTCTTATGCTTTCTTTCTGTGCTTTTACTCTCGAAAAGTTCTTCCTATCCTGAAAACAAATATATGTTCTCTATTTTTTTTTTCCTTTGTCCTTCGTGGCTTTAATTCTTTACATTAAACACTCACTAAGTCATTAGGAATTCACTTCGGTGTATGGTGTAAAGTATATATAATATCACACTCCCCCAACCCCCAATTCTACTACCAATTATCAAACACATATTTAACTTCTTCATTATGAAGATTATATCTACAAGGATTATGGTTCGCTGACACGGTGGTGTGTAAAGGAAGCGACATCCAATCAGAAGACAGGTCCTCAGCTCAGCTAAGACAAGAGCTACCAAATGTGGGCCATTTCTTTGGCTCAATGCAGCTCTGCCATATTTATGTGAGATTGGGCAAATTCTTGATCTTTTTGTGCCTCGGTTTTGTCATCTGTAAAATGGGGATGATCATATACTTCTCTCACAGGATTACGGTAAGGATTAAATTAGTTAAGACACATAAAGAGTTTAGAACAATGCCTGATACCCATAAGGACTCAAAGAAACGCTAGTTAATATGATTATAATCATCCTATTAGTTACAAATATGCTTAATATGAGGGTATCTTTTCTTCTGGAAAAGGTGCTGTCAAACCAGTGAGGACCCAAAGCTTCAGTTTGCTCATTGTTAATTACTCACAGCTCTACGGTGACCATGGACATGAAAGTTCACAGTGTATTTGTTTGCTCAGGCACAATGGCCAAGTCCCACAGACTGGGTGCTTCAACAACAAACATCTATTGTGTTGGATCTGAAGGCCAAAAGTCTGAAATCTAGGTGTCAGTAAGGCTGGTTCCTTCTGAGGGCTGTGAGGGTAGGATCTGTTCCAGGTCTCTCGGCATGTAGAACTTCCCAAAGGATGCTCCTCTGTGGCTCTGTGTCCAAATTTAGTATTGAACGAGAACCCACCCTAACGACCTCACTTTACAGAGATGACCCGTCTCCCAATAAGGGAAAGGCCCTGTCTCCAAATAAGGTCACATTCTGGTGTTGGCAGTTAGAATTTCAACAAATGAATTTGGGGGGAACACAACCCAACTCGTAACACACAGTGACGTTGTCGGTGTGTGACGACAGTGGCAGCACCTGGGGGAAGTCACCCCATAAGACATTCCCCACAGCAGACAGACATGAAGCACAACGGAAAAGGCATGAGCAAGCAGATGACTCAGAAGTATTTCCACCTCAATTTTAGAGAGGTCTCCTCTTGACTTGAGGGGACGGCTTTTACTGGAGAAGCAATCACTTAGACAGTTTTCTTCTTCACCTTGTCTTTGCATATCTATTAACTAGGAATGAAATCCCACACCCATGGCCTTGAAATAAAATTTAGAGGACATTAGAAACTTTTTGCGTCAAAACCCTCAGCAAACCTTTATGTATCCAGGAAAAGGGTCCAGTTCCAACGTGATGAACAGGAAACACTTATGTCTGGGCAGATTTCTCTCATTTTTGAGAGCAGATTGTGCTCGCATCGGTTTGCCAGCCTCCGAGTGAGGAAGAACGGGAAAACAATGCTGTTGAGGTTTATTTTCTTCTATAGGCAGCTGTAAATCACATAATGACCTTCGTAGTAATGATGGCACGTGACGATCTGATTCAACAAAAATGCAATCAATTCTATGGCACTTTGGTGTCCGCTCCGGGGCTTACCGCACAAATTAATGGGGAGCTCGCGTGGAGAATTAGTCATGAGTGTGGATAGAAAAAGAAAAAGTGTAGGAAGGCGAGCCATCTGCAGGACACGTTGTCTACTCGTGAGAAGGAGAGCGTTGGTGGAACCGCTCACAGTCCTCCTTCTTCCCCTTTTCTTTCTCTTCCACCTGCCTGTCCTCCCAGGGCTAATTTGGGACTCCACTGAGCGCAGGAGGAAAGCAAGCAAATGGGAAGTTGGCAGGATGGAGGAGGGAAAATTTGCTCCTAGAGGTCTGAGTGGCCAAAGGGACGGTGGGCTTCCCTTTCTCCGTTGGAAGTGATAGGGACTCCAAATGGCAGTAATTTTATTTGAAGTTCGACCCCGGTTGGACTCCTGCTCCTTCTGTTTATAGACTTTGAGGAGTCACTCAATCTCCCTGAGCCTTGGGGTGAACAATGCCGAACCCTGCGGATATGTTGTGAGGACTGACATAACCTGACAGATATGGGGGCGGACAACAAATGCCCAACCTGAACTCGCTGTGCATCCCCAGGAAGGTAGGGAAGTCAGTGAAATGATTGACCAGTTCCTATTGTCATGGTGAGACAACCATGGTGTGCTCCCTTCGGTTGAACAGGCAAAGGGTTTTGTTCCTTGAGGGAAGAGGGAATGGGGGTAAACATTATGGGTCAGAGAAGAAACAGCAATTAGAACGTGATCTCACCAACACAGGCTGGGTCAGGGGCTTATAACTACCATTTGCAAAGACATTTGTCCCTATTTTTAACTTTAACAAGTAGATTATCAGAAAAATTCTGGGGGTGGCTGAATGCTTCAGTCAGTTAAGCATCTGCCTTTTAGCTCAGGACATGATCCTGGGGTCCCGGGTTGGAGACCAGAGTTGGGTTCCTGCTCCCTGCTCAGTGGGGAGTCTGCTTCTCCCTCTCCTGCCCTCCTCCACTGATCATGTGCGTTAGCATGTGTGCCTAAGTGTGCGCTGTCTCTCTGTCTTTCAAGTAAATAAATATAATCTTAAAAAAAGGAAAAATTCTGAAGTAATAGGTGGGCGGTTAATTTGCTATTTGGTTGTTATGAACAGAGGAAAAAGCTATAACTTAATCACCAACCCCCCTGGGGTTTCTTTAAAGAAGGATCCTGTGTTGCTGGTTCCACAGTTGCCTGGGAAAGAGGACTGGGAATGTGGGCAGAGATCTGCTTCTGTGTGGATGCAGAAAAGGGGTAGGCTGGAAGTTAAAATTCTGTCATTGTTTTCTCCTCAGAGGCCAAGCGAAACCATAGGCGGTGAGAGCCATTGGGTGGCTGCTGGGAGAGAAAATGCAATCTCTACAATAATCCGATGTGAATGCTTTACATAGTGAACGATGCACTCTCCCCCAACACATTGTATTTCAGCTTTGATTGCTTGCTTCCAAGTTCATTCTACGTAATATAATCTTTATTTCTCAATGTTTTCCCTGTAGGCAATTTATGGTCCACTTGGCTGATGGCCGCATTGTAGGTGTATTTTGTCCTGGTAGCCAGCACCCTGGAGGGGTAGTTAATCTCTTGGTCTTAAATACATCCAGTTCAAGAACATGTACTGAGCTTGTACCGTGTTTGAAAGACTGGTAATGGGCGACAGAAAGGCAACTGAGACTCAGGGGCACACTCCCTGGGATATCAGTCATCTTTCCGGGAAGCAGACGGGATTCATCACCCTAGTGGGGAGAGGGGGTGTCTGGAAAGGTTTGAATTAAAATTTGAAGGATGGATAAATAGGACGGGGAAGTCTTTCTAGACTGAAGAAACAGACTGAGTAAAACCTGGAAGTGAAAAGTGCATGGATGTAACGGTTTAAGTCGTGTTGTTAATAAATGATCGCCTCTTTATATGCTACCTTTCCAGCTCAGCAAAGAGCTTTGTACAGTATGGCAAGGCTGGCGGAAGACATCTGGGGCTGGATGGAGGGACTGCTCCCTGTGTTCTCCAGTCCTACCCTGCAGCACCTCAACTGGATGGGAGTGGGAGCCAAGGAAACTGCAGACGATTTACAGGTGCCGTGCTCTCTCTGGTTACTTGACTTTTTTTAAACCATGTGATCCTGCATTCAGTCTTAACTCTGACTTTTAAAAGCTTAAATCAATAATCCACAAAAAAGGACAGAACTTCACCTTGTGTGGGTGATGGCCCACAATGATCAAACCGCAAGAGGCAGTGAACCTGGTATATACAATTCAGCATTTCTCAAGTCTGTCACCGTGAAGCAGACCAGCTCCAGGAAACGTGCCCCCCGTGCTTACTCCAAGTCCCAGGTCTCTGCAAGTCCTCTGGGAAGGAGACGGGGGAGAAAGAAAATAAACACTATTATTACATTTGTTCTCCTGGTGAACCCGAAATCCTCACGGGTCCATGTCCATGTCTGTGGTTCCTAAACCCAAGTGTGGTATGTGATTATCACTAAGAACCATGGGTGATTTTCTGGTGATTCATTATCAGCAATATTGATTCACATAGGAGCTGGATTAGAAAAATACATAATCATTTTCGACGCAAGTGAGAATAATAAGACAACTCATCTCTTATTTGTTCACTAGGACAATATATTCCATCTCACTTTCTTTTTATTGCTTCGTATTTCAGAGAGAACAGGTCAATAGATCAATAAATGTCATTTTCTCATTTGCCTAAAATCACAAAGTGAGTATGGATTTCGGCACAAGAATGTACTGGGTGCTATAGCATTAGGCACCTATTAACATCACAGCCCGATATGATAATATCACGTTCCATGACCGGAAATGATTAACTCTCCTTTTGATCCCTTTTCCTTCTAACAATTCTCTCCAGAGTTACTCCTAATTTTAAAAGTGTAATCTAAGTAGAAATTGCTACAAATGCAGGGCGCCTGGGTGGCTCAGTGGGTTGAGGCCTCTGCCTTCGGGGTCCTGGGATCGAGCCCCGCATCCCGCTCTCTGCTCCGTGGAGAGCCTGCTTCCTCCTCTCTCTCTGCCTGCCTCTCTGCCTACTTGTGATCTCTGTCAAATAAATAAACACAATGTTTAAAAAAAAATCACTAAAAATGCTACATATATAAGATTAACAACGGCAACAGATTCTTATCATGTTCATCTGTCTTTGACAGTGGGGCGTGAATGGGGCCCTGAAGACATACTAATCACCTAACCCCTCGCTACACAGAGCCTCTGATGTCAGCAGAGAAGGACCTGGCCCAAGTTCACACTGAGTATTTTTTAGAGGAACTGGAACTAGAGGAGGACAGAGTCCTGCTGATGGGAGCTAGGAGGGAAGGAGGGGGAGCAAAAGAGACCCCCCCCCCCCCGTGTGGACAAGTGTTTTCAGCATGCTGTCCAGGAGGGGGATGAGAGGGAGCACGGCCAGGGAGGGGCAGGGAAGAGGCGCTATTGTTTTTAAGGTTGGTCCACTTAGTGGCTGAGGAAAGACGGTGATGGGGGAGTCAGCAAAAGTCTAGGAGAGAAGCCGAGCAAGAAGGAGGTGGCCGTGGAGAACACTGGAGGACGTGGGTCAGGAGCAGACAGGACAAGTTTGCAGTGAAGGTCAGACACCTGCCCGTCTTCCATAGAAACAGCTAATAGGGGCCTGGGTGGCTCAGTCGGTTAAAGCCTCTGCCTTTAGCTCAGGTCATGATCCCAGGGTCCTGGGATCGAGCCCTGCATCGGGCTCTCTGCTCAGCAGGGTGCCTGCTTCCCCACCCCCTCTGCCTGCCTCTCTGCCTACTTGTGATCTCTCTCTGTCAAATAAATAAATAAAATCTTAAAAAAAAAATAACAGCTGATAGCTTGCTGAGCAGAGGAGAATAGAAATCAAACCCAAGGGTGCACAAGGTCAGTCCTTAAAATAAATGATCAGCAGCCAGGTCTGAGTCTGTGGTCCAACACTTGGGCACAGGACTCGAGGAGAACACTGGATGCTGCTAGGTTATGCCAAGACCCAGAGGTGAGGCACTCACAGCCACAGTCCGTAGAAGGACACACAGACACACAGGGAAGCTGAAAGGACCAAGGAGTTGGGGGCAGGGGAGCAGATAGAAGCAGGAAAAAGATAGAGCAGATAGAGCAGAAAGAAGAAGGAACGGTTGCTAGAAGGGTCCAGCTAATTCTGCCAAATATGTTTGCCTTACATGGGACAGACTTGTGTTGGGAGGACCACCCTGACTGAGCATTTCTGTGCCAGAACAATCCTGCAGGGGAAGTCCTCCCATGAAGCCATTTTTCCCCGTGAGGGGAGTCAAGCAGAATGGAGGTGGGTTACTCATCCCAGCTCACAGCGACAGGGATGACACCCAAGTCTGCTCTGACTCCAGAGCCTCAGACCCCTTGTGACTCTGCTTCCCAGTTCCACCCAGGTGATGGAACCAGGTTTATTAAGTTGAACAGAATTCACAACAGGAAGACAGGAACAGCTTCCGGGGGGAAACAAACGTGAGCATGGACAATCGGGGCTGTAAGTAATGTTCCTCTGAGGCGTGCTTCCTCCCCACCCTCCTGTGGACAGAACTTATTGTCAAATATAGGTTTTATTCTTACTGAGGTATGGTTAAGTCCAATGGTTCAGGAGACAGTTGCCATTGAAATGATGCTTTGCTATTGTTCCCAAGAGGAGGGGGAATAGCATGCCATTTGGGGTAGGGGTGGGCAACAGGGGGAAGCCCCAGGGTTGGTCACAAGGCAGAGGGAGAGGGGAACAGTGGGCAAGAGCCTTTCCCGGGGTCTCTTTAGGAAGGAACAGGAGAGGCAGGATAAGCAGGTTCAGGCTTGGCTAGTTTAAATAATTTCAGAGCTTCAGGGCTATCCCCGGTGGTCAGACACCTGGCTCTGGGTGATTAGGACCGGGGATAGGGTCCAGCATGAGAGCCCCAGAGAGGAAGTTGGGGATGGGCTCCAGGATTTGGTTGGTTTGTATTTAGAAGGTGTACTGGGGGAGAAGGGCTAGTTTATATGTGGGAATTGGCCAACTCTGGGAGGACTGGTCTCCCCAGTGTTAGCAAGGCCCAGATGTCAAAGCACCAGGACTACAGAAAGAAAAGGCTCAATCAATATACATATTTCCATTAACACAGCATGCCTATCCTCACCCGGGAAAAGGAAGTAGATTGCCCACGGGGATTTTGGAAGAAACCTGGGCATGATTTTTCTCTTCCTCCTCTTTCCCTCTTGGATGGGAACCTGACTGCAGAGAACACTCCTACTTTCTGTCAGTCCTGAGGGAGGCTGGGCCACAGAAGCCTTGTCCCTGCAGTGGAGGGCGGCGGGGACCAGCACTGGGTGGAGAGCTCATATCCAGCTGTGCAGCTAGGTATCAGGAAATCCACTTCCTTGCAGATCAAAGCTGCGTTCACCCATCCCAGCCTGCTCCACAAACATCGCCTGTATTGGGTCACCTCTCTTTGTTGGTTCTGGCGAGGAACAGATGTATGATTATTACTGTGCCCTCCCCACGACCTCAGAAGGGCGACGATTGCCACAGGAGGGAATGAGCTTTTGATCCTGACTACCATTCAGTCAAATGGCTGGGACCCCAAATACTGTTTCCACCTGTAGGACAAATGAGCGAACTCAGAGAATCTTGGCCGTGCGTGATGTGACTTCCGCTAGGATTGGTCGTTGTGCCTTCTCTTTAAGAATGGGGGACATATTCCCTGGGAACACACAGCTTCACACTCAAAAAGGATCCTTTTTGCCCCTAGTCAGTTCATCTTGACAAAATTGATCTCTCCTGTCTGTTAGAGTGAGCACATAGTAGGGTGAGTTTCTCATTCTGGACAATCCAGCAAAAAGCAACAGTTAGCTGGGTCGTTCCTCTTGCGTCAGAAATTGTTATCCAATGACCAACTACAGATCCTGAAATCTTCTTCATTATTCTTCCCAGGAAGCTTCCAGCATCTTCAGTAAATACATCCATCTGGGATTTCCTAACATGCCAGAGTTGTCCCAAGATGGTAGACTTATTAATTTCGATGAAGAAAGTAAGAGGTGGAAAAAAGTGAAGAACTGTGTGGTTGGCTGGTTCCTTCATTAAATTTTGTTTATCATAAAGCACTAAATTAACCCAGTTTTTGAGACAGATTTATGCACAATGAAATATGAATATAAGTGTCCATTTTGATGAATTTTGACAAATGCGAGCACCCCATAAAACAAGGTGTAAGATCTTCCCATCACCCTTCACAGTCACCCCCCAAACACACACTGAGGCAACTAGTACCGTGATTCGTGTCAACATAGCTTAGTCTTGCTTGTCCTAGAATTTCACATGAATCAAGTCAAATAGGGTGTATTTGCAATAGCAATGAAATAAAGCAAAGGGTAAACAAGGGTCGAAGAAGTAAGATAAAATCTGGAGGACACAACATAGACGCTGAGCCCTTTGGTGTCTTTCCTTTTGTCTCCCTCTGTAGCAGCATCGATCATAGCCATGCCTGTTAGGGTGCACATCGCGCCCTGAGGAGGGCGAAAGGAAGGAGATCCACCCATCCACCGCCAGTCTCCAGAATTAGCTTTGTCAAGGTCTCTTTAAGAGTCCGGTTCATTCTCTCTACTTGTCCAGAACTCTGGGGCCGGGTGGCAAAATATAGTTTCCAGTTAGTACCCACAGCCTTGGCCAATGCCTGTGAGACTGAACTCACAAATGCAGGGCCGTTGTCTGACCTGATTGCAAAAGGCAGTCCAAACCTAGGAATTATTTCTTCTAGTAGCCTTTTTGCCTACCACTCCTGCTGTCTCATGTTTGGTGGAAAAAGCCTCTACCCAGCCTGAAAAGGCATCTACAAAAACTAACATATACTTGTGCCCATATTTTCCGGGTTTCATTTCTGTAAAATCTATTTCCCAATAAATTCCTGGTTCCTTACCTCCTTCTCTTTTCCCTCTTTCCATTCTAGTTCCTCCCACATTAACTGCCTGGCATCGAGCACATCTATCAACTATATCCTGAACCATACACCCTAATTTAGAAACCTGGAACTGCTTGCTTTTAAGTTCCTTGAGTTTGCATGACCCCAAATGAGTACCCTGATGTATCTGGTCTACTAACTTCTTACCTAGTCTTCGAGGAAGAATTAACTTTTCTCTTTTAGTCTTAGCCCAGTCCCCTTCGTAGTCTAATTTAGCCCATTTTTGTAAATATTTTAAATCTTCCTCTGAATAGTGTGGTTTTTCTGGTAGGGCTAGAGCCGGGAGTGTAACCAGCTCGTGCACTGTTTCTCGGGCTGTTGCTTTGCAGCTCGATCTGCTAATTGGTTTCCTTTTGAAATTGGATCAGTCCCCGTTTGGTGTCCCAGGCAATGCATAACAGCCACCTCTTTTGGGTCCCAAATAGTCTGGAGGAGAGCCAATATTTCTCCTCTGTTTTAATTCCTTTTCCTTCTGCTGTTAATAGGCCCCTTTCTTTATAAATAGCCCCATGTATATGGAGAATAGCAAAAGCATACCTGCTGTCCATATAGATGTTGGCAGTTTTACCTTTGGCCATCTGCAGTGCCTTAGTGAGTGCAGTTGGTTCCGCTTTTTTTGCTGAAGTTCCATGTGGCAGGGCTGCTATCCAGAGTTCCTGCTCAGGAGAAACCACCACAGTCCCTGCATACCTCTTTCCATCGACCATGTAGCTACTTCCATCTGTGAATAGAGTCATCTCGGCATCCGGGAGGGGAATGTCTCTGCGATCTGGCCTTATTCCTGTGACTTGGGTCAGGGCCTCCCCACAGTCATGTGGGAGGTCCTGGCACAGTCATGCCAGTTCCTCTGGCAGCAGTGTGGCTGGATTTAGCACCACTGGGGGCTGGAAGGTCACTCTTGGTTCATTGAGGAGAAGGGCCTGATACACCGTCACTTGGGCCTTCATCATCTATTGGTCTGGTGGAGTCCGGAGAAGGCCCTCAATAGCATGTGTGGTGGTTACGATGAGATTTTGACCCAAAGTCAATTTATTTGCATCCTTGACCAGGAGGGCCATGGCAGCAATTATGCAAAGGCATAGGGGGAACCCAGCTGCTACTGGATCTAGTTTCTTGCTAAGATAGGCTACTGGCCTTTGCCAATGCCCCAGAGTCTGAGTTAAAACTCCTTTGGCCACCCCTGCTTTTTCATCCACATCCAAGTGGAAGGGCTTGGTAACATCTGGGATGGCCAGTGCTGGGGCACTCAGTAAGGCTGTTTGTAATTCCCAAAATGTTCCTCTGCCTCAGCTGTCCATTCTATCATAGTGAGCCCTCCTTTTGCCAGTTCGTAGAGGGGTCGGGCAATCTCCACAAACTGCAGTATCCACAGCCTATAGTAGCCCACCATCACAAGAAACTCCCTTACTTGTCGGGATGTGGTGGGGCGGGGGTATAGGGTGATCACCTGTTTCCTGGACTCAGACAGTGAACGCACTCCCTCGTGGAGATCAAAGCCTAGATAAGTGGCATGGCTCTGACAGAGCTGTGCTTTCTTTGCTGACACCCGATACCCTTTTTCCTGCAGAGTCTGTAAGAGAGCTCTCGTTCTCTGCAAACAGGACTCATAGTCATCAGCGGCTACTAGCAAGTCATCAATGTACTGTAACAGAGTGACTCCTGGGTTGGAGGTTCTGTACTCATGCAAATCCTCATGTAGGGCCTTGTTGAAGATAGTGGGTGAATTCTTGAACCCTTGGGGAAGTCTTGTCCAGGTGAGCTGGCCTTGGAATCCTTCCTGTGGGTTGGACCACTCAAAAACAAAGAGATGCTGAGAATTCTTTTGCTAAAGACATGCAGAAAAAATGCATCCTTGAGATCTAAGATGGTATACACAGTTCTTATGGGGCCCAGGAGGGAGAGTAGGATATAGGGGTTAGGCACTGTTGGGTGGATATCTTCAACCCATTTATTAACTTCCCGCAAGTCCTGGATGGGTCGGTACTCCCCAGTCTCAGCCTTTTTGATGGGTGGCAAAAGTGTGTTCCATGGAGATTTGCAAGGAACTAGGATCCCGTCTCCTCAGAGGTGGTTAATGTGTTTTCTGACCCCTTCCTTTGCTTCCCGGGGAAGGGGATACTGCCAAACGCGAATAGCCATATCTGTCGCCTTTAATTGTACCACCACTGGAGGTTGTTCCTTGACCACGCCAGGGGGCTTCCCTTCTGCCCAGACCTGGGGAAACTCATCCTGTAGGATTGGGGGAAGGCTCCCCCCCCTTTGTCTCCTCTGGTTTTGAGACTGGCTCATAAAGGAGGTATTCATCTACTGCTGCTATAAGCACTTCTACAGTGGATTGTCTCAAGGTTACAGTCATGTCTCCTTCCGAGAACTGAATGCCAGCTCTTAAGGAAGATCTTTTCCCATCAAGTTATAAGAGGCATTAGGGAGGACCAAAAATCGATGTTTAACTACTCCCGGGGCCAACTTTAAAGTCCTTTCTGTTGTCCATTTATGTCTCTCTGTGCCATTTGCTCCTGGTACCCAGACTTCCTCTCCAAGTAGTAAGTCTGCCATAGGTTTAAGTAATGATGAAAATTGGGCTCCTGTGTTCACCAAAAAATCAACTGATTTCCCCTCCACTTCAATTTTTACCCGAGGTTTGGGGAGGGGCTCCGAACCATGGCCCCTTCAGTCTCTGGTGGCAAGCATTTCTCTCTTCCTTTTGGGGCACTCCCTGGCCCAATGTCCTTTTTCCTTACAGTAAGCGCACTGATATGAATCTAAGTCTTCCCACCAGCCTTCTCTGTGCTTAGGCTTTTCCTTCCATTTACTATCCCCTACCTGTCTCCTCCCTGCCTCATGTAATGCCAAAACCTTAACCAGTTTTTTTGGTCTGTTTTTCATCCTCTTGTGCATCCTTGTTGTTAAACAATTTTTCTGCTATTCCCACTAATTCAGTCAGATTCTTCCCTTCAAATCCTTCAATTTTCTGAAGTTTCCTATATCTGGGGCTGACTGACTGGCAAAGCAAGATCGTCTAAATGAGCTATTGTGCAACTTCCCTGAAGTTTACCTCATGTTTTCTAGCTTAAGTAAACAAACATTTAAAGACAATAAAGTCTAGAATTTAACATCCATAAAGGTGTGTTATTAAAACATGATTTTTCTCTCTAAAATAACCCTCGTTTTCAGAGATAGTCAAATCAGGGCTAATTTATTTGAAAAACAAGTCCAGTTTTAACAAGCTTGGCCTAATTATTTACATAAGCTCAGCAAGAACAGTGAGGGATCATATAAATCTTTTAGAATCTGCTCTGCTGGAACTTCTCATAAGGAATCTCTAGGTTGAACTTATGATAGC
The DNA here is from genome assembly GCF_022355385.1 of Mustela nigripes. NCBI lineage: Eukaryota > Metazoa > Chordata > Mammalia > Carnivora > Mustelidae > Mustela > Mustela nigripes. The sequence continues at coordinate 110,539,212 of NC_081560.1, forward strand.
CTCTCCAGGCCAGAAGCCAAGCTACATACTTGCCATCAGACATGCCTGTAATACCTGTTGATTTGGGTGAATTCCTATTCCTGAGGGCCCCAAAGAATCCTGAGGTTCCTGCACCTGCCAGGAAGTAACATCCTTTACTCAACTGGTGAGGCTGCTGGGAACTCTGTAAGCAAGGTATTAGGCCAACAGTTCCCAAAGGGCTTTACGGTTCCAGGTTTTATAAAGTCAACCTTAGTTCATTTAGGCTGTCTAGTCATATCTGAGTCCTTTCAAATATGACATCCCAGTCTAAGCCATGGTAAAATAACCATTGTTTCCAATGGTGTCCTGTTACAAGGAGAACAGATGCTTATTGAACTTATGCAAATGACTGATTGCCATGGAAGAAAGAATACTTGCTGAGACCCTTTGGTTTCAGAGGGTTCAGATAGAGAGAAAGAGTTGAATACCTTGATTTGTTTACAAATGACTACATTTTTATCTCTATAAGTTACAGATAACTTAAGAAAAAGTTTCCCTAGTCTGGAAGAGCAAACATTAAAGAACCATTAATATTTAAAATAAGACAAAACATCAAGAGATACAACATTATAATCTTTCAGTTCACCTAGTCCCATGTTAATAATTCTGGTTTAGTCCGAATGCAGCTTTTACTTCTGTAAATTCTTACCCGTTTCAGTTCCAGGATTTCAACATATCAAAGACCTGTATTTGTCCTGAAAGTCTTTCCATATGAATTTCCTTTAAGGCGGAAGTCATTTTACAAGAGAATTCTTAGAAGGCAAATTTATGAATCAGTTAAGCACGGAACATGTTCACCAGCAGATTTTAAAAGCACAAACTCAGTTCCAGCAGCCAATGCTCTAGCATTTTATCCCATTTTGTTAAGACCTAGATTTCCAACAAATTTAATTCCATTTGTCATTCAAGCAACTCTTCACAGTTTCAGGTTACCAAAGACTTCAGAAGCCACTTTAACAATTACCCATTAAAACATTGAGACAGACAAATAACCATCTCCACTTCAGATGCCATGCTTTCCCACCAGCAAGGGGGAGGGGCTAGGCAGTCCACGTAGGGCCAGAGAAGGCAAAGAATTCCCTATTTGTCCCATTTCTCCAAATACAACAGCAACACAATAGACAACAAAAGGACCAGGTCAAGACAACTGCAGGCCCAACGATTCTTATCCAGAACCTGCCACTGGTGGGGGTTTTCTTTATTCACTGACCGCCTAGGGGGACTCGAACCTCTCAACCGTCTAGGGGGACTCGAACCCCCTGACTGCCCAGGGGAACTTGAGCCCCCTGTCGATCTACCAGCAGAGGGATGGGGTATCACCGCATCCACTCCAGCCCTGGGGAGCATGGCCGCATCCCAGTGGATTATACTCTGGAGCTCTGCAACCAGAGAGACAGACAAAATCCCAATACCTCCAGAGGCTTTTCCCAGATATTCCAATGCTGGCTCAGTTCTCGTCATTTGATCCGGGTGTCTCCTCCAATGTTAGGGTCCGTAATCAAAGGAGTGAGACTGATACAAAGCGAAGGTCAAGCAAAGCTTTATTTCACGCCAAGCATCGAGAATCAAACTGACCGGTCAGGGCTGTCTCTTGCAAAGAGGCGACCCCTCCCAGCCTCACAGACTCACTTTTATAGAGGTAGTTTAGCCGGGCTATACACAGGTGGCCAATGAGATTGCAATACACAGAGAAAACTGCACAGTCATGCTAAGTCTGCCACACACAGGAAAAAACTATTAGTTAATACACAGTTGGCCAATTGAATTTCAATTTACCCTAGTAGATATACGTGCGCCCCACTGATTGGATGTCTTCACCTTGTCTGACCCGCCCTTGTATCTAGGCTATGCATGTAAGTTCCTCTGGGAGGGGTGGGGTCAATCTAAGTTCACTGCATAGGGTCAATCTAAGTTTACTGCAAAAAATGGCTCCCTCTGATTAAGTAGGCTCTTACAATGCCCTTCCCATGGTCCTAGCTCCAATCTGGTAACTAGGCCAATCGCAACTATGACATCATCAACCATTGTGAGCTCGGCTTTTGGGGGTTAATATGGAAAACTAATTGACCGAGATATTAGGTGAAAGAATTGTCATCGAAACTACTGTAACTCAACAAAAATAGGTTATTTGGCCAAAAAGATCATTTGATACATTTGGAATTTTAAAATATCAAGTGAAATTAGTACATAAGAAAAAAGAAATGTTTCTTTTGTTATAGTTCTCACCACTGTTGTATGAGATAATGAACTTGATATGTGGCTCTTTAACTTGTAATATAAAATACTGTACTTGGCATGCACAATTTGGGTGAGCTATTTTTATCATAAGATGAAGCCATGTGAGATTTCCTTTACTCTTCTAATGTTTCCAGTGAGCTTTAATTTGCAATCCCCTGAACGCATTCAATGCATTTTTCAAAATTGTATTTCTCAGTTTGGGAAGAAAGCTGTGGAGGAAGGAATTGATAGATACTGTATCAGAAATACTAATAACTCATCAGTAAATCTCAGATGTGCCACCACATCTCCTCATTATAAGTCTCCTCACTATAGAGCCAGAAACCAAACGATCTTCAGAAGTCTTCATGCCCAGAAAGCATGGAAAAATCCAAGACTCTATTTCTTTCCATTTTGCACCATGTAATGCTCTGTCTGCAGATCTTCTACAAGAACTATTACATAGGATCCTGCAAATAACTCCCAGCTCTGCAGTCAGGTAGGGGTTGCTTCTGAGAGCAATGGCTGTGTGCTGGGTGATCCATCATCCATGGCTGCTTTCCCTGAGCATGCAGTGCATAGCTCCACAATATTTTACCTTAGTTTCAGAACTTAAGTCCTTAGTAGGGAAAGCAGAAAAACCGTGGAAACCATGCATCTCACCCCTATGTCTAGAGAATAGATAAAGAAAGCCTGGAGGAAAGAATGACATGGGAGCAAAAGACTTTGGTGACCAGTAAGGACAGTTCCAGAACTCTGAGCTCTCCCAATTCTGGTTCCCACTCTTTGCCCCTCTTCCTATGCTTGTGTACCCCTATGCTCCCTAGAATCATCCACCACAGCTCTCAGAGCACCTCACTTCACACTAGGCACTTCTCTCTGCTTGTTCCTCCTTCTGTCAAAAACAGTGTCTGGAAGGTCTACATTCTTTGTCCTCCATGTAAAATCATCTGGTAACCAGGTATAGAGGACTGGATTTTTACAGGTTACCTCTGGAGTAACAGCAACCTAGCCCATGGAAAGGACCTTGTAACTATGCACCTGTTAAGAAAAAGGATTTGGATAAAAGAGGCATCTTCCAAGCTTACAGAGAATATCATTTACCCAGCCATAGGCGGACAAGCTCTGGGGACGAACAGGCAGCTACTCTGGCTATAGATTACTTGAAACAACTGAGGCTTTCAGGTGACACCATCCTGAATTCTCAAACATAATTGTGTTTTGTTTTCTATCCTAGAAAATGGTGAAATATCTTGTGTTAGGCAAGCTTCACTAATTAACTCCTTTTTCTTTTTTTTACACTATATTATTATTTTTTATTATGTTCAGTTAGCCACTATGTAGTGAATAATTAGTTTCTGATGAGTTCAATGACTCATTAGTTGGGTATCAACACCCAGTGCTCATCCAGTTTACTTCTGATGAATGATCCCAGCCACAGTACCTACAATGGCAGGAAGCAAGTTCTAAAATGATACGACAGGGGGCACCTGGGTGGCTCAGTGGGTTAAAGCCTCTGCCTTCAGCTCAGGTCATGATCTCAGGGTCCTGGGATAGAGCCCCACATCGTGCTCTCTGCTCAGCGGGGACCCTGCTTCTCCTCTCTCTCTGCTTGCCTCTCTGCCTACTTGTGATCTCTCCCTGTCAAATAAATTAAAAAAAAATAAAATATTTAAAATGATATGACAGGCAGAACATCGAAGCCAAAGATGTCTACACCCCAGTCCCCAGAATCTGAGAGTTTGTTATATTACAGGACCAGGGAGAATTAAGGTTGCTTATTGCCTGATTTTAAATGAGACATTTGGATCTTAGGTTACCCAGGTGGGGCCAACGTAATCACAACGTAATCACAAAGAGATCCAAGTGAGGTGCTCTGAGAAGGACACAGCCTGCCATCACGTCATTGACTTTGACAATGGAGGGAGGGATTTGGGGTCATGGGATGTGGCTAATTTCCAGCAGCTGGAAAAGGCAACAAAATGGATCTTCCCATTACTGCCTCCCCAAAGGAATGTGGTTTTTCCAACATCTTGATTTTTTGCCTTGTGAGACCCTTGTCAGACTTCTCACCTCCAGAACCATAGGATAATAAATTTGTATTGTTTTAAAGCTTTTAATTTGTGGTAATTTGTTATAACAATGACAACAAGCAAATCAGGTGAGATGTTGGAGCTAAAGGCTCTACATAGGACCCTGTGCCTGAAGCTTCTGTCTTGCAAAGGACACAAATCAGCTCTCCAAGACTGTCCTCTGCAATCTTAGAAACACTGCTTCATTATTTTTCTCCTTCTCCACTCCCGGTCACCATGTTCAATTAAGCTTACTTCATCTTTTCCTTCAACACTCTCAATACCCCTTGAATTGGCTTCTCAGCTTTCCCAGCTTTGCTCACTCACCACCAAGCACCATATGTCAGAAGGGGATCTTCCTATAACTATGTAACTTCCCTAGATAAATGCCTCTAGAGGTGCCCCCCTGCCCATAGGTAGGGGCCATATTCCTCATAGGGCCTTCCTCTGCAGGCTCATCTCTAAATAGCAGAGCCAAGAATGGAAACAAAGGCTCATGTACGTTATATGTAGATGTCATAAGTCAACTTATTAAACTGGTAAACAAAATATGTTTAATTCTCCTGCTTTAGAAATCCAGATTTCAACTGGGAATTCTCAGAACCTGTCTTCATGGAGAGAGCTGGTACCCAGGCCCAAGTCCTTGACCTATGTCTGACCCTCTTCTCCCCTAGCCCTGCTTGTCTCTTCCACCATGAGGGACCATGTCAATGCCAACTTCTACCTTCTTCTAAACCCTCTGCCAATAGCCACCCCTTGATTAGCTATTATGCCCACAATTACATGTCGCTGGGATGTCTGACCTTGGATGTGGATCCAGGGAAGGGACTATCTAAGCCATGAGAGCATTGGGCATTGGGCAGCCATTGGGCAAGGAATTCTGTGGACCTAGGTATCCAATTCTTGGTCTAGAAGGTGAGGCAATGGGTTTCAGGTGGGTATGTGTCCTTGGTCCTGCAGGTTTCTTCCCTACGGGGCAAAAGGTGGCCCAAGGGGGACCAGAGCATGATGTTCTTCCAAAGGCATCCCCTCTCCAGTTCTCTAGCCACCTCCATGCCCTCTTCACATCCTGTGCTTAGTCCTATCAGAATGCTCGTCAGATTTTGTACTGATGTGATGTTTTCTCTGTGCATTTGCTCATGTCATACCCATCTAGGGGCTATAAATCAGTATATCGTTCATCTCCTTGAACTGTATTTTCTATTTTCTGTGTCCCCAAACTTCTGAGCACAGCAAGCCATTGGTTAATTCCTGGCAACTGATGAGCTGACCTGATTTTGTGACATGAAAATGGAGGGCATTAATTGAATTAAAGAATTGAAAAGGGTCATGTTTTTTCATTAACAATGGGTAGAAATATCAGGCAGCCATGCAGAATATAATCCATTCAAGTGTCAGCTGCTTTCTCATCAGGTATGAAAGTATTAGAAAGTGACGGTAATAAAGACAGGGTTCCGGAATGAGACCAGACACTCAGGTCAGTGAGTAGAATTATGCAGGAACAAAAGGTCTATCCTGGCATCATCGTCTCAGCATAGTGACGGGGGCCAATGTGGAAGGTGCTGTCATTGCTTGCATGCAATGTCAACCGTATGACCTAGGGACCGAGTCTCGGGGTAGGTAGTGGGAGTCCGGCTGGCTATTCCCATCAGAGGGCCTTTTGTACAGCATTCACTTTGGTTTATATTCAGCAAGGCAGCATTTCCTCGCTTCCAAGAAGCTTTAGCATCTAACCTGGCCTTGTCATCCAAGCTGAAACACAGGACAAAGAGAATGAGATGAAACAGTAGCAATCCTGTTGGTTTGTAAGATGTGGATTTCAGGAGCATCTGGCTGGCTTAGTCGGGAGAGCATGCGACTCTTGATCTCAGGGTGGTTAGTTTGAGCCCACATTGGGTGTAGAGATTACTTAGAAATACAGTTTTAAAAGTATGGATTTCAGCAAAGAAATTGCCCTTTTTACCTGTAGAAGAACCCAGCATATGGAATGATGCCCCCAGCCTAGGGTGAGAGTTGAGTTTGTAAGAGAACTATGGAGTTTTAAGAATGTACAGGTGCATAGTATATCTTATAAAATATCACAGAAAAGATCTAAGTGCCCACTGATGGATGAATGGATAAGGAAGATGTACTTACACACATTTGTGTGCATGCACACACACACACACGCACACACACACACACACACACAGTGGAATATTACTCAGGTGTAAATAAGAACGAGATTGTGCCATTTGCAACCACATGGATGGACCTAGATGGTATTATGCTAAGTGAAATAAGTCAGGCAGAGAAAGGCAAAGACTACATCATTTCACTACATGTGGAATCTAGACAATAAAATGAACCCAAACCAAAAACGCACAAATGGACTCGTAAATACAGAGAACAAACACACTCACTGCCAGAGAGGAAAAGGGGTAGGAGTATGGACAAAGTGGATGCAGAAGAGTGGGAGGCACAGGTTTCCAGTTATGGAATGAGTAAGTCACTGAGATGGAAGGTACAACATAGGGAACACAGTTAATGATGCTGTAGCTCCGAGAGCAAACCAGTGGTCACTAGAGGGGAGGTGGGCAGGAGGATGGGCAAAATAGATGGAGGAGATTAAAAGGTATATGAACTTTCAGTTATAAAATATGTAAGCCACAGATGTGGAAAATATAGCATTGGGATTACAGTCAGTGATATTGTAACACTTTGTATGGTGATGATGACTACAGTTAATGTGGGGGGCATTGAGTAATGCATAGTATTGTTGAATCAATATTCTGTACACCTGAAACTAAAACAACATTGTATTAGTATCTGCTCCAAGTCTCAGATTTAAATAACAATGTCACCACTTGTCATTTGTGTTACCTTGGATGAGTTTGAGAATTGAGTCTCAGGATTCCTATCTTTAAAAATATATGTGAGCTGGGGCACCTGGATGGCTCAGTGGGTTAAGCCTCTGCCTTCGGCTCAGGTCACGATCCCAGGGTCCTGGGATCGAGACCCTCATCGGGCTCTCTGCTCAGCAGGGAGCCTGCTTCCCCCTTTCTCTCTGTTTGCCTCTCTGCCTACTTGTGATCTCTCTCTCTGTCAAATAAGAGGATGAAATCTTGAAAAAAATTATGTGAGTTGGTAGCAACATCATAAAATTTGCGTTTTTCCATTTGTAATCTGGTAATCATATTTAAATCCTGGGACTGCTATAAAGATTCATGGAGTAATCTTTAGCTTTCAAGTCACGCAGCAGTGCCTGGCGTGCGGACAGGAGCCATGAGTCCCTTCCTGCACTTTGCTTTTCACAACGTATTTGTTAATTTCCTTAGTTTATGACTCGTGCGATAGTTCACATAAAATAAAATAAAACACACAGAGGTGCACCCAGGTGAGATCTGTCAATTGTATGCAACCTTGTAACCACTGTATAAAACAAGGTAACACTTCCTTCATTCCTCAGAAAGCTTCCTGCCCCCTCTCTGTTAAGTTTCCCCACCTTCAGATCTCTGTTAACACCTTCTGTTACTCTCGCCCACCTCTGATGTTATATCTTGAAATTATATGATATTCACTTCCCCTCCTTTTCATTTGCCTGCTCTCACTGAATACCCTGTTTTTGCAATATATCGTTGCATATATTAGCATATTGGTAGGCTTGATTGTTAAGCACGAACATATTACAATATGTTTAGCTGTTTTCTTATTGACAGATTTTGGGTTATTTCCAGTTTGGGGCAATTGTGTAGAAAGTCGCTAACATTCTCGTACAAGCTGTTTTCACTTATTTGAGGCAAATACCTAAGCACGGAGTTTCCATGTTGTAGGGTAGAGGTATGTTTAACTTTATCTCTGCTAAACAGTTAGTTCTCTGGGGTGGTTGTGCTGCTTACATCCAACCAATGGTATCTGAAGAGTCCACTCGCTCCACACCTTTACTGGTCTGTCTCTATTTTAGCCATCCTGGTGTATGCAAATACTAGCTCATTATAGTTTAATTTGAATTCCCCCAAGAGCTAATAATTTTGAGCACTTTCTCTTGTACTTACTGGCCGTTGATTAAACTTCTTTCATGTAGGGTCTTTTAGATACTTTGCTGTTTTAAGAATTAGGCTGTTTGTTCTTTTAATTACTGATTGAGAGGGATTTAAAAATATGTTTTTGAATGAAAGTGCTTTGTTAGGTATATGCATTGGGAATATTTTCAGAGTTTGTGGTTTTGCCTTTCTCTTGTCTCAATTATAGCTTTTTAATTTTGTATAATCTAATTTATAACTTTTTCTTTTATAATTAGGGCTTCTTGGTATTTGTTGTTGTTGTTGTTTTATAAGAAGTCCTTGCCTAAACCAAGTGTGCAAAGATATTTTTCTATGCTTTCTGATGGAAGCTTCATTATTCAAGCTTTTACATTTATGGTGATGATCCATCTTGAATTAATTTTAATTGACTTAACAATAATTGTAATTGGGGCTCTTTATTTCTTGTAGTTTTTAAGGAAATTATATTAAATATTTAATATAAGCTTTAGATTTCTTATAGCAGAACTACACACTGAGAACTGTGAATCACCTTCTCTATATTTCTGTTTAAATTGTATTAGTTATTAGTCTAGTAATGTGGAGAACATCAACAGGGGAATCCAGCAGGCTGAGAATTGATCTTCTTGGCCCTGAGAATAAATTACTGTGTCTCCTGACAACCCGTTTGCTCTCATCAGGGAGGAATTGTCATCCCAAGGACTTTCTCTTCCTAATGTTATCACAAGGACTTTGAAGTCTTTTGTAAGTGCAAAAATAAACACGACAAACTCCAACCCTGATGGGTGGGAGGTCTTCATGTATAGAGAGATTATAATCCCATGACCATCACATCTTTGCACAGGTGTGAAAGAAAATTCTAGTGACTTCTTGCTCCAAAATTCCATTTTACAGATATTTCTTACTTGTGCTGACCCAAGGAATTGCTTGTAATGAAATACCTTCATCATCATCAAAGAGGTGTTTTCAGAGTAAAAGTTTAAATTCTGATGAAGCCGAATGTACCAGTTTTTCCCTTTACGGATCTTGTTTTTGGTGCCAATTCTTTACCTGATCTCTCTGCCTGCCCTAAATCTTGAAAACAGTCTCCTTTTTCCCCCTAACCTTTTTACAAAGGTTTCAAGAAACACTCATTAGGCCTTTTGTTTGATTTGAATTTTATCTCTTGCTTCCTCTTAATTCCTAAAATACAAAGCAACTCTTTTTTTAAAAAAAAATTTATTTATTTTTTTCAGCGTAACAGTATTCATTGTTTTTGCACCACACCCAGTGCTCCATGCGATCTGTGCCCTGTCTAATACACACCACCTGGTTCCCCCAACCTCCCACCCCCCACCCCTTCAAAACCCTCCTACACTGTTGGAGCGAATGCAAGTTGGTGCAGCCACTTTGGAAAACAGAGTGGAGATTCCTCAAGAAATTAAAAATAAATCTTCCCTATGACCCTGCAATTGCACGACTGGGTATTTACACCAAAGATACAGATGTAGTGAAAAGAAGGGCCATATGTACCCCAATGTTTATAGCAGCAATGGCCATGGTTGCCAAACTGTGGAAAGAACCAAGATGCCCTTCAACGGACGAATGGATGAGGAAGATGTGGTCCATATACACTATGGAGTATGATGCCTCCATCAGAAAGGACGAATACCCAACTTTTGTAGCAACATGGACGGGACTGGAAGAGATGATGCTGAGTGAAATAAGTCAAGCAGAGAGAGTCAATGATCATATGGTTTCACTTATTTGTGGAGCATAACAAATAGCATGGAGGACATAGGGAGTTAGAGAGGAGAAGGGAGTTGGGGGAAATTGGAAGGGGAGGTGAACCATGAGAGACTATGGCCTCTGAAAACATCTAAAAGATTTTAACATAACTGGAGCCTAGCTTCAGTCTCACTGGTGGGAGCAGATGGGGCAGGGGTATTCATGAAATCGCACTGGGATCTCTAGAGTTGTTCAAATCAATTCAGGGTTTCAAGGAGGGGAAAGGAGAAGGACATAAACCCTGTCCTCTCCCCAACAGATACATCCTGGCATCCCATGCGGTACTGCAGTAGCTCTAAGAACTCTGAGTAGAAGTAGGACAAGAGGTCTCCACTAGGCAGCCATCAGAAATAGCTCCATAAAAATTTCTCACAGTTTTCATTCTTGTCTCAGGTCTGTCCCTTACCAGGTAGATTGTACCTAAACAAGACATTATTATTTTTTTCTCCTTCTCTTAGGCATATCACTCTAGGGAGCTGGTGATCTGTAGTCATAACCTTTCTGTCTCCCCTCATAACTAGCCTGGAAGGACCAGCTCCATAAGCAATCTTTATTTTCTGTGCAGAAATGGACTTTCTCAAAAAAAAAAAAAAAAGAAAGAAAGAAAAAGAAAGAAAGAAAAAGGCTTTTCTTGGCTTTCTTTCTTTAAAAAATCTCCATCCTTGACTTTTTCTTCTCTAAGTCCTTTTGCAGGATGTTCATCCTGCAGTTGACATGTTCTTAATCCTTCTTTTTCCTTCTCCTTGGGAGGCAGCCTAGCATCTGCCAAGGGTACAGACTCAGCTTCGAGACTACCAAGATTAAAATTCTAGCTGAACTGTTCTCCGGCTGGGTCACTTTGGCCAATGTACTCAACTTCTCTATGTTTTATCATCTGTGAAATGGGGAAGAAAGCAGTCATCACCTCGAGGGGTCATCTCGAAGATATGTAAATAAGTTTGTATATTATTCACACCCCCCCTACCCCAGCCAAAGACTACGAGGAGCATATCAGTAGCCAGAAGTGGGTTTATTGTTTGCCTCAGCAGTAATAATGGAGGCAATAAATAAAGAATAATAAATAATAACTAAAAAGAGTACTCATCATGGGGAACTCTGAGGCATCACAGGGCAGCCCAGGAAGAGTATAGTATCATCTCAGGAGGGGCTTTTTTAAAGAATTTGAGTTTGTGTTGAGTGGTTTTGGAGAGGGTCTAAGAAAGTGGGCAGTCGCTCTGGATTGGAGGCCATCGGAAAGTGGGGACAAGTCCATAATTGGGTAGCTTGAATTGTTTTTTATCTAGAAGGTGGAGGACCAAGGAAGGCTAACGTAACTGGGAAAGAAGAAGCAGTGCCTCTTGTGAGCCAGGAGAAAGAAAAAATTGGTCATTTTAGGGATTTGCATTGCATTCTTATTTTTGTCTTTACTCAGGTGGGATGAGGGAGGGGTCTTGGACACAGAGACCTCATCTGATGTTCACGGTCTGTGAAATGTTCGTGATTAGTGGAAGAACATTGTGGTCCAGGGCTGAGTGTCATGCCAGCTACCAGCTAGCAGAGTCCCTTTGTTCTCTCTCTCTCTTTTTAGACAAGAAGAAGTAAAACTTCTTTATTTGCATGCCATCTTTTATATGGAAAAGTCTGAGGAATCCACATACACACACACCAACATTAGCACCAAGAAAAAAATCGTCAGGTTTGCAAAATGTCAATATAAAAAGTACTTCTATTTCTAGCAATGAATAACCAAAAAGTGAAGTTAAGAAAGCAATTCTACTCACAATAGCATCAAAAAGAATAAAATACTCAGGAATAAATTTAATGTGCGATGTGTGCAACTTAGACATTGAAAACTACAAAGCATTGTTGAAAGAAGTTGAAAAGTCTGAGTAAGTAGAAAAATATCCAGTGTCCATGGATTGGAATAATTAATATTGTTAAAATGGCAGTTCTCTCTGAATGGATCTGTAGATGCACCACAACCCTTGTAAAAATTCCAGCTGTGTTTGGTGTTATTGTTTGAGAAAATGACGTGGCCATCTTAATTCATATGGAAATACAAGGGACCCACGAGAGCAAAACAGCCCCCCGCTTTGTTTCCAAAGATGAACTGAGTAGCTTATTTATTTATTTATTTATTAGTTTAAATGTAAGCTAACGTTCTATCTGTCTGCATAGCTCAGGATGAATACGCTTTGTCTCCCCGACACGACTTCTGTGCTGGTCAACAAGTGACTCATATCTCACATTCTAGCTCTGCTATTGAACTTGACCTCACGAGCAGCACGTCAGAGAAGCTATTGTCTCTCCCATCAGGTGTTGCAGGATTTTTCGCTGCTCTGGCCAGGCCATCACCTTTTTTATTTTCATTTTTATCAAGATCTTTTCTTGAGTATCAAATGACACAGAATATAAGGGAGGCATTGTCTGAAGTTTATTAGACATGCCTAATCCTTGCACATTATGGCACAGATGAGTAAGATATTTCTTTTTTTTTTTTTTTTAAAGATTTATTTATTTGACAGAGAGAAATCACAAGTAGACAGAGAGGCAGCCAGAGAGAGAGAGAGAGAGGGAAGCAAGCTCCCTGCTGAGCAGAGAGCTCGATGCGGGACCCGATCCCAGGACCCTGAGATCATGACCTGAGCCGAAGGCAGCGGCCTAATCCACTGAGCCACCCAGGCGCCCCGAGTAAGATATTTCTACTGGAAAAGAAATTTACCTATCTCTGTATTTCCCCTGCTATTTACACAGTATCTGACACATTTCTGTGTGGGGGGATAGAATAAAACATGTAAATAAATATGTTTGCCTGCCTAAATCTGTGAAAGTACAGGATTTCTGAACAATCTGGAAATCTCTGGCCGAGCTGCTCTGTCTCCCACATTTCCTCTTCATGGGGGATCAGCAGGTGGTGCTATAATTATCTTGCTTCCATTTTCCTTTGAAGGCCACTGCTCCTCTATCCTTAAAAGAAATTTCTTCCTCAGAGGCTTCTATCAGGCAACTAATTCAATCTAAGACTCAGGTTGAATCCTAAAGGAGCATTTCAGTTACAGCCACACATTAGACTCCGGCTGGTATAAATGGTGACTAGAGAGCAAACCCACTTAGACTCTTGGGTTACTCTAAATGTTTCTTCCATGGTACTTACAATCCCTGCTGGTAAAAATGTGTGTTAATTCCCATGGGAGGAAAAACAGAATGTAAAATTGTCCTTGCCCCTAATCATAACTTATGAAAAATCATCTACCACACAGATAGATTCTATGAAAGAACATGGAGAAATAGAAAATGTTCACTACTATGATATTTATCCATTTACCTTTGCACCAAATAAAAAAAGAAACATGTATAATCGTAAATCTGCGAGGACAAGTGGCTATCTAAATATTCTGTTACAGTGGAGTTGGTGCCTACTTTTCTCAATCCAGCTCCCTCTGTTCCCATGACCTCTTATGAGCACTATGTCGAAATAGCCAACATCGTGGGCTATGTCTTATCTACGTGCTGATCTGTGTAATCTTTGAGGGTAGGCACCATCTTTTATTTAACCTGATGTCTGTAAGGTGCCCGCAAAGAACACAACAAGTGCTTAAGAATATTTATTATTTGGTGATTGAACTAGTTACTCACACCACTCCATCTGGTGGTCTTACCTTTCAATTCTGGGAGCTTCTTTTAAGAGTTCTATAACTCAAGTTATGAGATACACTTGAAAACTCAGTCCTACAGTGATAGCTTTGTGACAGGTAGATCTGAGACAGGAAATGTGCCCATGATACCACCAGTTGTCTCTCCCTTAAATATTTTTGCCCATAGACCTCCTAAAAATTTTTTGAAAAACAATGTTTTTTTAAGTGGACATCAAAAATTTTTAATTTGAAATTTGAATTGTTGCAAAGTATGTTAGTGTAGAGTTTTAAATCTAACTTGAAAATATTTTATATAAAAAGCTTCATAATGTATTATATATTAGATTATATATTGTATATCATATATTATAGTGTTATATTGGATTTAGATAAATTAAAAACAATACCATAAAGTAATTATTTTCATTATACCCAATGGAATATAAATATCATACAGCCATTGAATTCTAAATGCCAAAGCAAGTTGATATCCTCCAATGTATATAAACATGTATATGTATTTTTTTAAAAGTTGGCCACCCCAACTTTTTTTAATTTAATTTTTTAAATTTTTAAATTTTAAAAATTTCTTCTGGATTCAATTATATTTATAAATATTGATAGGATAATATCAATTGATAGAAAACAATTATTTATGCATTTTGGTAATTGCTGATAAGTGAGAAATATACATTTTTATATTACTTTGATAAATGGAAAATATACATTTTTGTTAGAAGATTTTTTTGGAGCAGAGGAGCAAGATGGTGGAGGAGTAAGAGACCTAAATATCGTTGGGTCCCAGGAGTTCGGCTAGATAGTTATCAAATTATTCTGAAGACCTACAAACAGAACAGGAGATCGAAGAGAAGAGCAGCAGTTTTAGGAACAGAAACTGACCACTTTCTGGAAGGTAGGACATGTGGAGAAGTGAATCCGAGGTAACACTTAGGAAGAGAGACCGTGGAGGGAGGGGCGGCTCCTGGCAAGCGATATAGCAGCGGAGCACAAAATCACAAATTTTAGAAGTCTGTTCTGCGGGGGGGATGTCCTTCCAGAGGCTAAGTGGGGGGGGGGGGGGGGGCCTTTGCAGGGACAGTGTGTTCTCAGGACCCTTGGGGTCACAGAAAGATGGGGTTTGTCTGAGGGTGTCAGAGCTCCCAGGTATCGAAGCAGGGAAGCTGGCTAACAGAGACAGAACCAAGGAAAGAGCTCTTAGCTTGGGGTTACCTTAAACCATGAACTGAGGCACAGTCAGGCCACTTGCTCTTCTAGGAGGGACCAAACAAGTGGCAGATCTGGCAGATCTGGGGAGACCCACCTTTCTACTCCAGGATGGGCAGCGTGGGAGCATGGGGCAGGAATCTACTGGGTTAAGAGACTCCAAACAGGGCTGTGTGCCCCAGATAGAAATGCTTGGTTACAGGCCAGGTGAGCTTGGAATGCATCCAGAGACCAGGAAGATGTTAGTGATTGAGTGCTTTTCTCTGAGGCGCACTGAGGAGTGGGGCCCTGAGCTCTCAGCTTCTATGGGTTGGAGATTGGGAGGCCACCATCTTCATTCCCGTCCTCCAAAGCTCTACGGAAAGCATTCAGGGAACAAAAGCAGGGAACAGGGAGCAAAACTGCTCAGATTGCTTAGCCTGGCCCCTCCCAAGGGCGGTGTAATTCCACCTTGGACAAAGATGTTTGAGAATCACTACAACAGGCTCTTCACTCAGAAGATCAGCAAGAACATCCAGTCAAGACCAAGTTTACTATCAATGAGAACTATGAAACAGCAGTGCTAGGGGAATAGAGCACATAGAATTCATGGCCCCCCCCCATGATTCATTAGTCTTTCAAAGTTAAATTTTTAAAGATTTTATTCTTTTCTTTTTCTATTTTTTGAATGTTTCCTCTTTCCTATTTTAACCTAATTTATTTTATCTTATGTATATCTTAAAAATTTTTTTAATTTTCTTTTTTTTTTAAGATTCTATTTATTTGACAGAGATCACAAGTAGGCAGAGAGGCAGGCAGAGGGGGGGGGGAAGCAGGCTCCCCACTAAGCAGAGAGTCTGATGTGGGGCTCGATCCTAGGACCCTGGGATCATGACCTGAGCTGAAGGCAGAGGCTTTAACCCACTGAGCCACCCAAGTGCCCCTTAATTTTCATTTTTATGATAATATTCTATGCCTTCATTGTATTTAACCTTATTTTTTGTATACATATAAGTTTTTTAAAAAAAAATTGGGGATACAGTTTCTTCTAACAAATCAAAACATACCCTAAATTTAGCACATGACCTTGTTCTGGTCTCCAGCCTGATCACATTCTTTCCTCTTTTTTTTTTTTTCAACCAACTTCTTATCTTATCAATTCCTTTTTTTAGAATCTTTAAAAATTTACATTTTTACAGTCATATTCCCTCTCTTTATTGTGTTTACCTTACTTTTATATATGTTTTTCTTTCTTTAAAATTTGGGAAGGGAGTTTCTTCTAATAGACCAAAATACACCCCAAATCAAGTGTGTGGCTCTGTTCTATTCATGAGTTTTATATATACATATAATATATATGTAATATTTATTTATTTATTTATTTATTTACTCCTTTCTTCTCCCCCAGTTTTGGGTCTCTTCCGATTTGGTTAGTGTATATTTTTCTGGGATCATTGCTACCCTTTTAGCGTTTTGTCCTCTCTTTCATCTATTCTTATCTGGATAAAATGACAAGGTGGATAAACTCACCTCAAGAAACAAAAACAAAAACAAAAAAGAACAAGTAGCAATACCAACGGCTAGGGACCTAATCAATACAGACATTATTAAGATGTTAGAACCCAAGTTTAGAATGACAATTATTAAGGTGCTAACTGCACTAGAAAAAAGCATGGGAGATACTAGAGAATCCCTGTGTGGAGAAATGAAAACCCTTTCTGGAGAAATAAAAGAATTAAAATCCAAGTTGAAATTTTAAAAAAAGCTTTTAATGAAGTGCAATAAAAAATGGAGGCTCTTACTGCTAGGACAAATGAGGCAGAAGAGAGAATTAGTGATATAGAAGACCAAATGATGGAGAATAAAGAAGCTGAGAAAAAGAGAAATGAACAACTACTGGTTCATGAGGGGAGAACTTGAGAGATAAGTGCTACCATAAGATGAAACAATACTAGAATAGTTGGGATCCCAGAAGTAGAAGAAGGGTGTACAGAAGGTATATTGGAGCAAATGATAGTGGAGAACTTCCTTAATTTGGGGAAGGGTACAAGCATCAAAATCCAGGAGGCACAGAGAACCCTTCTCAAAATCCATAAACATAGGTCCACATCCCATCATGGAATAGTAAAACTTATCAGTCTCAGAGACAAAGAGAAAATCTTGCATGCCACTCAGGACAAGAGGTCTACTGTAGCATACAACAGTAGAAATATTAGATTGGAAGCAGACCTATCCACAGAAACCTGACAGGCCAGAAAGGACTGGCATGATACATTCAGAGCACTAAATGAGAACAATATGCAGCCAAGAATACTATACCCAGCTAGGCTGTCATTGAAAAATAGAAGGAGAGATAAAAAGCTTCCAGCACAAACAAAAACTAAAAGAATTTGCAAATGCCAAACAAATCTTTCAGGAAATATTAAAAGGGGATTTCTAAGCAAAGAGAGAGCCTAAAGTAACAGACCAGAAAGGAACAGAGACAATATACAATAACAGTCACATTACAGGCAATACAGTGGGTCTAAATTAATATATTTCAATAGTTACTCTGAACATAAATGGGCTAAACACCCCAATCAAAAGACACAGGGTATCAGAATGGATAAAAAGAAGACCTGTCGATATGCTGTCTACAAGAAACTCATTTTAGGCCCAAAGACACCTCCAGATTTAAAGTGAGGGAGTGGAAAGTCATTGACCATGTTAATGGACAGCAAAAGAAAACTGGGGTGGCAATCCTTACATCCTATAAATTAAATTTTAAACCAAAGATTACAGTAAGAGATGAGGAAGGATGATACTCTATCATACTTAAGTGTCCAACAAGAAGATCTAACAATTTAAAATATCTATGCCCCTAACATGGGATCAGCAAATTATATAAACCAATTAATAACAAAATCAAAGGATCATATCAACAATAATACAATAATAGTAGAGAACTTAAACACCCCCTCACTGAAATAGACAGATCATCTAAGCAAAAGATCAACAATAAAGCTTTAAATGATACATTGGAGCAGAGGGACATCACAGATATATTCAGAACATTCCATCTCAAAGCAAGAGAACACACATTCTTCTCTAGTGCACATAGAACATTCTCCAGAACAGAGCACATCCTGGGTCACAAATCAGGTCTCAACAGGTACCAAAAGATTGGGATCATTCCTCACATATTTTCAGACCACAATGCTTTGAAAATAGAACTCAACCACAAGAGGAAAGTTGGAAAGAATTCAAATACATGGAAGCTAAAGAGCAACCTAATAAAGAATGAATGGGTCAACCAGGAAATTAAAGAAGAATTTTAAAAAGTCATGGAAACAAATGAAAATGAAAACACAACTACTCAAAATCTTTGGCATGCAGCAAAGGTGGTCCTGAGAAGAAAGTGTATAGCAATACTAGCCTTTCTCAAGAAACAAAAAAGGTCTCAAGTACACAACCTAACCCTACACTTAAAGGAGCTAGAGAAAGAACAGCAAAGAAAGCCCAAACCCAGCAGGAGAAGAGAAATAATAAATATCAGAGCAGAAATCAATGAAATAGAAGTCAAAAGCACAGTAGAACAGATCAACAAAACTAGGAGCTGGTTCTTTGAAAGATAAGATTGATAAACCCTGGCTAAACTTATCCAAAAGAAAAGAGAAAGAACCCAAATTAATAAAATATGAATGAAAGAGGAGAGATCACAACCAACACCAAATAGATACAAACAATTATAAGAACATATTAGCAAGTATACACCAGCAAATTTGACAATCTGGATGAAATGGATGCATTCCTAGAGACAAATAAATTCCCAAACCTGAACCAGGAAGAAATAGAAAACCTGAGCAGACCCATAACCGGTAAGGAGATTGAAGCAATCGTTAAAAATCTTCCAACAAACAAGAGCCCAGGGCCAGAGAGCTTCCCAGGGGAAATTCTACCAAACATTTAAAGAAGAATTAATACCTATTCCCCTGAAACTGTTCCAATAAAATAGAAATGGAAGGAAAACTTCTAAACTCATTTTACGAAGCCAGCATTAACTTGATCCCCAAGTCAGACAAAGACCCCATCAAAAAGAAAGATTACAGGGGCGCCTGGGTAGCTCAGTGGGTTAAAGCCTCTGCCTTCGGCTCAGGTCATGATCCCAGGGTCCTGGGATCGAGCCCCGCATCGGGCTCTCTGAGCCTGCTTCCTCCTCTCTCTCTGCCTGCCTCTCTGCCTACTTGTGATCTCTGTCTCTCAAATAAATAAATAAAATCTTTAAAAAAAAAAGAAAGAAAGAAAGATTACAGACCAATATCCTTGACAAACATGGATGCAAAAATTCTCACCAAAACACTAGCCAATACAACCCAACAGTACATTAAAAGGATTATTCACCACAACCAAGTGGCATTTATTCCTGGGCTGTAAGGTTGGTTCAACATCCATAAATCAATTAACATGATACAAGACATTAGTAAAAGAAAGAACAAGAACCATATGATACTCTCAATAGATGCTGAAAAAGCATTTGACAAAATACAACATCCTTTCCTGATCAAAACTCTTTACAGTGTAGGGACAGAGAGTACGTACCTCAATATCATAAAAGCCATCTATGAAAAACCCACAGCAAATATCATTCTCAATGGGGAAAAACTGACAACTTTTCCCCTAAGGTCAGGAACATGGAAGGGCTGTCCACTATCACTACTGCTATTCAGCATAGTACTAGAAGTCCTAGCCTCAGTAATCAGACAATAACAACAACAACAAATAAAAAGCATCTGAATTGGCAAAGAAGTCAAACTCTCACTCTTTGAGGATGATATGATAATGTATGTGGAAAACCCAAAAAGCTCCACTCCATAACTGCTAGAACTCATACAGGAATTCAGTAAAGTGTCAGGATATAAAATCAATGTACATAAATCACTTGCATTTCTATATACCGACAACAAGACAGAAGAAAGAGAAATTAAGGAGTCAATCCCATTTACAATTGCACCCCAAACCATAAGATGCCTAGGAAGAGACCTAACCAAAGAGGCAAAATATCTGTACTCAGAAAACTATAAAGTACTCATGAAAGAAACTGAGGAAGACACAAAAACATGGAAAAATGTTCCATGTGCATGGATTGGAAGAAAAAATATTGTGATAATGTCTATGCTACCTAAAGCAATTTACACATTTAATGTAATCCCTATCAATATACCATAAATTTTTTCAAAGAAATGGAACAAAAATAATCTTAAAATTTTTATGGAACCAGAAAAGACCCTAAATAGCCAGAAGAATGTTAATAAAGAAAGGCAAAGCCTGTGCCATTACAATTCCAGATGTCAAGCTTATTACAAAGATGTAATAAGACAGCTTTGTAATAAGCTTGACCAAGACAGTATGGTACCAGGACAGAAATAAACACATAGATCAATGGAACAGAGTAGAGAGCCCAGAAATGAACCTCAACTCTATGGTCAACTAATCTTCAACAAAGCAGGAAAGAATGTCCAATGGAAAAAATTCTCTTTAACACATGGTATGGGAAAACTGGACAGCCATGTGCAGAAGAATGAAACTGGACTATTTCCTTACATGACACGCAAAAAATAGACTCAAAATGGATGAAAGACCTCAACGTGAGCCAGGTATTCATTAGGAGAACCCAGGCAACAACCTCTTGGACCTCAGCAGCAGCAGCAACTTCTTCCTAGAATCATGGCAAGGGAAGCAAGGGCAAAAATGAACAATTGAGACTTGTTTAAGATCAAAAGCTTTTGCATAGCAAAGGAAAAATGAACAAAAACAAAAGACAACCGACAGAATGGGAGAAGGTATTGCAAATGACATATCAGATCAAGATCCAAAATCTAGAAAGAACTTATCAAACTCAACATCCCATCAGGGAAGTACAAATCAAAACCACAGTGATATCAGAATGGCTAAAACTAACAAGTCAGGAAATGACAGATGTTGGTGTGGTTGTGGATAAAAATGAACCCTCTTACACTATTGGTGGGAATGCAAGCTGGTGTTGCCGCTCTGGAAAACAGTATGGAGGTTCCTCAAAAAGTTGAAAATGGAGCTACCATACCACCCAGAAATTGCACTACTGGGTATTTACCCTAAAGATACAAATGTAATGATCCGAAGGGGTATTTGCACCCGATTGTTTGTAGCAGCAATGTCCATAATAGCCAAACTACGGAAAGAGCCTAGATATCCATCAACAGATGAATGGATAAAGAAGATATGGTATATATGTACAATGGAATACTATGCAGCCATCAAAAAACCCAGGAATCTTGCCATTTACAATGACTTGGATGGAACTAGCAGGTATTAAGCTAAGCGAAATGAGTCAGTCAGAGAAAGACAATTATCATATGATCTCTCTGATATGAGGAATTTGAGAGGCAGGTGGGGTGTCTTGGGGTTAGGGAGGGAAAAAAATGAACCAAGATGGGACCGGGGAGGGAGACAAACAATAAGAGACTCTGAATCTCAGAAAACAAATAGGATTGTTGGGGATGGTGGGAGAGGGATAGGGTAGCTGGATTATGGACATTGGGGAGAGTATGTGCTATGATGAGTGCAATGAATTGTGTAAGACTGATGATTCACAGACTGAAGTACCCCTGAAGCAAATAATACATTATAAGTTAGTTTTTAAAAAATAAAGAAAGAAAGAAAAATTTTTAGGAGAACCTGGGTGGCTCCAGATCTTTGTCTGACTCTTGGTTTCAGCTTGTATCATGATCTCAGGGTTGTGAGATGAAGCCCTCACTGATCTCTGCATTCAGCTCAGAGTCTGCTTAAGATTCTCCCTCCCTCTCTGCCCTTCCTCCCACTCACACATGCATTCTTTCTTTCTCTCAAATCAACAAATAAGTAAAATCCTTTTTAAAAATGCCTTTTAATGAGTTGGGTAGGGCTTTTTTTTTTTTAGATTTATTCATATTTCCATGGGTGAATATTATATATCGCTAGTGTGAGACAGTATTCACCATTAGTTTTATTCCTATCTTTCATCATTTATATGCAAACACTAAGAAACACATATATAAGTAGATGGAAATAGAAGGAATTTACTAAAGACTATCACTACTTTAAAAAAGTGTTCCTTTTCTGGGTTTGAATGCCCAAAGTAGCAAAGTGATCAATCTATTTATTCTTTTGCAAAGTAGAAGGAGGTCAATTTTATTTATTTATTCATTCATTCATTCATTCATTTATTCATTCATTCATGAGAGAGAGGGAGAGAGAGCATGAGCAGGAGGAGGGCAGAAATGGGGGGGGGGTGGAGAGAGACTCCCCAAGCAGACTCCCAGTTGAGTTCCGACCTCCATGAGGGACTCGGTCCTACAACCCCCCAGATCATAACCTGAGCCCAAACGAAGAGTCAGACACTCAACTGACTGAGCCACCCCGGCATCCCCGAAGTCAGTTTTAATAGCAAGAGTGGTTAGAGACACCCGGTGTGATGTCTTCAACTCAGATGCTTGTTTAGGCAGCTCACTTCTAGAACAGACTGTATAAACGGAGGTTGAAAAACTAGAAAATAATCTCGATGGTTTTCTTGGAAAACCTTCATGTGCTCCCACAATTTCTCCTACCCATGGCGGGAAAGTTCTGAGCTTTTCAGGGTCCATCCGTCCTTCTCTTCCTTGTGCCAGTTCTATCTGGGTGGTATAGGATGCAGCTCCAATACTCACTCACCCTGCCAAACTGACTTGCATTAGGACCTAGTTCTTGCCGATGAAATCTAAGCTGAGTTGCCCGGGGAGGGGGCTGCCCTGGGAGCACTTATTTTTCTGATAACATGGGACCAACTCACTCGGTCCCTGCACTTTGACTTGCCTTCTTTTCTTTTCTTGGAATGCAAACGCCATCTCAGGCGGGGCAGAGACCATCTTGCACACAAGAGAATAAAAGCCAGAGTGGGGGAACTTATTCACTGAGGAGCCCGGGTCTCTGTTGATAGGCCCGGGCGTCTGCACCGATCCCACACTGCCTACACCTGAGGCATCATTGCATGAAAAAGATAAGCCCCAATTGTTTAAGCCCCTGTTGTCAGGTTTTTTATTTCTTGGCACCAAATCCTAATAGAAACAAAGGATCATTCTTTCACTCACACCTTGGGGAATACACGATTCATTTTTCTGGCCTCAAAGATTTTGCTAAATGCTGCACAGAATGCTAATGAACTGTTACACAATCACATTTACGCATTACTATAGGCACTTGGTTTTCTGATCTAAGTAAGATAAATTTATAAAATAAATGTTTTGAACACCATCAAAAACATCACAAGGTCTTTGTAGGCAATCCTGTATTTTAATTTTTATTCTTGGAAACAGTAGACAGTCAGTTTTTCTTTCTTCAACAGAAAACTGTAAAAAAGGCCAACTCTAACATTATTTTTTAACTTAACAGAGAATTGCAATAAATGTTTGAGAGTGACTTGCAAAAAACTATAAATTCAATTCTAACTGTTCATGAAGTAGTTATTAATCACAATATTCAGGACATTGGAAACAGGATACAATGTAATATAGAATTTGAGTAACTAGGGAAACATTGCACGAAATGAGAATGGTGATTTGTGAATTGGGGATTTACTACATTTATGAAAATTCATCAGTGAATTTCATCTACTGCTCTCCTAGATGAAAACTTGCCTGAAAATTTCAAATAAATCACAGTAATTATTCATTGAGGAAATGACTCAAAGTATTGGAGGAAATCTCAAAAATGGCACAAAAGTAACACACCTATATATAAAATAATAATAGCAATGTTCCCCCAGCACTTAGATGTATTATATACATGTGCTCTTTCAACAACTCTAAGCATGCACACATAATTTTTCCATTTTACAGATGAAGAAACTATGACACAGATGCATTTTAAAACTTGCTTAAGTTCACACCAGCAGTAAGAGACCAGGTGGGCTTAAAACCGAAGTCGTCAATTGCACTGATGTGATGGCCAAGGCTCCCCTTACTGCCAGTGATTATGAGGATTATCAACACCGAATGCAGATAGAGTGTACACAGAGCAGATAGTCTGGAGGAAAGCCAGAACCTGGAAGGAAGAAAGAGCATGGGGGTAGTTTCCCATGCTCTGTGGTTTTTAGGTTGACAGACATCTTATCTACTGGTTGTAAGAGGAAAGCGCTGGAGAGTATGGGGCACAGAGGGGAACCATTGAATATATACAATTAGTTTAAGTCTCTGGTTGACCCCTGAAGACATATGCAAGGGACAGTTTTCAAGTCTTTCAACTAGGGACAAAGGAGCAAAACTGGGAGTGTGCTGGACTTCACTTCTGGCTTCAGGTCCAAACAAATTAATTTCCTATTCAAATAACAACAGTCCCTGGGGGAATACAACAGAACACAGAGCCTCTAGCACAGAACGTTCATAACATCAAGGACACAATTTGAAAGTACTCCATGTGTGAAGATTCAGGAAATGTGCTCCTCACTCAAGAGAAAAGGCCTCACTCAAATTTGGGATACACGCTTGCATAATTACATGACCATGTTGAGTTATCCACCTGAGTACAAGACAAAGCATGGGATGGTTAGCAAGGGCACACCAGGAAACCTCCACACCATGGCTGATAGATTTGTGGTCCTCCAGTTTCCATTTTTACTTTGCCTATCCAAGTGCCAGGCAGTTGCCTAGGTCACCTGCTTCGTGTGCAACATGGACTTTGTCCTTAAATGATAGATTTTTAATATAGGTCATTATCAAGAGCTCCCTAAAAGCTTTATTTGCCCAATAACATCTCTTCTCATTAGTCCACTAATCACTTAATTATGTTCTTTTTAGACGTTCAGCAAAAGGCCTTCCATGAAGAGATTGCTACTGATTTATAGATTAACAAAATGACCCATTATATGGTGGTCAGTGTCACTTCCCCAGCTAGTCCTAAGCTTGAGCAATAGTCTCATGGATAAGAAGGTGATGGTAGTAGACACTCAGGCCCTGCCTGGCCACAGAAACAGGGACCTACAATTACAAGAGTCAGTAGACACTGTTTTTTCTGAATGTCTGCTTTGCCAACAATCATCTACCCACAATTCCTGACACAGGTCCAAGGACCAAGCATTTTTCTGGGGGCAAGAAAGGTAATTATGCTGGAAACCTTCCATCATCGAGGGGGCCAAGCCTAATGTTGAATCTGCTGTCTTGGCTTCAAAAATGGAGGAAAGCAAGAGAACGAGGGAATTTTTAGAGATGATGAAAATGTTCTATATTTGGGTCACATGACTCTGTATACAGTTGACTCCTGAACAATATGGCTTTGAACTGCATGGGTCGACTTATACATGGATTTTTCCCAACAAATAACATACAATACTGAAAGAGCATTTTCTCTTCCTTATGATTTTCTTAATGTTTTCTTTTCTCCAGCTTACTTTACTGTGAGAATAGAGTATAGAATACATAGGACAAACAAAATATGTGTTAATAGACTCTTGGTTATCAGTAAGGCTCTGGTTGAGAGTAGGTTGTTGGTAGGTAGGTAAGTTTTTCAGGAGTCAGAAGTCATACATGGGTTTCCGACTGCATGGGGGTTGGTGCCCTGCATCCCCGTGTTGTTCAAGGGCCAATGGAAATTGATAAGCAGTGCTACAGTACATTTTGGCTCTTCTTGGGCTCTAACCAGCCAGAAATACATGCTGCCATCTTACCAACTGCCAGAAAATTCAGATCTCAGAACAGAAATGGAAATGGAACAGAAATGGAATCTCACCATTGGCCTGATGACTCACTCTTGAAATTTTTCTTCTGAATTCCCATGTGACTGAATTCTCCTGATCTGGAGGTACTAGTACTAAAGAAGGAATACTCCCACCCTGGATCACAGTAAAGGTTTTGCTGAACAGAAAGCCGAGACTGCCATCTCATCATTAAAAGTGATTAATGGGGTTGGGGTTGGGATGATGGCTTTGACTACCAGTCATTGTAGTTGGCATTGATGATGTTGCTACCTTGGGGAAGGATGGTTGAAACACGAATAAATCCTTGCATTTCTATGGCAGATCATGGAAAACCACCTGACACTCAGATTGTATCATTAAAGTCTCAGGTCTCACAGAACTAAAGGTTTAGGTCAACTCAATACACAAAGAAAGTTGACTAGTGAGGTGTTGACTAAGGTCAAGATAGACTAAGTCTAGAACTGTTTACAGAAAGCTCTGCAATGGACTTTAAGTGGCAACCCCCAGGCTTGTCCTCTGGAACAGATAAGGGGAGTTAGTCCCAGTGTTGTTCACCTATGTCATTTTAATAGTTAATATTTATCATTTAATATTAAATGAAAAATAATTTCTGGTGAGTGATCTATAACTCTGAGTGTACAAGGAAGTTTATCATGTGACATGGCTGACTTTCCCTCTACATTCAGAATCTGGATTGCCAAATTTCAGGTATGCTTCCATGAGATAATTGAAGAGGTCACTTATCTCATGTATATCCTTGCTTTGCATTGCGAGCAAGCCCAAGGAAAAGCAACTGTGAACCCCATCTGGATTATTGTTCTTGATTCTGGGTGAGGGCTAAAGGCATCATGAACTGAATGGGAGAGAAGGGAAATCACTAACACCTGCTATGACCTCTTGGCCAACTCAAAAAATGAATACTTACCGCCTCCATCACCATTTCTTTGTTTGCTAGTGAAATCTCTGAGGAATGAACAATTACTACCTTCATTTTATTAAACAAATTATGAATTTTTTCTTTTCTCTTTTCATATCTCTACCTGTTCTTTTTTTTTTTTTCAAAGATTTTCAAGGTTTTCTTTATTTGTCAGAGAGCAGAAGCAGGGAGAGCAGTAGGCAGAGGGAGAAGCAGACACCCTGCTGAGCAAGAAGCCCCAAGGACCCTGGGATCATGACCTGAGCTGAAGGCAGACACTTAACCAACTGAGCCACCCAGGGGTCCCTCTCTTCCTGTTCTTTACCATTTTGTAGTAACAGTTAAATGTACCCATGGTTTCTGGGTCATTGTGATCTGAGACAGAATCACAGTGAAACCAGCAGAAGAATTTATATCACATGGACATCCTGGCCTGGAAACACAGGATCTCTGTGACATTATTGAATCTCAAGGCAATGGCTGAATGTGACTTTGAGTTGTCTCTGGTTGGGGAAGTGATGAGTAAAGTTGTGATTTTATGTATGGTAATTAGACTATGATAGGCAGAGCCATCTTTCCATATGCGTAAGTAAACATATGTGGGGGGGGCAGCCAACATGTATAATTTCAGAGAAAAATCCTAGGATGGCTCCCTGGCCTGCAGCAGTTCTCCCTAATGGAAGTTGTCCCTGACACCCATGAATAGATCTGCAATGGCCACACCTTCTTATGTTAACTTTGGATCTCTGACCCAACCTGAACACAGTCTTATCAGATTCTCTCTTAGAAATTCGGAAATTTATGGGAGGTGCACACAGCTGTGGTTTCTGCAACTGAGTCATGCTACAGAAGAGAAGTCCACAAGCTGACTTAGCTTTCTAGAACGTGTCTTGCTGTTGCTCTTCCCATTGAGACTCAGTTGTTTCCTTCTTCTCTGGATTCTGTGATATACACCACTAACCTCTCGAAGAATATCATTTTTGCCTCTGAACTATCTAGTTTCAGTTATCTATAACCAAATGAACTACATAGAGAAGAGAGTTATAAATCCATACAGATTAGAGTGATAATACCTTACAAAGGATTTTAAAGTTCTCCATGTTCTCCTGAGGAGTTTCTGTATAGGTAACAATAACTCAACTTCTCAAGCTCTGCACTTGGCAATTTCCCTGCAGTAACTCATCTCCCCACAATGGCCCTCTGAGGTGAATATTACTCTCTCTTAAAAAAAACTAAAGTACACTTGATGCACAATGTCCCATTAGTTTCAGGTTTATAGCATAGTGATTCAAGAAGTCCACATGTTTTTCTATGCGCCCCACAGGTGTGGCTACCCTCTGTCATCATATAGCACTATTACATCATATATTGATGGGGTTGGGGTGAGGAGCACCTGGGGGGCTCTGGCAGTTAAGCATCAGACTCTTGATTTTGGCTCAGGTCATGATCTCAAGGTTGTGAGATCGACCCCCATGTCAGGGTCCATGTTCAGCAGGGAGACTGCTTGAAGATCTCCTCTCTCCCTCTGCCCCTTCCCCCCACTCACAATCTCTCGAAAAACAAAACAAAACAAAACAAAAACCCAGTACTATTGACTATGTTCCCTATGCTGTACCTTTGATTCCCATGACATACTCATTCTATACCCGGAAGCCTGCACCTCCCACTTCCCTTCATCCATTTTGCTCACTCCCTACCACCCCCTCTCTGGCAACCACCAGTCTGCTCTCGGTAGTCATGGGTCTGTTTCTGCTTTTTGTTTGTTGTTTGTTTATTCATTTGTCAGGGGAGTATTGCTCTTACCCTATTTTACAAACAACTGTAGCTCAGAGAACTACAGTTCTGGCCTGATAGCACACTTCTAGTAAATGGTTAGACAAGGAATGAGAAAACAGGAACTCACTTATCGAGTTAGCAAATCAGCCAAGATCCAACCCAGGACTTACTGACTCTACAACCTATATGATTATCTATGAATTTATTAATTCAATAAATGACTATTGAACTCCTAATGCAACAGGAGGAAGAGTGCTGTAGACATCAGTAGCTAGGGTTCTAGAGCTGGGGCTTCCATACTTGAATCTTCCGATGCTCTCCTGAAAGAGTTGCCTTGTGAAAGATACTCACCTTTCTGTGCCTCCATTTTCTCATGTTAAGGTAGGAATGGTAACATAACTACTTAATTGATTTGCTATGAAAGACAACTCAGGGGCGCCTGGCTGGCTCAGTTGGTTAAAGCATCTGCCTTCGGCTCGGGTGGTGATCCCGGAGTCTTGGGTTCGAGTCCCCCATCGGGCACCCTGTTCAGTGGAGAGCCTGCTTCTCCCTCTTCCTCTGCCTGCTGCTCTGCCTACTTGTGTCTCTATCTCTCTATCAAATAAATAAATAAAATCTTAAAAAGAAATAACTCAGTTGATATATTTTAAGTGCTTTAGGTTATGCTTGGCACATCAGTGAGAACTACTGAGCATTGCTAGGAGCAATGAGTAAATCAGGAAATGTCTCTTCTTTCATGTGCTGGGATGAAGATAGGGAAGAGGTTTCTTATTTAGAGAGGCTGGCCAGGGGGAGGCTGCCCTGAAGAGGTGACCTTGTACCAAGTCCTGACCCCTGCGAAAAGATCCTGGAGATGAGTGCTTTAGGAAGAAGGAATGCCAAATGCAGGTCTTGGTTGGGTGGGGAATGTAGCACATTCGAGGTGGGGCCAGAGTGGCTGTGAGTGAGCAGGTGGGGGTGTGGTAGGGCAGGAAGTCAGAGATCGTATTGGGGTCAGATCCTAAAAGGCCCTGATAGCCTGGGTAAATGGTCTGGATCTTCTAAAATGGGGGCGATCAGAGAGTTGAGAACAGAAGAGTGACAGCCTCTGATGTTAGTTTTCAAGAGATCAGTCTGGCTGAGCTAAGACATTTAGGGGCTGATAACAGAGGGTGAGGGCAGATTCAGGAAATTGGTTGGGAGCCAGCAAGAATTCAGGCAAAAAAAAAAAGTATCTGAGATGAAGGTGGTAGAAATGGAGGTGAGGACAAGCAGTCCAATTCAGGATATGTTCTGAAAAGGGATCCTTGAAGATTTGCTAATGGATTTGCTGTGTGTCACATAGGGAGAGGGAATCAGTGACTTCCTGTGTTTACACCCAGTCAACAGGTGGGTGTGAATCCTTTAAGCAAGGAATTCACTTAGGAAGCATTTTGGTCCTGATCCTGTTAGAAGAAAGAAATCGTACTGGTTATTTTAACAGAGCTAACTTAATATAAACATTTTAATATTTTTAAAAGCCCTGGGTATTAAAGAACTAAAAAGGCAAAATGAGCGCTAAGGTGTCACTGAGGTCATGCCCACAGGAAACAGTGGCCACGTGCAGGTCTGGGAGACCAAAGGGAATGATGTTGCTTAGCAGCCTGGAAAACAGGTCCCCTAGAGCCGGCAGTGAGATGAGAATGGGGAGCTGCGTTTTGCTATCCTCTCTCAGCTTGGAGGAAGAACCCTGAAGAACGAAGATGTAGACCTTTGAGAAGAGGGTGCCAGGTGGATGGCGCCACTGGTTTCTCTACGGAGGTATGATGACACCTGGAAAAAGTTTAGGCCGGAGTTGCAGCTGGTGGAGGAGGAATCAGCTGCAGCAGGTGAAAGAGCATTGTCACAGTCCCACGGACAGGAACAGGAAGCCAGGACGGAAAGAGAAAGCAGACCAGAAACAGAAGAGAACAGAAGAGACCAGAAACCAGAGAGTCACCTTTCCCTCCCACAGGCTGACGTCTCCCATTAGCATCCCTTACGTATCAGGGGAGCATCTCCCAAAGCAGGAATGGGGTTCCTCAAGTCCCAGCCCAAGCACCACAAAATAGGAGATTCTTAGAAGGCTGAGTCCAAGCCGAGCGATATCTTACAACAGACAGAGAAAACTTGGTTTGGGGGGCTTGGAGGGGTGTAAACCCAAGAAAACTTGGGTTTAGGGAGGGAAGAATTAAGAATTCTCTTTGATGGATCTATAAGGATGACTAGTGTGGGTGTTGAGACAATGGCTTGTATGATCAGAGCATCAAGAAAGGTTGAAGCCAGACAGAAATTTTAGGGTCAACAGCTACTGTGCCTGAACTGTATTCATAAACAAAAGAAACCAAAGTAAGGCCTTAAGAACTAGATCCTCAACATCTCATGCTTTCTTTCCTGAGCTATACAAAAGCACGCTATAATTGTATTTCTGTAGGTCCGTTCAGATCATTTTTCTCTTTGCTTAAAATTTTGATAATGTGGGATCTGGAAAAAAATGGAACAATCTAGATACAACATTTTAATCAGGCAAAATAAGTTTAGGGCTTGGTGAAATGGTAGAAACAATGTCTGAATGTCTTCCATTCTGTGATCCTGCTTTTGGTAAGGTTATACATAAATGATTCCACAAACATAACTGCCTTGATTTAGGGTGTGAAAGTTTCTGTCTGTGACATTTTGTAAAATATAGCATTGAACAAAAATAGAAACATTCATACATTTCTTTAACTCAACCAAGATCATGACATGTATTAATTAGATATTTTCTACTTACATCATTATATCATTTGAAAAGACCTTAAAACGCTTTAAAGAAGTTCTGAGTAATTAATCACTGTGAGCGTCCTAGACATTGATAAAAGCAGATATTGTAATTCTGCTCTATAAATATGGAAAAGACAAGACATTACACATCTTCCGGAGTCCCGAGGATTACTCAGCTTTGGATTTAGACACACCAAGCATGCTTGAAGGTCTGACATCAGGGCGGCCCGCCATGAGTTTACAGCATGGACGTGTCTGCTAAGAAAGAACTTATCCAGGGCAAGAAGGATGACACATAGCTGTGCCCCATATTAGATCCCCAGTCATGGTCGGGCGTGGGGGTGGGGTGGATTACGTCTGCCCAGAAGCTCTTGCTGTGACCCAACTCCCTGGATTCATCTCTGAGTTCTAGGCAGTGATCAATAAAATAAAATAATAAAATAAAATGAAATAAAATAATAAAATAAAACAGAATTAGGTTTTCTCCACAAAACTTTGTGAGACATTTGTTTTTCAGCTAGACATTTACTGCCTCCCCCCCCCCCCCCCCCCACCGCCCAGCATTCCTTACTCCCTTCGTCTAGGGCCATGTTTTCCCTTCTTTGTGGAACTGCCACACCTTATCTTTTATAACGACTTAGTGATACTTTCACTCTTGGTATCTTATGTCCAAGCTGCAGTGACTGTCCCAAGGAAAAATAAGTACTTGGATTCAAACTGGGGCAGATTTTGTCTTTGGTAAGGTGTTGTGTGTAGTTGTTGAGAGAGAGAAGTGGTTTCTGTCCTCCGAGGTTGCCGAGGGGGAATGGTGTAAATCTGGGTTGTTCGGAGGCAGTTTCTCACCAAACTCCTCACACTCAACCGCGGAAGGGAATTTCTTCATAGTAGGAGAGAATGAGGCCGAGAGAGAGATTCAAGACATTGAAATGGTTAGTGATGAATACAGACCAAGGGGGGGGGGCTGTAGAGAGAGGAAAAGGGGGAGCCTAAAGGGTTGAGGGCATAGGAGAGTTTGATTCTAACATTGTTGAGTCTCTAAAGACTCTAAAATCCTGTTGTAGATTTCCTGGTCACAGATGATCTAATGTGCTCCCGCTGTCGAAAGTTCAGAGAGTTGTTTACCAGATGTTAATGTAAAAGTTGAGGAAAGGGATTTTTGTGAGAATACCAGAAGTATGTGGCCCAGTGTGGCCTCTGTAAAATGTGGCCAAGCTCTAATATCTCAAGTGCCTGGCACGTTACCAACATGGTCAGAGGAATACATCCAGAAGCCCTCAAGAGGCAGAGATCAGGGCCTTAACAATTGGCAATCGTTGAAACAGCTTTAACAGCATCAAAAGGCAACAAAAGTGGTTAGAAAGGGCAAAGGAAGCTTTGGTAGTCGTGAAGAGGGGTCCAGTGCCTTTGGCAGGCATGGAAGTGCCCCTGGCATTGACCAGACACGGCTGTCCTCACGAAGTTCATAACTGTTGATGTGCCCTACCAGCAGTAGACATATTGCCAAAAGGAGAATGAGCAGAGTTCAGAGAAAGAGAAGAAATGAGCAAACACCATGGGAAAGCCCAAGTGAGAACCCTCTGAGGCTTCATGAGAAAGGTGGGAATGGGGGCTGGTCTTTGAGGTGCAAGCAATCCTGGGAGTTGTTCTAACTGTGGACACAACCCTGCGTTTATGCAGACTAAAGAGATCTGAGAAAAATGGGTCACACAACGCTTTGCTCTCTCAACTGGCAACACACACACACACGAATGATGACCACACTAAATGCAAGAACCATGTGCTCATCTTCAGTCGCGTAGGGAGACAAGACTCATTGAGCCACTGGAATTGACATGAGAACAATAAAGCTAGAAACAGGAGCTAAGATCGTATCCTTGGGAAGACTGGCAAAATCTGAGCTGGCACCAAGGTCAGGAACAGAGCCAACAACTAGAGGAGTAGGAAAGTCAGACTGTGAGGAATGATCCAAGGACAGAGCTCGCCGAGGCTGGCAGAAGAAGCAAAGTCTCCTCTACAAATGTTCTGTGACAGGGTTGTTTTAGATTCCGTGTCTGGAAGGCTGAGTTCACATCGTTCAAGGGCAAGGGTCTCAACCCAGAAGTCTGGGAAACACATTTTTCTCCAAGCCACGTAGAGAGAAAAAATGTGTCCAACTGGAGAATTAGAAGACAACTTTCGAAACTCATCTTTCTAGTTGTCTACTAAAGCTATAAAGTCAGAGTATTTGTTATTTTTAATTATGAGGCTAAAATGAGGATAAAGCACTTTGAAAAGCTGAAAGTTTTAAAAAACGAAAAGATACTTTATTTTTTAAGATCTTTTATCTTTATTTTTATCTTTTATCTTTATTTCTAGTAGGTAGAGGTATCTTACAGAAGGGAATTAATTATTCAAATGTTTGTAATCTTAGAGAAAGTGGTTTATATTGTTAAGACACAGTTTCAAACATTGGTTCTAAACTTATATGTGTTGGTATATGTACATATGTTACAGTATATATGTAAACATCTAAGTCTGAATGTGTTAACATGATAATAAATTCTAGCTGCCCGCTCCAATTAAATGTTCATTTTCCTAGTAACTTCCTCCCATGCTGTCCTAGAAAGCTGTCCTGAGCCATTGTTAAATTTCACTGACTTCTATATTGGCCAGGAAAACGAAATCTATTCTCCATTTCTTGGTGATGTTCACTTTCACTATGGATGCATACGGATGGTTTGTAAAACGTCTGTAATTTTGAATCCAAAATTTACACGTTAAAAATGTGTAAGTCACTGTAATCCGCGGCTCCACACTTGGGTGAACACGATGTCTCTCACCCTTTTGCATCTCTTTCCTCTCTCCTTTTGGCCTCTGCACTTTCATTTCTTTCCCACATTGCACTCACAACACATGTATAGTTGGCATATCCACATGCAACACACAGAGAAGTGCATGTGCACACGTACATGTGTGCACACACACATGCACATCGTGGCTGACATTCATCCAGACTGCATGGGGCTAGGAGTGGCTGTTTGCTTGTGGCTGACATCTGCTCTGATTGACAGTTTCCTTGTAGTACCAGCAGTGGTCAGAGACTTAATGCTGCCATCCAATTTGTATGCCTTATGATTTCTTTATAAATACACACACAGGGTTTGCTTGTTTTAAACTTGGGAAAGAGATGGACTTCTACCATATTGAGCACTCTCTCCAACACACCTCCAACCTTCACCCCAGGACATTTTGTGCTGAAGTTGAGGGTCGTTTACTGCTTAACTTATTCTAGAACATCCTAAACAGAACAAGTATTTACATAAATAATGGAACTGCAAATAGAAGTGGTTATCATTGGCATGATTTTACAGCTTACTGGTTATTCACAGACACTTAGACCATTGACAAGGGAGTATTAAGAGAATCTACTGGTTGCTGGGCAATATCCCCTCTCCAGCCTGTCCTTATCTCTAAGTAGAAGTTGAAGTTCTTCAGAAATTTTATTATTTACTACTTGTACAGGAAATTGCTCTCTTTGCATTGCTATAAATTTTTGTGTGATACATGGGTGAAGATTTTGTATCTTTGCCCACATATAATGTTGATAAAGGATTTAACTTAAGGGGTTTAGCTAATGAACTCATTAACTGATGTGAAGAAACTCTTGATGAGTCAAATATTTTGGATCAGGGAATTCAACATTTTATGATGCTTTTAATTAGAGCAGACACTGTGAGACATGTTTCAATTTACAAGTACCACCACAGTCAATACAGTAAAATAGATCCTGGTAATAAGAGCAAGTATCCTCCCCTTGTTGTCCTGAAGAAGACTGTGGTGTCAAATGGCCGATTAATTATGGCAGTACTCTTTAAATAACTACTGGTTGTTATTTTCCTTCTGAAAATGCATTGTTCTGAAATGTTAAATGAGTAATAGATGAGTCAGTGAAGGAGATAGGTTTTGTTTTGTTTTTTAATTTTTTTAAATTTATTTTCAGCATAAAAGTATTCACTGTTTATGCACCACACCCAGTGCTCCATGCAATCCGTGCCCTCTATAATACCCACCACCTTGTACCCCGACCTTCCACCCCCCGCCCCTTCAAAACCCTCAGATTGTTTTTCAGAGTCCATAGTCTCTCATGGTTCACCTCCCCTTCCAATTCCCCCAACTCCCTTCTCCTCTCCATCTCCCCATGTCCTCCATGCTATTTGTTATGCTCCACAAATAAGTGAAACCATATGATCATTGACTCTCTCTGCTTGACTTATTTCACTCAGCATAATCTCTTCCAGTCCCGTCCATGTTGCTACAAAACATGGGTATTTGGGTATTTGGGTATTTGTCTTTTCTGATGGAGGCATAGTACTCCATAGTGTATAGGGACCACATCTTCTTTATCCATTCGTCCGTTGAAGGGCATCTTGGTTCTTTCCACAGTTTGGCGACCGTGGCCATTGCTGCTATAAACATTGGGGTACAGATGGCTCTTCTTTTCACGACATCTGTATCTTTGGGGTAAATACCCAGGAGTGCAATTGCAGGGTCATAGGGAAGCTCTATTTTTAATTTCTTGAGGAATCTCCACACTGTTCTCCAAAGAGGCTGCACCAACTTGCATTCCCACCAACAGTGGAAGAGGGTTCTCCTTTCTCCACACCCCCTCCAACACATGTTGTTTCCTGTCTTGTTAATTTTGGCCATTCTAACTGGTGTAAGGTGATATCTCAATGTGGTTTTAATTTGAATCTCCCTGAGGGCTAGTGATGATGAACATTTTTTCATGTGTCTGATGGCCATTTGTATGTCTTCATTGGAGAAGTGTCTGTTCATATCTTCTGCCCATTTTTTGATATGATTGTATGTTTTGTGTGTTGAGCTCGAGGAGTTCTTTATAGATCCTGGATATCAACCTTTTGTCTGTACTGTCATTTGCAAATATCTTCTCCCATTCCGTGGGTTGCCTCTTTGTTTTCTTGACTGTTTCCTTTGCTGTGCAGAAGCTTTTGATCTCGATAAAGTCCCAAAAGTTTATTTTCGCTTTTGTTTCCTTTGCCTTTGGAGACATATCTTGAAAGAAGTTGCTGTGGCTGATATCGAAGAGATTACTGCCTATGTTCTCCTCTAGGATTCTGATGGATTCCTGTCTCACATTGAGGTCTTTTATCCATTTTGAGTTTATCTTTGCGTACGGTGTAAGAGAATGGTCGAGTTTCATTCTTCTACATATAGCTGTCCAGTTTTCCCAGCACCATTTATTGAAGAGACTGTCTTTTTTCCACTGTATATTTTTTCCTGTTTTGTCGAAGATTAATTAATAGAGTTGACCGTCCATATCTGGGCTCTCTACTCTGTTCCACTGATCCAAGCGTCTGTTTTTATGCCAGTACCATGCTGTCTTGGTGATCACAGCTTTGTAATAAAACTTGAAATCAGGTAACGTGATGCCCCCCGTTTTGTTTTTGTTTTTCAACATTTCCTTAGTGATTTGGGGTCTCTTCTGATTCCATAGAAATTTTAGGATTATTTACTCCAGCTCTTTGAAGAATACTGGTGGAATTTTGATTGGAATGGCATTAAAAGTATAGATGGCTCTAGGTAGTATAGACAATCTGAGGGTTTTGAAGGGGCGGGGGATGGGAGGTCTGGGTACCAGGTGGTGGGTATTATAGAGGGCACAGATGGCACGGAGCACTGGGTGTGGTACAAAAATAATGAATACTGTTATGCTGAAAATAAAAAACAAATTAAAAAATAGGCAAAATATTTGAAGGCACTTCCCAGAAAGGTGCATACAAATAAACAATACATACCCAGAAATTTGTTCAACAGCTTAGGTCATAGGGAAAGGTAAATAAAATTATGAGAAGATACTGGTACAAAAGTGTTAGAATAATGACAATTTAAAGCTTGAGAAGGTCAGCTGGCTGTGGAATCTCAAATTCTCATAACTGTAGCTGGAAACTCCTGTTGTAACATGTACAACCACTTGTGAAAGCACTTTGGCAATTTCTTCAGTATACAGACAATAAAGCCCAGAAATTCCCTTTTTGGCCACAGTTCACTCAGGAAAGATGAAAATGTGTTCTCATAAAGTTATATATGATTGCTCACAGAAACCCTATTCCTCATAACCCCAAACAGGAAACAACCCAAATGTCCATCAGTAGGTGAATAAATGTACAATTATGGAAGCTGTGATATAGCGGTACAACGCAATAATACACAGCTGTGAAAGGAACAAATTCTTGGTATCACAGCAATAACATAGCGCTGCAGGAAAAAGAAGTCAGTTGTAGAAGAGTACATACTGTATGATTTCACTTAATGAAAGTTCTAGAAAAGATAACAAGAAGAATGGTGGTTGCCTGGGGTTGGAGTTGAGGTGGGAAGTTGACTGGGAATGATCACAAAAGACTGTCTTTGGGTGATAGAAATGTTCTGTATCTTGATTCTGGTAGTGGTTGTGTAGGTGTGTATATGTCAAAACTTACCAAAATATATGCATCAATTGAACTATACATAATATATATATTAATAAAATGATTTAAAAAACTGATGTCATGAAAGAGATGAGGGCTCAGGAACATTCTAGATTAAAGAAGACTGAAGAGATAATAAATGTAATGCTTGAACCTTATTTGGGTCCAGGTTGAAGAAAAAAGCCATAAACAATATCTTTAGACAAAAAGGTTATTTTATTTTATTTTTTCAGTGTTCCAAAATTCCATTGTTTATGTAACACACCCAGTGCTCCATGCAATATGTGACCTCCTTAATACCCACCACCAGGCTCACCCATCACCCAAAGAAGAAATAATACCTATTCTCTTGAAGCTGTTTCAAAAAATAGAAACAGAAAGAAAACTTCCAGACTCTTTCTATGAAGCCAGCATTACCTTGATCCCCAAACTAGGCAAAGACCCCACCAAAAAGGAGAATTTCAGACCAATATCCTTGATGAATATGGATGTCAAGATTCTCAACAAGATCTTAGCTAATAGGACCCAACAGCACATTAAAAAGGTTATCCACCATGACCAAGTAGGATTCATCCTTGGGATGCAAAGGTCATTCAACATTCGCAAATCAATCAGTGTGACAGAACAAATCAGTAAGAAAAGAGAGAAGAACCACATGGTCCTTTCAATTGATGCAGAAAAGGCATTTGACAAAATCCAGCATCCGTTCCTGATTAAAACGCTTCAAA
Source organism: Mustela nigripes (assembly GCF_022355385.1). NCBI lineage: Eukaryota > Metazoa > Chordata > Mammalia > Carnivora > Mustelidae > Mustela > Mustela nigripes. The sequence goes on from NC_081560.1 coordinate 110,577,492, forward strand.
GTATAGGGGTAGAGGGAACATTCCTCAGTTTCATAAAATCCATCTATGAAAAACCCACAGAGAATATCATCCTCAATGGTCCTCTCAATTGATGCAGAAAAAGCATTTGAAAAAATCCAGCATCCGTTCCTGATTAAAACGATTCAAAGTATAGGGATAGAGGGAACATTCCTCAGTTTCATAAAATCCATCTATGAAAAACCCACAGAGAATATCATCCTCAATGGGGAAAAGCTGACAGCCTTCCCTTTGAGATCAGGAACACAACAACCTACTCTCACCACTGTTACTCAACATAGTATTAGAAGTCCTAGCAACAGCAAACAGACAACAAAGAGAAATAAAAGGTATCCAAATTGGCATTGAAGAAGTCAAACGTTCTCTCTTCACAGATGACATGATACTTTATATGGAAAACCCAAAAGACTCCACCCCAAACTACTAGAACTCATACAGCAATTCAGTAATGTGCCAGGATACAAAGTCAATGTACAGAAATTGGTTGCTTTCTTATACGCAAACAATGAAACTTTAGAAAAGGAAATTAGAAAATCAATACCATTCACTATAGAACCAAGAACCATAGGATACCTGGGAATAAACCTAACCAAGGAGGTAAAGGATCTATACTCGAGGAACTACAGAACACTCATGAGAGAAACTGAAGAAGACACAAAAAGATGGAAGACCATTCCATGCCCATGGATCAGAAGAATAAACACTGTTAAAATGTCTATACTGCCTAGAGCAATCTATACTTTCAATGCCATTCCGATCAAAATTCCACCAGCATTTTTCAAAGAGCTGGAACAAACGATCCTAAAATTTGTATGGAACCAGAAAAGACCCTGAATCGCTAAGGAAATGTTGAAAAAGAAAAACAAAGTTGGGGGTAACATGTTGTCTGATTTCAAGCTTTATTACAAAGCTGTGATCACCAAGACAGCATAGTACTGGCACAGAAAAGATTTTTTTAAAGCACATAAAGTATCTTTGAAGTGAGACTAAGGGTAAATGGGTAACTATTATACAATTCCATCAACTTTTCTGTATTTTGAAAACTTTCTTAATAAAATACTTGGAAAATAATTATTTACAATATATAACAAACCATATGATTTACAGTAAAAAAAAAAAAATCCACAACAAAAGGCCTGAAACTTCCTCTAGCTGCAAACTTTTCTCATACTTATAGGTCATAGAAACAAAGATAATTTTTTAATCTTTCAAGACTTCTCAGTATTTTCCAAATGTTACATATTACTTTCATGAAAGAAATGGTTTTAATTTGAAAACTTTCAAATTTAAGGAGTCATTTTGTTTCATAATTGCAAACTAAGACCCAAATCAAGTTTAAATTATATACATGTTTTAGGGTTCTTATCAAACCAGGTCAAAAATATTAGTTGCATGATTACATGAATGAATCAGCTATTTCTAAATCTTACATATGGGACCTGTGTGAAAGTGTTTCATAAGTGAAGTTATTTTATTATCATACATTATTACTCTGCACAGAAAGAAAGACAATATGAAAAAAGTCAAGTGGTAAGAAAGATCTGCATGTTACATCAAAAATTATTTTCTCTTTCTGCTGAATTACACGTAAATGATCAGAACTTATTTTGAAAATCAAAACCCACAGGAGCTTTGTCTTTCCTAGCTGTCCCATTGACACCACTGAACTCCTTTTCCTGGGCCCATAACCAAGACTCCAGGAAAGAGATATCTTCTTTTTGAATTCCATGCCATTTTGCTTTATTTTTTTTAAATATTTTATTCATTTATTTGACAGAGAGAGTGAGAGAGAGAGCACAAGCAGGGGGAATGGGAGAGGGAGAAGCAGGCTTCCCACTGAGCAGGGAGCCAGATGCCAGATTCCATCCCAAGACATTAGGATCATGACCTGAGCCAAAGGCAGATGCTTAGCCAACTGACCACCCAGGTGCCCCAAATTCTATGCTATTTTAAAGTAACTTAATTGCTTATCCATTATTTTACTTGAAAAACCTCAGAAAGTGGGCTATTATTATATAGCATTCTTTCAGGTACTATTTTTTGTTTTGGATTTTTATTTATTTATTTGAGAGAGTGAGAGGGAGAGAACACAAGCAGAGGGGAGGGACAGAAGGAGAAGGATAAGCAGATTCCCTGCCGAGCAAGGGGCCTGATGTAGGACTCAATCCCAGGATCCTGGGATCATGACCTGAGCCGAAGGCAGACACTTAATTGACTGAGCCACCCAAGTGCCCTTCAGGTAGTTCTATTAAGATCTCTGTGTGTTGACTAATTTTTCATCATGGAGTCTTTTACTCATGAAGCATTGATGAAGTATCTACCATGTTCTAGGCAGTATTGTAGGCACTGAGAATTCATTGATAAAAAAAAAAAATACATGACCCTTCTCTTACTATACACAAAAAATTAACTTAAAATGAATCAGAGGCCTAAATTCAAGAGCTATGACCATAAAACTCTTAGGAGAAAATATAAGAGTAAATCTTCATGACGTTGGATTGAGCAGAAACTTTTTATGTACAACACCAAAAGCACAAGTGACAAAAAAATAGATAAATTTGACTTCATCAAAATTAAAAACTTTCATGCTTCAAAGAACATCATCAGGAAAATGAAGAGACAATTCACAGAATAGGAGAAAATACTTGCAAATATCTGATAAGGGACATAGATCTAAGATATATAAAGCTCTCTCACAACTCAATAATAAATAGACAAAATAACTCAATTTAAAAACGTGCAAAGGATTTGAGACATTTTTCCAAAGGAGATCTACAAATTGTCAGTACTCACCACCCTTAACCATTAATAATGAATGCAAGTCAAAATCACAGGATACCGTTTTATACCCAGCTGAATGGCCATAATCAAAAAGGCAATGACAAGTGTTGGTGGGGAGGAAAATTGTGAGCCCTGCACACGGATGGCAGAGATGCAAGATGGTACAGCTGCTTTCAAAAGGAATTTCTCAAATGCTTAAACACCATAGAGTTACCACAGGACCTGGCAATTCCATGCTCAGGTACAGCATAAGGAGAAATTAAAACACATGTCCACACAGAAACTTGTACGTGAAAGTTCACAGCATTATCCATAATAGCCCCAAAGCAGAAACATCCCAGATACCAAAGGAGGCATGAGCAAATAAAACGTGATACACCCCTCTGATGAGATGAAGTACTGACACATGTTCCAACATGTGTGAATCTTGAAAACACTATGCTAAGTCCCCAAAAAACACATAGTGTATGTGTTTTCTATTTGTATGACATGTCCAGAAGAGGCCAATTTGGGGATGAATGGTTGGCCAGGAATGCCAGGTGTTGGGGGGTCGGGAGGGGTGAGGAGTGGTTGGTCGGAAATCAGGAGTAACTGCTAAGAGGTATGTGTTTTCTCTGGGGATGAGAAAAGTGTCCTAAAACTGACTGATGTGAAGGTTGCATGAATTGTGAATACATTAAAAACCACTGAGTCTACACTGTAAGCAGATGGATTATGTGCTATGTGAATTGTATCTTAATAAAGCTGTTATATTTTTAAAAGGGCATATGAGAACTCTGTCTTCATCATAGAAATTCACAACCAAAAAAAAAAATTCACAACCAAAATGTCTGGATTTCACTGTATGGGAAGATAGCAAATTCAGACAAGCAAATAAACATGCTATGTAATTTTTCTTAAAATTTGGGTAAATACCAGGAAGAGAATAGAACACGGCAATGGGAGAGGGATAATTTATATGTTTTTGTTTTTTTTTTTTTCCGAGAGCGAGATGTGGGGGAGGGGCAGAGGGAGAGGGAGAATCTTCAGCAGGCTCCATGCCCAGTGTACAGCCTGATGCGGGGCTTGATCTCACAACCGTGAGATCATGACCTGATCCAAAATCAAGAGTTGGATGCTTAACCAGTTGAGCCACCCTGACTGTCAGGAGAGGGATGATTTAAAGTGGATGGTCAAGAAGAGCCTCTTAAGGGGGTTATGGAAGCCAGAGTGATAGGAATGCTAAGACCTACAAATAGACCAAGTAAGTGCAGATTCCTAAAGCCTGTTTCATTCCAACTCTTTGGAAAAATATGGCTTCCATCTTGACCCACTGTACACAATTAAAAATCTGTGGAGGGGCACATGGGTGGCTTAGTCGTTAAGCGTCTGCCTTCAGCTCAGGTCATGGTCCCAAGATCTTGGGATCGAGCCCCGAGTCAGGCTCCCTGCTCAGCGGGAAGCCTGCATCCCCCTCTCCAGCTCCCCCTGCTTCTGTTCCCTCTCTCGCTGTCTCTCTCTGTCAAATAGATAAATAAAATCTTTTGGAAAAAAAAAAAGAAAAGAAAATCTGTGGAGAACAGAAACAAAGATCTAAGACTTTAATTCTTAATTCAATGAACTTTGTGCATATTCGGTTAATGGGTGGGAGATGGTGTAGCTAAGTCAAGACAGTGAATAATCTAATGGCTTTGGAAAGCAGTTATAATACTCATATACACTCCCACATGCAAAGCACCTGCCACTTTCCACACAGGCACCTTCCCCATGGCTTGGTCTCTGTGGTGAGCTGCCAAAGCCCCAGATGAACAGGGCTGGCACTGGGGGTGTTATGAATATTGCACAAAATAAAAGTCACATAACGGCCACCAGTGTGGTCTAAAATCTGGAGAGCCTGACAGTACGCTTGGACACACGGCAGCTGTGCCAGGTCTGAGGATACGGTACTGACAGACATTGGTGATACGGATGCCAGGGTGATGAAAGTCACTGGTACATGCTTGGTCAAATGTGATTAGGGAGAATGGATCCATTTCAGCAAAGGCTGGTTCCCAACAGTATGCGCCCCCACTTGAAATCTGGGCACCACATGCTGCTGAAACAGCCCTTGACCTGAGGGGCCCCCGCAGTATAAGCTGCCCCAGAATGCCAAAGCCACAAAAGGCAGAGAAATAGCTCTGGGAAGCCCTCAGCCTGCACGTAGAAAGCTAGGTTTTCATTGAGCTGTTTTGTCCTATTTCACCTCCTAATTCTAGCTCCCATGGCCCAGGTCACCATGCTGTTGGAAGTAGAAGAATGTTTTGTGCCTTTTGGGGGGTTCAGTTTATCTTTAAAATGAGTACAATAATGTATTTATGATATTGTTTTAAGAAATGAAAAGGAGGGGCGCCTGAGTGGCTCAGTCAGTTGGGCAGCTGCCTTCGGCTCAGGTCATGATCCAAGGGACCTGGGTCTGCTTTTTCCTCTCTCTCTGCAGCTCCCCTGGCTCATGCTTGCTCTCTCTCTCTCTCTCTCGCTCTCTCATAAGTAAATAAAATCTTTTAAAGAAAGAAATGAAATGGGAATAATTTACAAACAAAATAAAAAAGACTGAGGTAATGTTAGAATAGAGAACAGGATTTTACACCAAGTTTTGTAGGTCCCTTTGAAGAAAGGTGTCTAATGTGCTGTTTCTTCACCTTCAAATTACCCCTTGTCACAGCTATGGAAAACAATTCATGTGCATATCCTACTCCAGTCGCACAGAACAGAGAGTGTTGTTCGAAGAAATCTTTAAAATGAGGATCTGTGTATACTTCCTTCTTGAACAGAATGCTGCTTTCAAAGAAATCTAACATAACAATTTAAAATTTCAAAATATGTGATTTTAACCAGACGGGAGGAGAGGGGATTTTAAGAGTGGAGATGAAGACCTGCATACTGTATGCCTAAATATTGGAAAGTTAGAAATGAAATTATTAAACCATTAAGTAAAACATGTTCCACCTTGACATATAGACCTTCACAATGACCTGGTAGATCAGGCTCAAATTCACAACTCTTGGACTTGTGGAGTATTGTTCTAGAATGTAATGGTCCCTGGAGAGCTGGCTCCTGGCTTTGCCCACCTCCCCTCTCTTCCATCACCCATTCTGTCCAGAGTCAGGTGGGCCTGGTACCCCAGTGTCATTGTCCAGCTCTTTCTCCACGCTCTGGCCTTGCAAGGAGCTGTACTTTGGCTACCCCTCAAGGACTTGGACAGATGGCCTCGGGAGAGTCCCAGGCAGGTGCAGAAATGGGCTGGGACTATTGATCCAGGGCATCTCAGCATCCTGGGATCTTAGAGTATAGCCTCACGGGGGACAGCAGGCTTTGGAGCAGGTCCCACAGGCTTCACTGACTCCTCGACCCATGGCGAGGGATCTTGCTAGAGGAGAGCCAGAGTGGGACCCTTTTAAGCAAGAGTCCCTCTCAGGTCTGAAAGCAGTACTGTTCACTGGAAAATGACTAATTTTTTAAAAAATATATTTAATTAATAACTTAACTAATGTAGAGAGTGTGAGGTTGAAGAGGGTGCGGGGAGAGGCAGAGGGACAGGGAGAGAGAGAGGAATGTCCATTAGACTCTGCGCTGAGCATGGAGCTGGACCTGGGGCTTGATCCCCCGACCCTGAGATCATGACCTGAGCTGAAATCAAGAGTTGGATGCTTAACCGACTGAGCCACCCTGGCACCCCGCAAATGACTCACTTTTAAAAATAAATTTAGTCAATATTTTCTTAAAATAAGGAGATTTTCTTTGAATTTAAAAAAAGAGAAGAAGACAAGTAAGGGGTCATCAATTTACTCTTAAGGTAAAGGAATGTCTCCTTACTGTAGATGTTGTACTGGTGAGATGATCAAAGACATTTGGACAATCTTGCTTTAGAAAAGCACTACTGAGGGGTGCCTGGGTGGCTCAGTGGGTTAAAGCCTCTGCCTTTGGCTCAGATCATGATCCCAGGGTCCTGGGATCAAGCCCTGCATTGGGCTCTCTGCTCAGCAGGGAGCCTGCTTCCTCCTCCCTCTCTCTCTGCCTGCCTCTCTGCCTACTTGTGATCTCTATCTGTCAAATAAAAATTAAAAAAAAAATTAAAAAAAAAAAAAAGAAAAGCACTACTGTAGGCCTTGTGTAGGTGACTGTTAAGCGTGGTCCCAGATATGGAAAAAAGAAGTTGTTTCTGACAGTTATCCAGAAATAACCCACTGCTGGTGAGCTCACTGATGAATGGGAGTCATCTCCTCCTTGGGCCTGGAGGAGGTCATTTGCGGGGTGCCAGGGTGGCTCAGTCAGTTAAGCATCCAACTCTTGATTTCAGCTCAGGTCATGATCTCAGGGTCGGGGGATCAAGTGTCTCCCAAGAAAGAAGTCTTCATTCAAGTTCTTTGCCATGGCATTAATAACCTCCTTTAGGCTCTGAACTCCAGTGACCTCCCAACACCTTATTCTTTATTAAAGTGACTCCTTAAAATCACTGACCTTGATTTCTCACCCTTTTCTTAGCATGGAGCAGGGGGCACTACTACGTGTTTTCTTCTTTTGTTTTGCTGAAGTTCACTGTGACTTTTTCATGCATTTGTGCCTCTTACAATTCGGATCAATGGTGTCACAGGAAAGGACGGTCTATGCAGGGAAGAATACTGTTTACCATTGGAAAAATGACTTCATCTACTACAATTTTACTTAAATTGAAAATGTGGTATTGCCCTTCTCTTTACATGCTTTTTCCCTCTGGAGATACTCAATTTGGACCCTCCTCTTTCACTTTCTAAGAGAAAGGAGAACCTGGTTTTTTTGGGGGTGTCAATGTCCCGAAATAAAAATATTTATTTTCCCTGCTCTCTGCCAGCAAGATGTGGCCATGTGGCACAGATGGGGGCAAAAGATTTATATAGAGAAAGCTTTCTTTCCTGAATTAATGCCTGGATTGGAGAAAGCACATTGACCTTTGACTTTTACATCTTTTTCTGCCTGGAATTTGGACATGGTGCTCAGAGATGGGATGTCTATCTCACAGTGAAGAGGATAAATGTCATGTGTTAGAAAGAGCAGAGGCCACTGGAAGGCACCTGTGTCCCAGATAGTGACCTGGAGCAGCGACAGGAGCCCGGAATTCCTGCTTCCAGACTTCTCACAAGAAGCAGCCTAGCTTGTTAGATTTGCTATTCATCACAGCCAAAGGCATTCCTAATTTAGACATTCTGCCTGAACCAAATGCCTGTTTGGCTCCAAAGAAAACCATAGTCCTGCCAAATAATGTAAGCGAGAAGAAGAAACTCCGTAATAGATCCAGTGAATGTTTGAGGGTTGAAGTCATGTACAAGGAGGTTTCACCGTGAAGACATTGTAGTCTTTCTAAGGGTTTGAATGGCAACTCTTAGCTAAACCTTAGCAGCCAGAACCCATCCCTCTCATGCTGCACAGTGAAATTTATGCAGAAGAGAAAGACATATTTGGGGCAATGGTTGCATCTCTAAAAGAATCCTGGAAAGCTTTTGGGCTTTTAGAAGTGGACTGCTCTGTAATTGGCTATAGGTCAGAAATTTTTAGCAAACTGCTTGGTTTATCAGCTTGAGTTTGCTCACCATAGGATGAATAAAATGCAGGGTTTGAAGGACGTTGATGGCTTTCATAAAGCCATAAAGAGAGTATACTTTTGAGAATCACCCTCCAATACTAGTAGAAGACAATAGGAGAAAAACTGTTGAGCTCAAGATGGCTGGAATTCCTTCCACATATGAGAAGGTCAGAGGGAGGTAGTACAGGGGAAGTGTGGGGAGCTGAGTTTCAGAGACTGAGGAGCCTTCCATCCTCCTGCTCTTGGTTTCTTAGTGGTCTTCTGTTCTTAGCATCCTTCTCGAAAACTCAGGTGGTGCTGAGTTGCTGCCATGATGTGAAGATCCCATGTAGGAGGGAAGAGGTTGTGGGAGCAGCACAAAAAAGTCTACAGCTCTTTTAAAGGGCTTTTGCTTCAAAAAAGTTCCACCCAGCAATTTCTATTCATATTGCATTGGCCAGTCCTGGATCCTATACATACTAATTATAAAGGAAGATTGTTAATATCCTTTGGATACTTCTGCTATGAATAAATTAGTGTTCCCTAAGGAAGAATGTATATTGAGTAAGCTGGTAGCAGTCCCTTCACAATCCACCCCTTGGCTCCCACTCCCTTGGGCACTGCTGTCTATGGCTTCTGGTTTACCCATCATGGAGTAGAACCTTACCCCAAACCCTTCCTTCCATGTCTGTCACCAAGGTGGGCACGGGAGTCTCCTTCTCCCTCGGGCTTTACAGTTAAGGAGCTCACTTCCTGCAGGTGCAGATTTGTACTGGGAGTTCTTGGGGTTGATCATTAAGGGGCTGTTAATGGATAAGCTTGCATTTCTTTGGTCATACAGTTCCTTGAAAACATAGTCAGCTTCTGGTCATTTTGCTTCCAATCAACCTTTTTGCATAAGTAATCACAACCAAAGGCCTTGTCCAGACATATTTTTAATGATAGATTTGATTAGTTTTTAGTGAATTTTTAAAAAGATTTTATTTCTTTATTTGACAGACAGAGATCACAAGTAGGCAGAGAGAGAGAGGAGGAGGAGGAAGCAGGCTCCCCACTGAGCAGACAGCCGGATGCGGGGCTCGATCCCAGGACCTCAGGATCATTACCTGAGCCAAAGGCAGAGGCTTTAACTCACTGAGCCATGCAGGTGCCCCTAGATTTGATTATTTTAATAGATATCAAGGCAGCCAGATTTTCTCTTTATTTTTCTTTCAGCGTTGTAAGGCTTGTCTTCCAAGCATTGGTGCTACCCAGTGAAACATAATGATTTGAATCTCAGGCTCCAAGCAGAATTTAAACTCTGCCTGCCAAAAAAAAAGTTTAAGCGATCCTCACCAAAGTAAGCAGGGAAGGTTGTCAGGGAGATGTCAGAGAGAAACACACATACACACGCACATTGAAAGTACTCAGAAAAGAAATACATTTAAGTAAAAGTATTAAAGACTGAAGAAATGTAAGCCTGGTTTCTTTAGAGTGTGTTGGAAGTGTTCAAAACCTTCTAAAGAAATTGATCGTGGTAGACAGAGTAATGTCCTCACCTCCAAAGACAGCCCCAGAACCTGTGGATATGTCGTGTTACATGACAGGGAGCAACGAAGGAAGGTTGCAGAGGGAATTAAGTTGGTTATCAGCTATCGACATGGGGAGATCATCTTGTATCATCCTGGTGGAATCTATTTACATGGGGTCCTCAAATGGGGAAGAAGGAGGTAAAGGGGTCAAGAAGAGAAAGACGACGTCATGAAAAAGACCTGATTGGCCATTTGCTGGCTTTAAGTTTAGAGCAGGCTGTGAGCCAAGGAAGGCAGGCAACCTCTAGAAGCTGAAAAAGGCAAGAGAATTGATTCTGTCTGGTACCTCTAGAAGGGACCTCCATGTTCGCATACCTTGATTTTAGCCCAGTGAGAACCAGTTTGAACTTCTGACTTCCAGAATCATAAGATAGTAAATTTCTGTTGTTTGAAGGCACTAAGTCTATGGCAATTTGTTACAGTGGCAAATGGAAACCAATACATTGATTTATGAAAACTCAACAAATAGAACGATTTTTCAATTCTTAAAGATTCAGGGTGAGAAGCAGACTTCCCAGGAGAGGTAAAATGGACTGAGAGCAGTGTAGGATGCATGGACAAGGTTAAATATGAGATGGGAGCAGAGGCCCATCTGCAAGCCTCATTTGTGAGGGTTGCTACTAGCTTCTTAGAGGAGTGGGCTGAGGGACTTGTGCCCATTAAGGTATGTTACACGCATGCGTGATGTTGGTAGGTTTTTAAATTTAAGTTTTATAACTAATAAACCAATATCAACACATTATTATGAATTGAAGTGCATACTTTATTGGTATTTCTTTAGTTTTTATGTAATGTCTCTTTCCTGTTCCAGGATCCCATCCAGGACATCATGTTCATGTCTCATTAGGTTCCCCATGTCTCATTAGGTTCCTCATGGCTGTGACAGTTTCTCAGACTTGCCTTGTTTTTGGTGACCTTGACAGTGTTAAGGAGTACCAGTCAGGTATATTGGAGGATGTCCCTCTATTAGCATTTATCTGATGTTTTGTCATGGTTAAACAGCGTTATGGGCTTTTGTGTAGAGAGAATACAGAGATAATTGTCCTTCTCATCATGTCGCATCGAGGGGACATCTTCCAACATTACCTATTGCTATGATAATGCCTTGAACACCTGGGGACTGAGGAAGTCTTTGTCAGGTTTCCCCACTAGAGTTACCCATTTCTCCCTTTCAGGCCACCCCCTGCCCCCTGGAAGGATATCACTATACACAGCACACTCTTCACAGGTGGGGAGTTATGTTCTACCTCCTTGAAGGCAGAATATCTTCATGAATTATTAAAAATTTTCTGTACAAAAAATTTGTTAATTCTTCCCTGTTTATTCATTTATTCAATCATTTATTTATATTAGAATGGATTCACAGATATTTAATTTCTGTGTTGGGTTATAATCCAATACTCCTGTACTTATTTTTGTCTAATTGTCTCAGTTTTGGCCACTGGGAGCTCCTTCCATTGGCTCCTGTGTCTCTTTGACATGACACCATCTTTTTGGTTGTTTCCTGTTTTTGTTTTTTAGCACGATATTGGTAGTTTTCAATACAGAGTATAGATTCACTCATTAATTACAAATTCTTCCATATAGTTACTACACTGTGGGCCTAGTTTAGATTTCATAGTCAATATAATGATATTGAGGATGGATAGAACCAGGAACCAATAAATAGCACCCACCTTTGAGAATAATAAACCAAGTGCATTCTTCCTGAATTTGCCATACATTATCCCTATATTCCATCATGTAAGAGAAAATAAATTAAAAGTCAATGGAAGGCTTGTTGTACAAGGAATCATATGATAATGATTATATTTATGGTACTTAGGAAAAAAGAAAAATATGGATATATGGTACAAAAACAGAATTACCCAAATACCCTTTCTGAAAAGGGGAGAAAAATAAAATTGCAAATGTACCTCAATTTAAGCAGAAGGGAAACTTTAAGTAAAGGGAGATGGTGAAACAAGTTCTTAGAATTGAAAGGTACCTACTTACATATATTTTTGCTTCTATGTTATAAATCGATTTCTCTTTATTTAGAAGAGAAGCCAAGGATACTGCATGTTTACCACACAGGAAGGTAAACAAAGAACTAAGCCAGCTAAGTAGCTGAATTGAAACAAATTGCCAAGAGAGCAAAAATTTGACTGTGTTTGAAAATAGGAGGAAATTTTCCAGTATTCTGGTTTTTTTTTTTGCCTTCAATGCAAAAGAGGGTCAGATCACTGTTACTGTCAAAATGTTTTATTGTTCATTCAAAATGTGAAAATGTGTAGATTTCTATAAGAAGCTATAAAATATGGTAGGTATGGAAGATAATGATTATTCTTGCTGTTAATTATTTTTAAACTGAACTTTAAATAAACCTATTGAGAATTTTTAAAAAGATTTTATTTTTGGAACAGTTTCAGGAGAACAGATATTAATTCTTTAAATGTTTGGTAGAAGTCCCCTAGGAAGCCATTTGGTACTGGGACTCTTGTTTTTTGGGGGAGATTTTTGATGACTGCTTCAATCTCTTTACTGGTTATGGGTCTGTTCAGGTTTTCTATTTCTTCCTGGTTCAGTTTTGGGCGTTTCTATGTCTCTAGGAATGCATCCATTTCTTCCAGATTGTCAGATTTGCTGGTGTATAGTTGCTCATAATGTGTTCTTATAATTGTTTGTATTTATTTGGTGTTGGTTGTGGTCTCTCCTTTTTCATTCATGATTTTATTTATTTGGGTCCTTTCTCTTTTCTTTTGGATAAATCTGGCCAGGGGTTTATCTGTCTTATTAATTCTTTCAAAGAACCAGCTCCCTAGTCTTGTTGATCTGTTTTACTGTTCTTTTGAGTTCTATTTCATTGACTGCTGCTCTGATCTTTGTTATTTCTCTTCTCCTGCTGGGTTTAAGCTTTCTTTGCTGTCCTTTCTCCAACTCCTTTAGGTGTAGGGTTAGGTTGTATACTTGAGACCTTTCTTGTTTCTTGAGAAAGGCTTGTATTGCTATATACTTTCCTCTCAGGACTGCCTTTGGTGTGTCCCAAAGACACACTTTCATTGTGTTATCATTTTCATTTGATTCTATGAATTTTTAAAATTCTTCTTTAATTTCCTGGTTGACCCATTCATTTTTTAGTAGGCTGCTCTTTAGTGCCCATGTATTTGAGTTCTTTCCAACTTTCCTCTTGTGGTTGAGTTCCAGTTTCAAAGCACTGTGGTCTGAAAATATTCAGGGAATGATTCCAGTCTTTTGGCACTGGTTGAGAACTGATTTGTGACCCAGAATGTGATCTAAAAAATATAAATGGAAGGGAAATTCTCAGACTCATTTTATGAGGCCAGCATTAACTTGACCCCAAAACTAGACAAAGACGCCATCAAAAAGGAGGATTACAGACGGATATCCCTGATGAATATGGATGCAAAAATTCTCACCAAAATACTAGCCAATGGGATCCAACAGTACATTAAAAGGATTATCCACCACAACCAAGTGGCATTTATTCCTGGGCTGCAAGGTTGGTTCAACATTCGCAAATCAATTAACGTGATACAGTACATGTGATACAATTTTTTCTTAGTAAAAGAACAAGAACCATATGATACTCTCAATAGATGCTGAAAAAGCATTTGACATAGTACAACAACCTTTCCTGATCAAAACTCTTCACAGTGTAGGGACAGAGAGTACCTACCTCAATATCATAAAGGCCATCTATGAAGAACCCACAGAAAATATCATTCTAAATGAGGAAAAACTGAGATATTTTCCCCTAAGGTCAGGAACATGGCAGGGATGTCCACTGTCAACTCTGCTATTCAACATAATACTAGAAGTTCTGGCCTCGGTAATCAGACAACAACAACAATAACAATAATAAACAAAACAAAACAAAAAACAAAAGGCACCTGAATTGGCAAAGAAGAAGTCAAACTATCACTCTCTGCTGATGATACGACACTTTATGTGGAAAACCCAAAAGACTCCACTCATCATGAATTCAGTAAAGTATCAGGATATAAAATCAATGTATAGAAATCACTTGCATTTCTATACACCAACAGCAAGACAGAAGAAAGAGAAATTAAGGAGTTGATACCATTTATAATTGCGCCCAAAACCATAAGATACCTAGAAATAAACCTAATCAAAGAGGCAAAGAATCTGTACTCAGAAATCTATAAAGTACTCATGAAAGAAATTGAGGAAGACACAAAGAAATGGGAAAATGTTCCATGCACATGGATTGCTACCTAAAGCAATCTATATGTTTAATGCAATCTCTATTAAAATACCATCAATTTTTTTCAAAGAAATGGAACAAAAAATCCTAAAATTTATATGGAACTAGAAAAGACCCCAAATAGCCAGAGGAATGTTGAAACATAAAAAAAGTTGGCGGCATTACAATTCCAGACTTCAAGCTCTTTTACAAGGCTATAGTCATCAAGACAGTATGGAACTGGCACAAAAACAGATACATAGATAAATGGAACAGCATAGAGATCCCAGAAATGGACCCCCAACTCTATGGTCAACTAATCTTCAATAACCCAGGAAAGAATGTCCAATGGAAAAAAGACAGTCTCTTCAAAACATGATTTGGGAAAATTGGATAGCTATATGCAGATGACCGAAACTGGACCATTTCCTTACATCACACACAAAAATAGACTCAAACTGGATAAAAGACCTCAATGTGAGACAGGGATCCATCAAAATCCTTGAGGAGAACACAGGAAGCAACCTCTTTGACCTCAACCACTGCAACTTCTTCCTAGAAACATCGCCAAAGGCGGCAAGAGAAGCAAGGGCAAAAATGAACTACTAGGACTTCATCAAGTTCAAAAGCTTTGCACAGCAAAAGATACAGTCAACAAAACCAAAAGACAACCAACAGAATGGGAGAAGATATTTGCAAATGACTTATCAGATCAAGGGCTAGTATCCAAAATCTAGAAAGCAGTTATCAAACTCAACACCCAAAGAACCAATAATTCAATCAAGAAATGGGCAGAAGACACGAACAGACATTTCTGCAACGAACACATCCAAATGGCCAACAGACACATGAAAAAGTGCTCCATATCACTCAGCATCAGGGAAATACAAATCAAAACCACAGTGAGGTATCACCTCACACCAGTCAGAATGGCTAAAATTAACCAGTCAGGAAATGACAGATGTTAGCGAGGATATGGAGAAAGGGGAACCCTCCTATACTGTTGGAGGGAATGCAAGCTGGTACAGCCACTCTGGAAAACAGTATGGAAGTTCCTCAAAAAGTTGAAAATAGAGCTACCCTATGACCCAGCAATTGTACAACTGGGTATTTACCCTAAAGATACAAATGTAGGGATCCAAAGGGGCACATGTACCCATATGTTTATACCAGCAATGTTCACAATAGCCAAAGTGGGGAAAAAAACCTAGATGTCCATCAACAGATGAATGGATAAAGAAGTTGTAGTATATATATATATCAGGAATACTATGGAGCCATCAAAAAAATGAAATCTTGCCATTTGCAACAATGTGGATGGAACTAGAGGGTATTATACTAAGTGACATAAGTCAATCAGAGAAGGACAATTATAATATTGTCTCTCTGATATGAAGAACTTGAGAGGCAGGGCAGAGGGGTTGTTGGGGGAAAGGAGAGAAAAAAATGAAACAAGATGGGACTGGAAAGGGAGTCAAACCATAAAAGGTTCTTAATCTCAGGAAACAAACTGAGGGTTGCTGGAGTGGAGGAGGTTGGGAGGAATAGGGTGGATGGCTTATGGACATTGGGGAGGTTATGTACTATGGTTACTGCTATGAATTGTGTAAGAATGATGATTCACAGACCTGTACCCCTGAAGTAAATAATACATTATATGTTAATAAAATCAAAAGAGTATTTTATTTTTAAGCCATCTCTATACCCAACATGGGGCTCAAATTGAGGACCCTGAGATCAAGAGTTGCATGCTCCACTGACTGAGCCAGCCAGGCGCTCCAACTCATTGGGATTTAAAAAAATTTTTTTTTTCTACCCAAAAATCTTACTTCATTTTCCCTTCAGCACTATAAAAATCTCAGCGTTATTTTTAATACTCAATTCAGTAACTTGATAGTTGTCTCCCTAGAGCAAAAATTAAAAGCAATCTTAAAGAAAAAAATTTTGTGACATATTCACAACAAAACATAAAGCACAATTTTGCTTCTACAAAGTTCATGGAAAATCCCATGCAAGACAATGTTAAAAAAAAAAGAACTACTATAAAGATAGTACAAATAAGAAGAAAGATAAGTGCCAGAAAAACCTAGAGCTTCTGACAGACAAATGTTATTGTCTAAATGTGGAGAATGACCAAATTAGACTTTTACAATTGATGTTAATCTCTGAAAAAATTTTAGAATAAATGTGTAAATAGACTGCGATCCATTAGAACGGAAATGTTTCCTGGACTCCAATATGGATCCAGTGAACAAGATGTTCTAAAATACTTGCATTTCTGGGGCACCTGGGTGGCTCAGTGGGTTAAAGCCTCTGCTTTCAGCTCAGGTCATGATCCCAGGGTCCTGGGATCACGCCCCCCATCGGGCTCTCTGCTCAGCAAGGAGCCTGCTTTCCTTCCTCTCTCTCTGCCTGCCTTTCTGCCTACCTGTGATCTCTGTCAAATAAATTAAAAATAAAATAAAATAAAATACTTGCATTTCTTTGCCATAAGGGTTAGAGTACATTAGAGGTAGATCAAGGCTCTCATGACTCGATTTCAATAAACCATCTCACAAAAAGTCCTGGCGTTATCCCTGTGGGTAAGAAATGGATAGGGAGATAGAGGGATAGTTGTGTCTCTTAGATAAACCAGGAGGTCAGCCTACCATCAGATGGCCCTTTATTAATTCGTCAGAAGTCTCCAGCAAAGCTCTTTCCTTTCTTGGTCCAGTGTCCTTTACCATTTTTGGTGTTGACTGATGGCAGAACAAAGTTAATACATTTTTACATGCCTCAGTGTTTGATGGGTTATCTCCCATGGTTAAGTGCTACCGTCAAAAGCTAAAGTCATCAAAAGAAAATTGAAGCCAATGATATATAGAGAAGTTGAATCACTATGTTGTACCCCTGTACGGTTACAGTGGTAACCGTGTGTGTCAGCTATACTAAAAAATAAGTAAGACAAACCATAAGTGACTCTTAATCTCACAAAACAAACTGAGGGTTGCCGGGGGGAGGGGGTTTGGGAGAAGGGGGTGGGATTATGGACATTGGGGAGGGTATGTGCTTTGGTGAGTGCTGTGAAGTGTGTAAACCTGGTGATTCACAGACCTGTACCCCTGGGGATAAAAATATATGTTTATAAAAAAAAAATAAAAAAATAAAAAAATAAACAGTGAAATACTCTTAAAAAAAAAATAAGTAAGTAAATAAATAAATAAATAAATAAAATTAGTATTTTGTACAAGCAAATTAAAAAAAATAAATAACTGCAGTCCACCATATCAACAAACTAAATAATAAAAATTAAAAAGAAGGTATATCCAAGGGATAGAAAGTAAGACTATAGATCAATATTCTGGGCTCATAAACTCTGGCTGGAATATTTTCCATTATAAATGCTAAATTTTTAAGAGAACCATTCACTCACGGTGGAACAGTCAGAGGTGTATTTGGAGGTCAAGGAAGTGGAAACAATCCGAGGAGAAGCATGGTCAGCCCCAGTGAGAGAGAACCAAAGGCAGGGATAATCATTGTTCTCAAATGGCCAGAGAGCTGTTGGGAGGAGAGCAGACTGCCTCCATGGGATTGCTTTACAAAGACTCAAGAAGTGAGGTTTTGAGTCCACAAGCTGGCCAACCTCCTAACAATTAGAGCGGAGAAGGGCGGAGGGGTGGAGGGGGGAGGGGCTCGCAGGGCGGACAGCAGGGCTGACAATGGAGCTCTGAGCCCCTCTAAGGGTATTCCGTAAGGCTACACTAATCACCTGCTTCCACGCAGGCCCCAACTGTCTCCCACAAAAGGACTCTGAGGCTGAATGAATTCCAGGAAGAGCAAACAGGTGATCTTTGCCGGGTCAGCATTCAACGAGAGTTAGCAGATGTGCGCAGGGAGGCACGTCCTGTGCTAGACCGGAGTCCTGGGCCCTCCGGGAGCTAACGACCTAACCCGGGTAAGAATGGGTTGGAGCATCCTTTTAAGCTAAATACAGCTGTGTTTCCCACTGCATTGCTTCACAGTTCAACCGATCTGCTTTATCAGTGATCCTCCGTGGACATCACTTACCAGGCCTCCTTGTTGAAAAAAATATTATTTTTATTTTTACTGTCATTGTGTCCTTGCAATTTCCAGAATTTCACAATGGGAATGCTCTGATGTTGCTTACCGAGTATTATTTATAATGCCTGCTCTAGCTCGGTAGATAAGATTTGGGTAAATTCACAATGAAATACACTTAAAAGTTTGGTTGTTAATATAATAATACTTTAAAAACTCAAGAATTATGTAAGTGAGGAGTGACAAAAGGATAATTTGACTTAGAAACCAAGATCAAGCGTATTTTGCTTTATTGATTTTCTCTGGATTTCCTAACAAACGTGGCAGGAGGAAAATTAAAAGACTATACAGAAGCTATTATCAATTTTTATGAACATATTTATTTTTCAGGATAGACAAACATTTTTATTTTTGGCACTGAACTCAAAGAAGAATGAATATATTGTAGTAACGTTATTCAAAAATTTTTAAATAATATAAGGGATGATGTTTATTTTTATTGAAATAAAATTAACGTATGACCTATCAGTTTCAGGTGTACAACATGGTGATTAGATATTTGCATATATTGCAAAATGATCACCACAAGTCTAGGTAGTGCATTATGACACATAGTTACAAAATTTTACTTACTCTCTTACAGTCGTCAGCTATGCTACAGAGTGTTATAAACTAGAGTCACCATGCTGTACATTATATCCCCAGGACTTATTTATTTTATACCTGGAAGTTTCTATGTTCAACCCTTTTCACCCATTTTGCCCTCAATCCCCAAGATCCGGCAACCACCCTTCTGTTCTCTGTATTTATGTGTTTGGTTTTTTGGTTTTGGTTTTTAGATTCCGTAAGTGAGATGAAATGGTGTTTGTCTTGCTCTGACGTACTTCACTTAGCATCCTTCTCTCGAAGTCCATCTGCATAGGCAGAAATGGCAAAGGTCTCTTTTATGGGCATTTGCTCAGTGTAATCGTCTGGGGCGGTATGGAGCATCTGTGTAATGTAGCCGTACTAAATTCTGGATATGCATTCTTTTCCCACCTATTATTATCTTCCCAAAGATCGTTAATCCTCTTTACCATTATTTTTATTCTTTTTTTTAAAGATTTTATTTATTTATTTGACAGACAGAGATGACAAGTAGGCATAGAGGCAGGCAGAGAGAGAGAGGAGGAAGCAGGCTCCTGGCCGAGCAGGGAACCCCATGCAAGGCTGGATCCCAGGACCCTGGGATCATCACCTGAGCCGAAGGCAGAGGCTTAACCCACTGAGCCACCCAGGTGCCCCCATTATTTTTATGCTTAACAATGCATTTTAACTCTTGCATCTTCTTGGACATCATCTTTTAAAAGGCTGAAGAGGTAGTCTATTTTGAAGTGTTCTTGTTTTTGTTGTGCACATGAAGAATAAGAACTTCATAGCTGAAAAATCTCCCTTTTTTTGGTTCCCTTACTTCTGGGCACTTTGGGGTTTCAGGTGATTTCCCCACCCTGCCAATCAACACCACATCTATGTTCAGCTCAGTGTTTCCCTCTCTATGCAGGAAGGCACAGAGCCTGGGTGACAGAACTTAATCTTTTTGGTTTTATTCCAAAACTGTCTGTTTTTCATCCACATTTATTTTCCCAACTGGCTGGGAAAAGCCACAGGCTGTGTCCTAGAGAAGCACATGGCCATATGCTGCTCATCTGCTCGTAGGAAGGGGGAGTGCGCTGCCACCCTTGGGGCTGGGATCCTGGCATCCTGCGCTGGCCAAGAGGAAGCCACCTGGTATGTTCTGGAAAAGCCCTATCTCCATGAAAGGTTCATACAAGGATCCCGGTAACTGCCTCACTGGGCGTCATCCTCAGAGCAGCGATCTTCTGAAATCCTCTAACTTGTGTCCAAGCAATGTCACCTCCCAGTGTCAAATGAAGCCACCGTTCATGCATGCCCCGATTTCTGAAATGAAATTGCCACCAACATGTAAGTGATGCCTTTGTAATCATGGAAAAGATCGAAGAAATACCCAGATGATTTCTTCTTCATTTTGTAGACTTTTCTTACCCAAAATGTTGAAGTCCTGCTAGTTGAATGCCTAGCCTAGACTCAGTTCCCCGTTAAACAGCTGTTTCCAGGGACACTTTATCCCTACAGGTGACATCACATCACAAAAGTCCAACCTGAGGCAGTTTGAGCTGTTCTTCTCATTCTTTCTCTGGAATACCAGAGTCCTGACTGTGGGAAACAGCAGGAAGAAACAACAGTTTTGAGTACAAAATGTCTCCCAGGGATGTCTTTATTTCAATTTTGCTCTAATGAAGCTGAATTTTGGTTGCTGGTAATGTTATAATACGTCACCGTTGAAAGAATCAATGAAGTTTCCTTTTCCATCTGGAGCCTTAAGAATATTGAGATTTTTCAAAAGTCGGAGCACACTGCGGGATCTGAAAAGTAAGTCATTAGACTTGCAATGGCTTACTTAATCAGACTGTCCACTCCTAAATGCTAGTCTGTGATTTGAGCAGAAAATGAAACCGGGCGCTTTCGGCGAAAAGGACAGGATCAATACACTCATTTGTGTACCAAGCACTAAAATCAATATTTGCTTGGTAGGGTCTTTCAGGCCACTGCAAATTATACCTCATTACCCTCTGCTTATTCCTCCTTCGATCTAACCTAAGCTTTAGTAAGACTGAGACCCTACTATGTCATCACGAGAGGGAAGCTGGACCACATGCCCCCAGCTGGGCCGCGAGATGGGCAGTCCAAACGAGTATCAGTCTTCAGCCCTGATAACGCAGTGTGTACTTGCTTTGCTCATAATGTCGTGTTCTTTACTTATACTTATGGGACAGTTTTAACTAAATAATAGAAGGGTAACCTGGAGTATCTACTGAACTGCTCAAGATTCTAAGGGGATTGCTCAAAAAGAAGAACAAAAGTAAGTCTTTATAAATGAAACAAGATGGGATCAGGAGGGAGACAAACCGTAAGAGATTCTTAATCCCACGCAACAAACTGAGGGTTGTCGGGGGGAGGGGGGTAGGGAGAGGGTGGTGGGTGAGGGACATTGGGGAGGGTATGTGCTATGGTGAGTGCTGTGAAGTGTGTAAACCTGGCGATTCACAGACCTCTACCCCTGGGGCTAATAATACATTATATGTTAATAAAAAAAGTTATTAAAATTTTTTTGAAAAAAAAAAAGTAAGTCTTCATCTCTTTAACCCCACCTTCCCCAATTCCAAACATACACATTTGAAAAGAAATGTTCGTGCTTACACACACACACACACACACACACACACACACACGTGTGAGGGCACGCTTCAGGGCATCATAGCCAGCCAGTGGCAGGATCAGCTCTCCTAGTATCAACAACCCACCCACATCTAGGGCATCTACTCCTTTTTTAAATTTTTTTAAAATTTTTTTAAATTTTCAGCATAACAGTATTCATTATTTTTCACCACACCCAGTGCTCCATGCAATCCATGCCCTCTATTATACCCACCACCTGGTACCCCAACCTCCCACCCCCCTGCCCCTTCAAACCCCTCAGATTGTTTTTCAGAGTCCATAGTCTCTCATGATTCACCTCCCCTTCCAATTTCCCCCAACTCCCTTCTCCTAACTCCCCTAGAGCAATCTATACTTTTAATGCCATTCCGATCAAAATTCCACCGGTATTCTTCAAAGAGCTGGAGTAAATAATGCAAAAATGTGTATGGAATCAGAAGAGATCCCGAATCACTAAGGAAATGTTGAAAAACAAAAGTAAAACTGGGGGCATCATGTTACCTGATTTCAAGTTTTATTACAAAGCTGTGATCACCAAGACAGCATGGTACTGGCATAAAAACAGACGCTTGGATCAGTGGAACAGAGTAGAGAGCCCAGATATGGACCGTCAACTCTATTAATAAATCTTCGACAAAACAGGAAAAAATATACAGTGGAAAAAAGACAGTCTCTTCAATAAATGGTGCTGGGAAAACTGGACAGCTATATGTAGAAGAATGAAACTCGACCATTCTCTTACACCGTACGCAAAGATAAACTCAAAATGGATAAAAGACCTCAATGTGAGACAGGAATCCATCAGAATCCTAGAGGAGAACATAGGCAGTAATCTCTTCGATATCAGCCACAGCAATTTCTTTCAAGATATGTCTCCAAAGGCAAAGGAAACAAAAGCGAAAATAAACTTTTGAGACTTTATCGAGATCAAAAGCTTCTGCACAGCAAAGGAAACAGTCAAGAAAACAAAGAGGCAACCCACGGAATGGGAGAAGATATTTGCAAATGAGAGTACAGACAAAAGGTTGATATCCAGGATCTATAAAGAACTCCTTGAGCTCAACACACACAAAACAGACAATCATATCAAAAAATGGGCAGAAGATATGAACAGACACTTCTCCAATGAAGACATACAAATGGCCATCAGACACATGAAAAAATGTTCATCATCACTAGCCCTCAGGGAGATTCAAATTAAAACCACATTGAGATATCACCTTACACCAGTTAGAATGGCCAAAATTAACAAGACAGGAAACAACATGTGTTGGAGGGGGTGTGGAGAAAGGGGAACCCTCTTCCACTGTTGGTGGGAATGCAAGTTGGTACAGTCTCTTTGGAGAACAGTGTGGAGATTCCTCAAGAAATTAAAAATAGAGCTTCCCTATGACCCTGCAATTACACTCCTGGGTATTTACCCCAAAGATAGAGATGTCGTGAAAAGAAGGGCCATATGTACCCCAATGTTTATAGCAGCAATGGCCACGGTCGCCAAACTGTGGAAAGAACCAAGATGCCCTTCAACGGACGAATGAATAAGGAAAATGTGGTCCATATACACTATGGAATATTACGCCTCCATCAGAAAGGATGAATACCCAACTTTTGTAGCAACATGGATGGGACTGGAAGAGATGATGCTGAGTGAAATAAGTCAAGAAGAGAGAGTCAATTATCATATGGTTTCACTTATTTGTGGAGCATAACAAATAGCATGGAAGACATGGGGAGTTAGTGCATCTACTCTTGTTTACAAATGGGAAGAGGGAAGAGTTAGCAAAGTGGAGAGGACAAGACCCAACATGGCATCTGTTCCCTTCGATTGAGTTTCAATGACTATAATTAGAAATCATGAGCCCATAAGGTGAGCCAGCTGTTTTCATGAAAGGAGGAGAAGAAGGAGGAGGAGGAGAAGGAAAGAAAGAAAAAAAAAGAAAGGAAGGAAGGAAGGAAGGAGGAAAGAAAATGAGTGAGTTATTTGAACAGATGAAAGTTGGTAGTCATTGTGATTTTCCCATAAATATGTATGGCCTGGGGAGACCAGACAATCTTAGGAGACACACCTTCACACAAACATCCATGCCTATTCATAGGTAAACACACAAAAATACATGCCTACCTATAGGAATATACTCAGTTTCTCATGTCTGCATTCATGGACAAGTTTATTCTGAGTGGCCATTTTTATGTACATCTTTGCAATGGGAATTGCAGAGAATATATGGAAAGTTGAAAACTGACTTCTTGTTCAATATGGTAAGTATACCACAGATGTTTATCTCCTCTCTCACCCA
Source organism: Mustela nigripes (assembly GCF_022355385.1). Taxonomy (NCBI): domain Eukaryota; kingdom Metazoa; phylum Chordata; class Mammalia; order Carnivora; family Mustelidae; genus Mustela; species Mustela nigripes. The sequence goes on from NC_081560.1 coordinate 110,601,234, forward strand.
AAGCCCTGCTAAAAATGAAGTGAGAAAAACTTTCCAGGGTTATTATCCCAAAAGAGCAACAAGAACAGGAGTGGTAACAGAAGCCAGGGCTAGAGTTGAACTTGGCTTTGAAATCTAGAAGGAGCATGGGTGATTGGAGATGGAGTAGGTCCCATGGCAGTCCTTCTAGAGGGATGCCCACTGAGGTGGACCCCTTGCCAAAAGGAGAGGCCATGCAGGTGACAAGAGGCTGGAAACAAAGGACTTGGCCTTACCAGGAGCTGCTGGCCCTCCCAGGTTCCCACCATAAAGAGTCCTCCTTCTTCCCTGCATGGGACGGGAGCTGACTTTCTAGAATCGCACTGGGGACACTGAGGTCTCTGACAATGGGCAGAAAGGGATGCAGGTGAAGCCATAGGCAGAACATAGAGAGATTCAGTCAGCATCTTCATGCTGCCCCAAAAGAACCTCGTGCCTTCCCCCCACCCTGCTCACCTCGTGCCTTCCCCCAACCCTGCTCCCAAATGAGCAGCAGTCTGGAATGTGCTGAGTTGTTTCCATGTCCTGAATTCTTGGGCCCAGGCTGAGGACACAGCTGAGGCTTCCAGCTTTGGGAGCAATCTTCACTGGAGCACCAGAGTGGGAGCCCAACCAAGCAAGCACATTTCAGGTTTCTGCTCGCATCTTTCCAACTAACATCTCCCTGGAAAAGCAAGCAATGGGGTAATGTCAGAACTCCAAGTGCAGGGAAGTGAATCCACTCACCTAGAGGCCGTGGCCATGGCAAGCATGTGAATTTCAGCACTACTACTATGGAGTGAAGAATTGGATCCATGGTTGAATTTACTGCCGCTGACCCTATTGGCCCCAATTACTCATATCACCCTCACATTCAAAATACCTTCACCTGTGTCATGGAGATCCATTAATGTCTCATCCCATCTCAGCAGCTGCTGCTACAGTGAGCAGGGTCTCATCCTGCTCATCTCATCTGGGTCTCATCAAGTCCAGGTACGTACATGGGCCCTTCACACATGCAATATACTGCAATGGGACAGGAAGACCATTATAGTCAACATTCCCTTTCAAAAGTGGGAGAATGGGCAAGGTAGAGCAGTCAGCAGCTCACAGAGATTCTAGTATCTGGCTGGGCTGATGTTGCCAGACGATGTAGCAGGGACTCCATGGTTCTTGGTTCTGCCCTCTGAGCCTTTGTTCATTTCCATCAAACAGCTTGACCCCCTCTGGAGAGGACGCTGGAGAATTTGCTCTTGTTGACAGCAAGCTGTGTCTCGGTCTCAATCAGTTTCTGCCTGAGTTAGTCAGACCTCTCCAGAGAAACAGAACTGATAGTACATAAACATTGTACTATATATAGTATAGTATAGCATATATAGTATAGCATCATATATATAGTTGAATATCTATGCATACCAGAGTATATATAAGTAAATTACATATAAATAAGTAAATTATATATACCAGAGTATATATAAGTAAGTTACATATTTACATAAGTATATCTATATAGATAAAGATAGATTTTGTATGAGGGATTGGCCTACATGATTACAGAAGTTGACAAGCCCTAAGGTCTAGCTATTTGGCTAGCTAGAGAACCAAGCCAGCCAGTGGTGTGGCTGTGCTTCAAATGTTGGCAGGCTTGAGACCCAAGAAGAGTCAATGCTTCAGGTCAAGTCAGAAGGCAGAAAAAATCCCAAGGTCTCAGATGCCCCAGCTTGAAGGCAGTCAGGCAGGAAGAGTTTACTGGTGGAGGATCAGCCTTTTTGTTCCTTTCAAGCCTTCAACTGATTCAACAAGACCCACCCACATGGGGGGAGGGGCAATCTGCTTTAGCAAGTTTACTGATTCAAATGTTAATCTCATCCCAAGAAAGGATCACAGACACACCCAGCGTAATGTTTGACCAAATATCTGAACACCTCATGACCCAGTCATATCAACCCCTAAAATTAATCTTCACACTGCTTGTTGAAAGTGGGGGGCCAAGAGGTTATTTTGTATCTCTACCAGTCTCAGTCTCTTTTCGTCCAGGCTGGCATGCTTTTTGCCAATGTGGCTCTTGAAAATGTGGGTTTTCTGTGAAAGAGATTCCAGTCAACTCTGTGTGGCAAAAGATATGCCTCTTCCAGCCTTAATTACAGGTACTTTTGGGAAATCAGACTTCTGTGGAACCGTGTCCATAATCTACGCACTCTTCCTAGTGTCTCCTTTTGTCCAGCTGAAGGGGTCTACTAGGTATGATTTTTGTCCTTTCAGATGTCTTACCAAAGAGCCTCTCAGGCAGACCCTTGAGGTACTTTATACTCAAGGCTAATGTCACAACAGTAAAACTCTAGATTTGGTTTTTGCCCGGAGGCTCTGTTATGATGGCTCAGCCTTGACTTTCTGAGAAATTGTTTCACTTTATAACTCTGCTCCATAATTCTGGACTCCCTAAAATCCTCTTCAGTTCTATGTGCAACTGGCAAGCTATTTTCTGAACACAACTCCTCTGTCCTGTAGTGCCTTACCATGTGCATCTAGTAGCAACCAATTCCTGCTTCCAATATTCTTGCTACAAATTTCCTCACCCAAGATGAAAAGTTCTATAGGGACATTTTCTACAAAATTACCATAGGATATTTTGATCAGATGTTTTTCCACTTCATAAGGTGGGTTACTATTTGTTCATCTTCCTATAATAGTTTCCTTGGTTTTTGCCACTCGTTACCATATTAGTTCCTCACATTTTAGGTTCTTGTTATGGCAACACCGCAGTCTTGGTCTTCGTCAGCAATTATTGCAACAGTCATGCATAAAAAGATCTTACCACTCACTGGCTGTAAAAGCGATCATAAGCTTTCATGGTTTCAGATCTGTGGGTTGGCCGAACTGCAGGCTTCGGGCACTGAGGGTTCAAGTTCACTCCACGTGTCTCTCATCCTTCTTGGACTAGCAGCCACCAGGCATGTGACCTGCTTCTTGTGTCTCATTCTCAGATGCAGGCTGAGGGCAGGTGAGTGCTTGGTACACAGTCCGCTCATGGTGGGTCACCAGAACGCACGAACACAAGTCCAAGGACACAAGCATATTTTAGCTCTGTTTGGGCCACATTCACTAACATCTCACTGCCAAAGCTAATCATATGGCAAAATTCAAAGCTGGGGGCAGGGAAGTACACTCTGCCAACCTTGAAGCCAGGGTCGTTGCCATTGGATAATATTAATACAGGTGCCTGGAAAGTTGGGGCTAATGATATAATCTGCTTCAGTGCTGAAGAGATTTCCTGTGTGTGTGTAATGTGTGTGTGTGTGTGTCTGTCTGTCTGTCTGCCTGCTTGTAGGTCCCAGAAGACTGAATTTTAACCCCCAGGGCTCCTGAGACAACTTTGCTGTTTTGTTTTGTTTAAAGTGTGATTTTACTAGGGGTGCCTGAGTGGTTCAGTCAGTTAAGCATCTGCCTTTGGCTCCGGTAATGATCCTGGGGGGTCGTGGGGTGGAGCCCCTTGTCCGGGGTCCCTTATCAGCAGGTCCCTTATCTCCCTCTCCTCCCTGCTCGTGCTCTCTATCCCTATCTCTGTCTCTCTCCCAAATAAAGGAATAAAATCTTTAAAATCTTTAAAAATTATATAATGTGATTATGTTAGACCAACTTAACTTTCTTTTCTTTCTTTTTTTTTGAGGGAAAGAGCTAGAGAGAGAACATGAATAGCGGGGAGGGGCCAGAGGGAGAGGGAGAAGCAGACTCCCTACTGAGTGTTGGGCTCAATCCCAGGACCCTGGGATCTGACCTGAACAAAAGGCAGACGCTTAACCAACTGAGCCACCCAGCTGCCCCCAGACCAACTTATCTTTCATCATATCCCCTGTGGCTTTTGCCTTAGATAAACCTGCAGGGCACACAAACAAAAACCAAGGAGTTTAATTCTATAATATTAGTAAATAATTTTTCTCATTGATAACATCCACCTGGCAGGCACATACATTTCTTACAGCAGCCAAAATTATAAATAACTATTTTTACATCACATTTTTAACCCTATTGATTATTTCCACGTGGTTCTGGCCACACTCACATTCATGCCCCAGCCACTGCGTTCCACAGGCTTCTCTGATGGATCCACAAGGGTCCCTCCTAGAGCCTCGAGCCCTCCCGGCTTCAGGGTCATCTATGTCCTATCCAGTGAGATTTGGAATATGGTCATTCTCACAGATGGGGAGCACCGTGGCTCCATTCCGTCTGCTGGGTTGCTTAGATCCAGGAGTCTGTGTCAGCAGGGACTGATCCTGGTCAGTCCCCTTGCCCTTAGTGACAGCTGCAAAAGTGCCTCTGTTTCTTTCCCCCCCTCCCCACAGAATGGCCCGGGAGGAAGATCCCTTACTAGCTCCCATTCAGCTCGGTTCCTTCCACGCACGTGCCCCTCTGGGCATGCTATTAGGCTTCAGTCACATTTGTGTCTCCTACTGATAAATGGTTGGTAGGCAGGAGTCCTGATGGCTAGACCCGCCTGCCACCATGACTTTTGCCAGAGCCTTGATGTCTCTGGATTCTGGACCAGCTTCCTGGAATTTTACCACAAGCAGCCAGATCTTAAAAAAAAAAAAAAAAGAAAAAAGAAAAAAGAAAAAAAATCAAAACCGATTATCTCTCTGTATCTCTAATATTTGACACAACAGACTTCCCAACTGTTCTCGAAATCACTGCACCCACTGTACCCCTGCCCTCTGGGTGACCAGCCTGCCATCCCTGTCAATGTCTCAAGCCCCACCTAGATGTCGTTTTCCAAGTCCAACAGCTCTGATATTGTTGGCTCACCCTGGAAGGAAACGTCGCTGTTTATCTAGTGAAGGCCGTGCATTTGCTTTCAATGCTTGACCTGCGTTTTCACAAATCTACTGAATTTCTTAGGCTGTTTGAGGTAAGGATTTTGGATTTTCTACAGATAAGGGGAAGGAGAATAGCTAATTGTGGCCCTAGAGCATTTGAGAACAATCTTCTAATCATGGTGTGTGCATTGAAGTAAACCGTGAAAAGAACATTACAGGGATGAAGACAGGCAGCAGTCACAAAGCTCCATTCCAGGTCGGATGGAATGGTGACCCGACTGGAGAAGAAGGGGTTTTCCTTGGATGGGGGTCAAATATCCATAGGCCAAGTTCAGCAGGTGTCAGGTTCATAGAGCTCAGGGCTTCGGGGAATAGTGGTAGGAGAACAAACACATTAGCTAACTGTATCTTCCCTACCGAGTTCCGCACAGCAATGGACCTAGGTATTGGGGGAACCTGAAGCTGATATCATTTGGGCCTTCTCATTAAGAAAACAATTACAGAATTAAGTACAGAAGTGAATTTTTTAAAGATTTTTTTATTTATTTGACACAGAGAGATCACAAGTAGGCAGAGAGGCAGGCAGAGAGCCTGATGCGGGGCTCGATTCCAGGACCCCGATATCATGACCTGAGCCGAAGGCAGAGGCTTAAACCATTGAGTCACTCAGGTGCCCAAAAGTGAATTTTTAAAGGATGTGTGTTCACAACACGTTGCAGAGCCTGGAAGATTCTCTCTCTTCTGAGATCTCTTTAGGTTTACCAGAAATTCTTACAGAAAAATGTTTTCTCTTTGCAACCTGGCTTTTCCTTCCTACCTAGAACATTCTAGGGCTCCTGCCAGCTCCCAAGAGTCATCAGCCTGGGCAGGGGAGAGTCTCTGAAGCTTAGGGTTTATGAGCTTCACAGTAAATCTGCTTTTAGTCCAGAGCACAAACATGACCAAGATTCCCCCGCCAGGGTCTATGCCTTCGTATTAGGGCTGGCTTTACGGGTGTGCAGCATGGACAGCTACCTAGGACCAGTGTTCAGAAGGGCCCATGCTTGGATTAATGCTCTGCTGTCTGACACCATCTAGAAACTCTTTTTTATTTTTTCAAGATTTACTTATTTATTTTAGAGAGAGAGAGAGAGCGAGCACAAGTGGGAGGGGCAGAGGGAGAGGGAGAGAGAAACTTAAGTAGGCACCCCACCAAGAACAGAGCCTGATGCAGGGCTCGACCTCATGACTTTGAGATCAAGACCTGAGACGAAACCAAGAGTTGGAGGCTTAACTGGCTGGGCCACCCAGGCACCCCACCTTCTAGAAACTCTTAATTTTTTTCTTTCCATTGGTATTTGTAGGGGAAGCCTTGGGGACATTGGAGCATGTGTGAGAGCAAGAAATGTGTGTGTCCCCTGCGTTCTCTTCCGCTCCAACCACATAAACCCTCACGATGCCCGCACGAGCACAGAATTCCCATGGCCTGTGATGTGTGGGAGTCTAGCAAGACCCAAAGTGAGTACAGGGAAGGATATAATTTCTACACCCAACGGAGTAAGCAAGGGATGTCTGCCAGCCACACAAGGCTGTATTTTCTGTTCACATCAGAACTCACATTGAACGTGGAAAGAATACAACACCATTCTAAGAAACCCAGGTGACCAAGAAACTTGGTTATAATCTTCCTTATTGGTGTCATAACCTCCCTGTATTAGCCAACCATTCCTGCCAAAAATGACGGAGGAGGAAAGAGAGACATGGGGCAAATACAGTCCTTTCCCTTTCTGTCCTAACTTATCAGAAAGTAGCATAGAGAGCGTTGGTAGAAAGTGTGGGTACCAACAAGTTGAGAGAAGCAGTTGGGTGAGTTTTGTGCCCTGTCTCCACTGTGCTGTGAGAACAAAATACATATGCACACATGAGCTAAAAATGTGAATTATGTAATGTTTGTGAGTTTGCAGAGGAGTTAAATGCTTACATTTGCATTTAAAACCGGCGAAGCACAACATAAAGTTGAAGGTTAAAATTCAGGCTAATTACTTAAACTTAATTTTTATTACTTAGGATGATATTAAATAGCAAATTAAAAAAAAATAACACCAGGATGCCTTGAGAGAGACTATATCAGGAAGGAAAACTTTCTTTATTACTACATCAAGTGGTCACTTCTTCCCTCTTGTTTTTTGAATGAAGGATCCCACATTTTTATTTTGCCCTAGACTTTATAAATTTTATGGCCAGCATGGGTATGGTTCCTAGAAGGACTGGAGCATAATACTTGCTCTCAAATGCTTTGTCTATAGGAGTCAGTACAACAACAGAAAGGTCATGATTTGCAATGGACTGGAAGAAATTGCCTTTTACTGTAGATCCAAGAGAGCAGGAAAAATATAAAGACAAGTCAGCGTGTAATTTACTGGCTGACAAGCTGATTTATGTCTACCTCAATTCCCAACTCCTGCTTTTCATGGAGTTTTAGAACATAAGTCTCAATTTGAATTTAAGTAGGTTTTACTTTTCTAATATGAAGATCATGCTTGCTACATAAATTACAGCGCATCTATATGATGCCTAATTATCTAGAAATTAAGATGGCATTTCCAAAAATAGTTAATGACACGGATGGGAAATTAGGATAGAAATTTCTAAGTATAGTGTAGTCCTAACTTAAGAGAAAAATGCATGTGCATAAAAAAATATTAGAAGAAAAATATCAGGGTATTTTTCCCCTGTAGCTTTTTATTTTGTTTAAGTGCTTCTTATTGATTTTGTATTCATTTTATAATCAGGAAGAAATTCAGCAGCATTTTATACACCTTTTTTTTTCATTGTACGTAGCATACCACCTGAGACAAAATGAGCATTCATTAATGAACTTGAATCACCCTTAATTCACAAGCAAGAAGTCTGAAGCTTACCAAACTCCTGTATATACTGATATCGTCATAAGTCTTCATAGTGAGTCTTCATATAAAAAATATTCAAGTACTCGCCCACTGCTGTATAGTCTTTCGGCAGAAAAATCTTGCCTTGTTTTACATCACAGGAAAAAAAAAACGGACCCTTTCAACTTTCCACTCTGTATCCCTAGAAAAAATTTCTTTCCACTGACTCCACCCCCCTTCCTTCTCTCTGTTGTGGGGGAAGCTTGCCTCTCCATCGCCAGCCCACAGCCTGCTGGCTTCATCGGGGACATTGTGCTACCAGTGAACCCCCTCTTTCCTGCCCCTACTTCTCCCCCACCATCTCCTCCACAGGATATCGGACCTCTATCTCCACTGCAAAATGGTACATCTTGTAGCCACTGCTTTATGTTACTCCATTCCGCCAGGTGGAAACTTCCAGAAAGGAAGCATAGTCCATTATTTGTGGTCCCCACAGGCTCACCTCACTTTCACATGCCTATTCCGTCTTGCTTTCAGCCCTTGCTGGGAGGCTTTCCTTCTAGAAGTTCTCTTCAACACTGCCTGCTCTCTGCTGTTTCCGGTCTGCTCCCTCTCTGTCTCCTTCACCAGCTGCCTTTTCCCTACCCACCTGCTAAATTAACAACTATATTAGATTAACAACTAACATATGTTTACAAATGTACGTAAGTTTTTTTTTTTTTTAAGATTTTATTTATTTGTCAGAGAGAGCGAGCGAGAGCAAGCACAGGCAGAGTGGAAGGCAGAGTCAGACGGAGAAGCAGGCTCCCTGCGGAGCAAGGAGCCCAATATGGGACTCGATCCCAGGACGCTGGGATCATGACCTGAGCCGAAGGCAGCTGCTTAACCAACTGAGCCACCCAGGCATCCCTGTACGTAAGTTTTTTTAAAAATATTTTATTTATTTGAGAATGCACGAGCAGGGGGGAGAGGCAGAAGGAGAAGCAGACTCCATGCTGAACATGGAGCATGAGGAGGGGGGCTCGATCCTGGGACCCTGAGATCATGACCTGAGCTGAAGGCAGACCTTAACTGACGGAGCCACCCAGGCGCTCAGTAAATGTGCCTGTTAAACGACACAGATCAAGCTGAAGTTCCCTCTGACAAACCACATCAATATGCCTGTCCCAGGCCATCACACTTTGTACGCAGCCCTGCTTGGGGAGGGAAAAGAGCCTGTGCCTTGAATGGACACCCTTAGAGCTATTTACAGAAATGAAACAATTAGAAAAACACAAAATCAAGGGGTTAATGGGCATTTTCTCTTGTCTTGTCCTTCATCTCAAAATCTAACTAACCACTCTCTTAATTGCTGGAATTAGCTCCAGCGGGATGGCATTTCTATCACCTGGTTTTTAACACGATGACTCTGCTTCTTTTTGGAGGCTTTAAACACGTCCACTTGAAGGGGAGGGAGATCTGGGCCGGGTCTGTGGGGTCCACATTCTCTCTGAATCCAATGTTCCTCTTACAAGTTGTCCTTACCTACCTCCAGTCAACAGATCCATAAGCACAATAATCAGGAAGGAAGCGGGGAACAGGTGTCTCCCCTAAGTGGAAGAACGCTGCAAGCAAGATAAACGATCCGGAGGGACCACCAACGAGATCTAGAGCAGGGAGTCTGCAATTATTTAGAGAGAGAAATCGCAGGGGTCGGTAAAACCCGGGCAGGGAGAGGTACAGGGGAGGGGCTCCGGGCAGGGAGGAGCGACGGTGTGCACAGCCTCTGCTTCTCACCCCCGAGCCCTGTGCACCCCTCAGCTTTCCCCGAGGGCCCTCCTGTTTCTGATTACCACCGTGACAGCCACAGTCCCCCCGCAGTGATGGGGGACCACACCGGGATTTGTGTGACCCATATAACTCGGGTCACAATGCTTCTTCTTAGGAATCCATTGCTTAAGCATCTATGCCTTCCTAGAAGGAGGCCTGGGGGCGCCCAGGTGGTTCCGTCCATTGAATCCAACTCTTGGTTTCAGCTCAGGTCATAACCTCAGGGCCGTGAGATCGAGCCCCGTGTCGGGCTCCACACTCAGCACAAAGTCTGCTTGGGATTCTCTCTCCCTTCGCCTCTCCCTCCTCTCGAAAAATTTCTCTCGCTCCCTCTCTCTCTAAGATGAACAAATAAATCTGAAGAAAAAAAAAAAAAAAGAAGGAGGCCTGATACTCCCTCTCTTCTGCCCTAAACCCCAGGGAGGTTTGGTCCAAATACGGTTCGTCTTTTGATGATTCCAAGTGGGAGGAATAGCAGCGTCTGTGGGGTGATCCTTGGGGTTTGACCTCACAGACACTCAGTGCCCTTGAGGAAACCTGCCTGCGGGGCCAACGGGACAGTGTGACAGGGAGCCAAGGGGCTCTCTCTTACGTCACACCCACCCATGTTCTCTGAAGCATGACTGCTGAGCCCAGGGACGGAGCCCGGCAGATTCTCAGCACCCCTGGCTGGCTAGCACCCAAACCCTAAACCCAAGCCAACCCTTCAGCCCTAGTCTTAAGCCTAGGCCATCAGCATGCTTTCAAATGTGGCCTATTACTATAGAAAATTTGAGGGACAGTAAGGCGGACAGATCAAGAGACCACTGCCATGGAAAAGAGTGTTTCAGGAAGCCTGGTGGGGGGGTTAAGGAGGGCGCGGATTGCATGGAGCACGGCGTGTGATGCACGGACAATGGATCTTGGAACACTGAAAAAGTAAAGTGAAGAAGAAGAGAGGAGGAGG